>NC_136513.1:13807500-14407500 GCF_053919585.1 Euprymna scolopes | reverse complement strand
TTATATTATATTTTTATTTCTTTATATATATATATATATATATATATATATATATATATATATATATATATATATATAAGAAATAAAAATACAATATAATAGAAAAGCAAAGATTCATAATTTACCCCCCTTACATAAAATAAACGAAAGGCAGAAGGTTAAATAATTATTAAGATAAAAAAATTACCTCCCTTGGAGCAGGCAACAAAAATGGTATTACACCGGAAGCTATACCAATAAGGAACAGCATAGGTTAACATTCATTTACACACACATTTACTAAAAATAAAATTAAATAAAAAATAAAAAAATTGAAATTAAAATAAAATAAAATATAGCGAAATAGAGATACGCTATAGTTAAATAAAAATGGGCATAATTAGAAACAATAAATGCAGTCCTGCATGATCATCAAACTGAAAACAACATGACTGAGGAGAGTCTAACATTGTTTACATTCAACAAGTCCCCCTTATTTTATGCTTGAAACCGATGATATACATGTTTTTCTGAGTTTCTGTACAATTTATATATATATATATATATATATATATATATATATATATATATATATATATATATATACATATATATATATGTATATTTACATAAGGGAGTAGTCACCAACAATGTGTATTTTTTAACATTATTTTATTATTCTGTGTCTTGTTTTTCATTGAGAATTATGTTTGGACCATTGTAATAATGTTTTTAAATCATTGAAATCGTTTACGCACGTTTCAGACGGTCTGATGCGTCCTCGTCAGAAATTATTTTCAAATGTGTAAAAACGGCGATTTTCGTAGTTAGTTTGAAGTTTTTCCAATGGCTGGAGGCTTGTAAGTGTTTATTATACATTGGTATGCTGAATTTTTATTGCTTTTTTATTGCTTTTTTATTTGGTTTCTCGAGGGAAATTTTGCTGTAGTCAGTCGCTATCTCTTTCTGCTAATGTGTTTTTCTTTTCCTTTAGCGTGGGGTAGGGTGTGTGTATGTGTGTGTGCGTGTGTGTTTATGTGTGTGTGTGTGTGTGCGTGTGTGTGCGTGTGTGTTTGTTTGCTTTTATTGGTTTGGGAATGTGTATATTGTTTTACAATATTTTGGGGTTATTTGCTTTCTTAGGAAGGCGGCTGTGGTCCGAGGTCGTTACTAATGTGTATGTGTGGGGAGGGGGACTGGCTCTTCTGAAGTAAGGGTAGGGGTGCTTTCATTCTATTTTGATATTTATTTTTTGGATTCTTGGATTTTAGTATTGTGATTTTTCGTTTTAGTCTTATATTATGTTTGTTTAGAAAGAGGGGTGTATTTAAAATAGGGGATTTTTTAATGTTTGTATTTATTTGTCTCCCCATGTGGGTATGGCCAGACCCAGGATCGGTTCCTAGTGTGGGGAAGATTTTGTTTCCCAGAGGGGGGCGTTGGGGGTGTAGGTATGGGAGGGGGATGATAGAAGGGAAGATAGTCGTTTCAGTCATTAGGGGGTTCTCCTCCCCTGACTGAGGAGGGAGCGAGGTGTTGGAACAGATATTATACTATGGTTCTAGGTATCTCCTAGTGTTGTTGGTTTCGAGGTTAAGTAGGGTTGGTATTGTTCAGTGTGTTGTATTAGAGATAGGGGTGTTATGTCTGTGTGTGTTTGTATGCCCGCAGGTGTGTGTGTTTTAATGTGTCGGTTCTGATTTATGTGTGGGTGTGTATATGTGTATGACGGCAGAGGGGTGGCGATCGCCGCCGGCGGGTGCTTCTGCGATAGGGGATAGTGCTGCTCTCGTCTTCGCGTGCGCTCTCATCCACCGCTTATGGTCGGGGAAGACCTCATCTACGTGGAGGCTACTGATACCAGAGTCACTGCTTGATAGAGATGGTGCAAACCAAAGCGATGGCCCACTCGTCTATGAGTCAGAATCATTCTCATCGTCCACTGGAGGTGGTACATGTGTCGCCGGCTGTAGGTCCCTAACGTGATGGGGTACGCCATCAACCTGGACACACTGCTGACTCACCATATCGGACACTGTGCCCCATTATACTTATCAGTACATCGGTTTCCTGGCGGCTTCACACAGACACCATCCCCGTTTACATATCGATTCCGTTCTATCTCAGTGGACACCGTTGTATCGGGGTGGATTCCTTTTTCTCGGGCACGGTACTGATAGATTCCGTTTGCATGCGCAATTCCTGGAGAGACGCCATCATTTGGCATGGGATTATATCAGTACACAGCTTCTGCGATGGTGCACTGCTTCCTGGCGGTAATTGTTTTGAGGCTGCGATTGCTTCTCTCAGCAATACCATTGCAAGAAGGCACATAAACGCATCTAAGCCGCAGCAGCATACCCCATTCTTGTAAGAACTACCTCATCTGATGGCTGCAAAAGGCTGGGTCCTTGTCCGTCAGCACTTCATCGGGCTCACCTCTTTCAGAGAACACGTATGCCAGCTGGCGAATAATGTTGCAAGAGTCTCCAGACCGCGAAACGTGTAGGCCCACAATCGATGAGGGTAAGGAAGTGGTTGCCACCGTAGTGTGTGATGTCCATGCTCACTCTCTGTCACTTACCACTCACTCCCAACTCCTTCTTCCATTGTGCTGGAGCTGGGACGCTGGATTGGCAGGCCTCGCAACATCCCACTACTCTCCTGATATCTTTTTTTTCTACTCCTGGATCAATCATCTTGACAAAGTACAGTGTCCGCTTGATGCCAGGATGTCCACACTGTCGATGAATGTCCATGATGCGCGCTGCATCCACATTACACACAATTGCTGCACATGTGTTTTGCAGATTATCAGAATCTCTCCGAGCACCAGCCAAAAGCCATCGTTTAGGGACTCTTCTCAGAGCATCTGCTCTGTTGAGCGCAGACCTGATCAACACTACGTCCACGGTCAGGTCGTACTCTGTGATGGTGTTGACCAAGGTGGCAAGCCGTCTTCGACTAAACATCTCACTCGATGCTCGCGTCGTCAGCCGTCCTCTTTCACTTAATGCATCGGTTATCCACCGATGAGTGCATGCCGAGTAAGTCATGATATATAGAAGATTGGCTTGTCATTGAAGCGCCAAGTTAACGCCCTTCAATGTGGCATCAAGTTCGGCCAGGTTTATGTGCCTCGAATCATTCTCTGGCCGAAGCCAACAAGCGTCCTCAATAATGGGATCATTAACTGCAACGGCAACTCCAAGGACCAGTGAACTAGCATCCACCCAGACCGTGAACTCATTCCCGCTAACGCACCACTTACCCTGAACGGGGTGATCACTGGTCACCCTGGGCACAGTCTATGTCAGCATGCTCCTTAGGGTGACATCGTGTACTGCGTCGTCCCATCCACAGACACGGCTGTTGCACGTGTTTTTATGGCCGCCACGGCGCCCCTGACCCAACCGCACACAGGGAAATGGCCTACGATTTTCCACAAAGCGAAAACACTGTTCGTCGAGTGATGTTTGATAGGACCTTGGGGACGTGACTTCCTCTTCTCCAGCAAAGTCCCTCCTTGCTATTGCGCACGTTCAGGCCAATAACTTTTGCTCCATCGCACAGACGCTCTTGTTCCTTACATGTCAGTCTAAAGCTCTCAAAGTGCATTCTCACCGATTGCGCTGACATGAGACTCTCATTGACGAATATATCATCGATGTATGAGGATGTTGCCTGTTGCACTGCATCATCTTGTGAGTGATAGCATGCATGATTGCTGTCATAATGCCTGGTGCCACATTGAGACAATATTGGACGACAATATAAGGTTCCTCCAATTTCCACAGTCTTAAATGGCCACAATTTCCTCTCAATGCGTATTTGCAGATATGCCCTGCGTAGTTCCAGAGTTGCCACGTGCGATTTCTTCTGTCGCACTACCTTAATTTGAGTGCACACACATCAACCCTTGCTGTATATGGGTCGACATGCTCATTGAACTCACGGTATTCTAGGACGGGGCGGACCTTTTGTTTGGTCTCTTGTACGACGGCCATCAAGGGAATCAGCCCTCGCGGGGGGCAAAACTCATCCTTTTTGTATGGAAGAAGCCAGCCATTGTCGATCTACGTCCGCAGTTTTTCTTCATACTGTTCCCTTAGCTTTATGGGTGGGAGATAATCCCATAACCGGTTCCGCAAGGATATTGCAGGATGATCGTTTGACCACGCCGTCCATGCATTGGTTTTTCTATCATACTCTGCATGAAAGTAAGGCTCGTCGAGAGTTATGGCAGCAAAAAGGTATTCCTCACATCGATAGAATTGTACCTTGCCGGTTCTGTCCACAGTAATTCCACCCAGTTGTGTAATCAAGTCCATACCCAGGAGTAGGTCGTACCCGAGAAGCTCTCCCTCCACAGCCAGGGCTCACACGGCTACTGCAGGCCTGTCGTTGATACTTGCGCGGATAATGTTCACCCCACAAGAGGCTAGTGAACCTCCGCCTACAGTTAGGACCGGAATTCTCTCTGCTTTCTAAGTGGTACAGCATATTTTGCTCACGAGAGTCTTGGTGCACCTAGTGTCCACAAGCGCGAGGCGCTCGCTTCCATTCATATGTATGCTTATAGTGGGTAGCGCCCTGCTCAATGACGGTCTGGGGAGTTGACTGGCGCTGTAGCTTCTTCCCCTTGCCCGTTTCCCGGACAGGTGCGGCCCAGATGTCTGCGTTTTTTGCACTTGTAGCCCTGCGGCCCGTCAAGTTTCCGAGTTAGTTGACCTGACGAAAGACAATCACGGGCCTAATGGTTGGGTCCTCCACACTTATAGCAGGTTGTAGCTGCGCCCAGTTCCTTCAATCCACCCTGTGAGGGTTGGACAGCTGCCGCTTGGTCTATATTGTTAGGACTTTTCTTTAGTATTGCTCGTGCCCGCGCCAATACTTCCGAGATGTCCATCTCGTCCACTTGGGATGAGACACGGAGCAGATCTTCCACACTTTTAAGTAATCCTGCAACAAAAGCGCACACCAAGCCTTTGTCTGACATCCCTCCAAAAAGGACCAAAATCTTTTTTAGTTCAGCCAGATACATATTGACCGTTTCCCCGGGATGTAATTTTCGGGCACTGAATTCCTTCCATGCAGTAACTGGATCTAATGCAAATGCTGTAAAAAGGGCGCGCTTAATGCAGGCAATATCTGTTTTCTTCTCATCAGCCAACTGCTGGTATACTGCATATGCTTCTCCAGTGAGCCGCATTGGGACCACTCATTCCATACGCTTCACCCCACTGAGCTGACATATTAATTCTGCTTTTTCCCCCCATTCCTGCATTGAGTGATCAGTGCTACTGCCATCATACAGGGAATTAGTTTGGGGTCAAATCCTGACGTCACGTCGGAATAGCTTGTGTTCGTTACAACTCTACTTTCAACCCAGTCTTTGTTTGTCTCGTTAACCACATTCTTTTCTTCTACCTCTTCTTTTACACGCGTCCGTTCGCTTTTGTGACTAAAAATCGCCTGTCCTCCCGCTTTCCTTTCCTCGTTATTTATGAAACCAGGGTACGAGATTCTCCGAGATTCTCCGGGATTCCACGATACTTTATTCTACATAAAAGCCTTCGGGCGCCAACTTGATTCTCAATTTGTGCTCTGCAGGCATAAACGCGCAGCCGCTTTAACGGTAAGCCAGTTCTTTCTACACATTAAACATTTATGATATTATTGAATTTATTCGTTCAGTCGTTAATAAATGAATGTAACAACATGAATAATTTTGGAATTGATTACCATATTCCTTGTACGTATTTGTCTAGAATCTTTGTAGGTGACAAAAGAGATATTAAAATGTCAACTGCCCATTGTTTATATCCAGTATGCCGCCATAAAAATTAACAGTAAATATTTCTATAATAATTTACCTCCTAATTCAGATCGTGAAGATTTAATATGGCCACATCACTAGGCATTATGTCATGTAAGGTAAGCGTTTATCAGTTGTCGTTTTTATTTGATTTCAAACTTTTTCTTTTTATATTAAGCCAGATTCATTCACAAGATATTTACACGGAGGTAGTAGGATACCTAGTTCCTCTTTAGTCCCTCAAATTGCTCTGCTTATGTTTTTTGGATTACAGAAATATCGGTTTACGTTAGTTTTTAATATTTTAAACGCTATAAAACATTGCGTAAAACACCACCCATAGATGCCCTGTTGTATAACACAATTGACATTTTCTGTTAGCTTTACGTAAAGCGATTCATAATATTTATACAAGACAGAAGAGCGAGTGGGGCTCGGAAACTAACACTAATTAGTAATTACTTTCTGCTGCTCTCAGTCTGCAGATGTCAGCACAAATATTATTTTACTGCTATTTTCTATTTAATTTGCTGACTGCCATACACACTTACGAAAGTCAATTTGTAGATATGATTTCTTATCATTCATACATTTATACGAATAATTAGGACAACTACTTTGTTCGGGCACATTGACGACAAATAAGAAACATTTAGCTTCTTATTTTTTGCAATTTAATAAGTTTTTACGGGATTTATTAGTTATACGCTTAAATCGCGCATGCAGAATATTTTTTCCTTTTAAATGTGTTCTGCTCCAACATATTAAGAACAAATCTCTATACAATATAGTAATTATTATGACACGGCATGTACTCTGCTCAAATATACAGTAAGACGTTCATACTACGGTTGTTTACATTGGAAGTTTCGTTTAATTTGGTAGTTTTTAGCTTCAAATTAATAAAAAAAATAAAAACGTAAACGCAGGTTTCAAAATGTAGCTAATACTTTATAAGCTCTTTTAATTTCATGTGCGTCGCTTCAATTACTTATTTAATGTGCGGGACAAAACGCTGATTAGAATGATTCGAACACTTAAATCGATGTCTAAAATAAAAAAAACAAACTTCTTACTGTACACATATAAGTTATATTATATCTGAGATTCAGAATCCACTAGAGATTACATTTTCTTTACTGAAAACTTTGAAGTGTCAGAAGGAATAAGTAAATATAATGATTTTATTTATTTCCAACATTTTAACGTTTTCAAATTTATAATTAAAATGTTATTTTAAATAAGCATCTTCTAAATGTGGGTGACCATCTTTTACTTTAATTTTCTTTCTCAAAACACATGTGCAAACAAAAGAACAATACGTATATTTTTCTTTTCTCTACCCCGACGTATTACCTCCTCCTTAACCAAAATTAACAAAAGCTAAAAAAAAAATCACGGACCAGACTTCCTAGCCTCATGAGACATTTTAGCGAAATATTCCTCTTACAACAACAGAAAAGTTAATAAAATATTTTGTCGTTATTCCTGACTCTTCAAACATTTTAAATTTCTCATTTAAATGTATTTATAAGCGGAAATAAATTCTAGATGAATGTTAAGCCGCTATAAGGTTCCGATTCTAGTTAAATACTTAGTGTTTTGTATAGAAACTAAATATCATTTGAACCTCTCCAATTATAATATCATAAGTTTGTTTTAAATCCAGGATGTACTTTTCAACACACATTACAAAGATTATATATTAGACACAGTGTTCATGTCCAAATTGTATTGCATTTATTCAGGCTAAATCAGATATCGGACGATTACGGCGTGTGTTGTAGATGAAAAACCGCTTTTACATTGACGGCTTATAATGACGTTGAATTCTATAGATTACCATGTTGTAATTGTAAGCGAGGAAGTCGAATGATCAGGCTGACATAGTATTTTATCTAAGGCGTGTTGTACTTAAGTTTAAATAATATTTTCTTATGATCCATTAATATTTCTGTACGCTTCCTTCAATTTCGAAGGGATAAACAATATTAATCAAATTGTTACGTTTTTATTTAATTTCTAATAGTGTTTTCCATCGTGATTTTCTGTGCAATTACTGGTTCCCTCATTTAATGTAATGTGTCTAACTGTGAACTAAATTAATAATATCCCCGGCTCTGCAACTATTTTATTGACCTTATCAATAATGTGAACGCACAAAACGTATAATAATTCAAACTGTGGCATATAATCATCCGAATACTCCTTAAATTTGCAAAGCATCATTGCTTTCAGGATTTCTGCAATAAATTCAAATATTCGTATCATCAACATCACGGCAACGCCTCCACTAACACCATCCTCATATTCATCATCAAGATCAGCTATACTATAGTATAGTTTTTAGCTAGTATATATATATATATATATATATATATATATATATATATATATATATATGATTTTTTTAAGATAAATCCAGCAGAGTGCTCAATTAATAGAAAAATCCGAAATATAAGAGCGTATTTATATTTTGTGTACAGGAAATTGATAGTTGAGACAATTCATTGGAACCGTCGGTTTAATCGCGAAGTAAGGACCTATCAGATATCAATATCAAACTCTTTTCAAAGACGAGTTTTGAATGAAGATCCGAACTGTCGACGGCACTGATCTCATCTAAAAACTTTTTGTACACAATATATATATATATATATATATATATATATATATATATATATTTATATATATATATATGTATATATATATACATATATATACATATATATATATATATATATACTAGTAGGAACGGTTAATACTCGTTGTCCGCTTGTAGCATTTTAAATATGGATGTTGTTGCTTTTGTCGTTTGCCAACCCCACGTCCCCCATTTTAAAAAGGGCTTTCGTAATAGACATCCAATTTGGTGGCTGAGATTGTGTTTTCACAATATTTGCTTGACGGTTTAGGGTATTTTTCAGGGTATGGTTCAGAGAGGTGTTACGCGTAGGGTATTTTATTTGATAAGATTGAAAATATGGCGACAAAAAAACGCACCTTGTGTTTCTGAAAAAGAAATAAATTTCTGTAGTCACCTTTACGTTACCAAATATAAATTTAAACGCTATTTAAGAAAGATACCGTGTTAATCAAGTTGAAAAACAAAACATTATAAAAAGAACGGTTTATTAAAATTAAAAAAAATTTAATTACGTTACTACGAAAAATTGAATCATGCTAAAATGAAATAATAATTTTATAATTCTGAAAGCCATTCTTTACATGTGGATGTTTTTAGTAACCAATCTGTGCTTCAGCCTTATAATAAAGTAAAAATATCGAAAAAAAAACAATTCAGCGCGAAAATAACTATTAAAAATCGCGCGGTGAAAACAAATTCATAAGCACCATATCATGCTGGCATGTATTCGCATACTTTATAATGATTGCAATCATATCCATCCGAGATCAATATCTACTTTAAAATTGTGTTGTTATGCATTTTTGTCCCGCACTATGTGTAATTATTTTCTCAGATTAAATTCTACTTTCACGCTATTTTTATTCAATAGTACATAGAAGCATATACGCCCCCCCACCAATGTAAGAACATTTACCCAAAATTGTACTTATTATTTTTCAACGCAGTAAATTATAAAATAAAATATATTGTAAAATTTATCTTGCATTTTTCCCCTTTTG
Organism: Euprymna scolopes; assembly: GCF_053919585.1. NCBI lineage: Eukaryota > Metazoa > Mollusca > Cephalopoda > Sepiida > Sepiolidae > Euprymna > Euprymna scolopes. The sequence goes on along the minus strand of NC_136513.1, from coordinate 14,398,055 downwards.
GTGACTATGAAGACTATTTCCACGCTCGAAAAATCCTTTAAAATTCGCACTTGTAAAGTTTTTCGGTGGTGCTGACAACAAACATAACGTAAAAATTCCGACATACGAATAGAATCCAAGATATGAATCAATATAAATTTCTACAAAGTTGGAGATCACGTTTCTAAAATAATTTACCGCGAGATGTACACAAATTGTATGGCAACCACTTTTTCCCCGGGGGGTGGGGGTTATAAACGTACAATCTTTAGAAGTGTCGATAAGTCTGAAATAACGGGTTAAGTTGGTCTAAATATCAGGAAAAAAAACACTAAGCACATTGAAAAGGACGCCGGGTGCATTTTCTAAGACTTTGGACACGTGGAATTAAAAATATAGTCGGATAATATGTTTTTTATTCATTTTAATCTATATTTTATATTTAATTTCAATATCTACGGGAATTTATTATTTTTACTGTTATGATATTTTTAATAGTTTTCACTTCTATTTGGCTTTCATACTAATTACTCAATATTTTTCTGTTAATAGCATTTCAGCACGGCGTTGCTCGGGTGTTTGAATGTGTCTGTTGAGCAAAAAGAAAAAAATAAGAAAGTGTTAGTATGAAGGAAGCCTCGACCCTGTTCCGTGAAGGATGAAAAGAACGGGGGTGGGAAATGACGTCTACGCTGTTACAACCACCGCCAAACCGGAAGCGGCATTAAAATATATCTGCGAAAAAAGCGCCCCCCCCTGTAGAAAAGTTCCCAGTTAATGGTGAAGATATTAATGTTTTTAGCCAATTTTTCGATATTTCTCGTCTAAAAAGTCGAAATTTAAAACGATACCGATATTGGTAAAATCCGTCGCCTCTGTCGAAAGTTTTAGGCAGACATGCAAACATACATACATACATACATTGATATATTTGTAGCTCAAATTTCTGACACAGACCGATCTAAAAGCTTGCCCTATCTCTGATTACCCTTCATGTAAAATTTCAACTATTTAGCGAAGCAATTATCTGGGTAGAGACCGCAGAGGTCAATTTTTCTTTACTTTGACCCTATTATGACCCCTAAAAATTTATTGTCTTTGGACTCAAACTAAGTTATTAATTTAAAACCATGTATAAGAAACCTATATCTAATATTTCAAGTGCTTTGAGTCAAAATTGTCGGAGGAGTTTGGTAGAGTTCTCAAGGTCAAATACTTGAACTTTGACCCCTTAACAGCAAAATTTTGACCAAAAACTGATTAAAAAGATGTTCCCAAATCTCAGTACGCTGTATATCAAATTTTGAGTCTGTAGACTAAACATTGACAGTTATTGCGTAGCGAAGTCTACACAGACACACACACTGACACAAAGACACTTTGCTTTTAATAAATATATTAGCGCTTAAGCCCGGCATTGCCCGGGTCTTCGGATGTGTGTGTTAAGCAAAAAATGTTGCAGTAGAAAGGCAGGCTCGACCCCGTACAGCGAAGGACGAAACCAACGGTGAAAAAACCCTGACGTGTTTGTCGTTGAGACCACCGCCAAACCGGTAGTGACGTTTTTTTTTAATTAAGGCTAGATAATCGAAAGGAGAGGATGACTTTCAAAAATATCGGCGTAAAAAGCGACCCCACCCCTATGTAGAAAATGTCCCAGTTGAAGGTGAAGATATTAATGTTTTTAGCCAATTTTTCGATATCCCCGTTTGAAAGGCCGCCCTTTAAAAATGATACTGATCTTGGTAAAATCCGTCGCCTCTGTCGAAAGATTTAGGCAGTCATGCAAACATACGTGCATACATACATACCTTTATATATTGGAAACTAACAGTTTTCGAACTAAACATATAAAAAAGCGTGTCCAATCTCTGAATACCCATTATGTACAATGTCAAGTGTTTAGATCAGAAATTGTCTAAATACTCGTAATTTGGTAGAGATGACAGAGGTCATTTTTTTTTCGCTTGGACCTCTATTATGTCCCCTTAACATTTATTGTTTCGGCTCAAATAAAGTTATTTGTTTACTTTTATAGATATATAGACTACCATGGATGCCCGGCGTTGTGCGGGTGTTTGGAGGTGTATGCTGAGCAAAAAAAAAACCCAAAAAACTATTAATTTTTTTAACTTTGACTCCTATTATGCCCCCTAAGAATGCATTGTTTTGGGCAAACATCGAGTTGTTAAGTTAGATATATGTCCACGAAACCTATAACTAAAATGTCAAGTGCGTAAACCCAAAATTGGCGGAGGAATTTGGTAGAGATCTCAAAGGTCAAGTCGTTGAACTTTGACCCCTTAACTGCCAAATTTCTGGCCGAAACCCGATCACCTGGATTTTCCCAAATCTCAGTACCGTATATATCAAATTTCGAGTATGTAGACTAAAAATTTACAGATTTATTGCGTAGGGAAATGAACACAGACATACACACAGACAGGGAGACAGACACACAGAAACATAAACACGTTCACTTTTATAGATATATACTTAGCTGTTTATAAAATGCAATCATATGGCCAGTGTTCCTTCTTTTTTTTTTGTTTATGCGGATATATATTTTTTGTAACCTTCAAATTCGTAGACGATATCTCGTCGAGCCGAAAATGCACGCACCAACGCCATTTTATATTGTTCCACGTAGACATAATTTTCTACGGCGCTTTCTCTTTGTTTTTAAACGATTGTACATGACAAGCTCATTTAATTCAAGGTATTTGTCCGGTTTCTTTTTAATCGCCTCTATGTAGATAGATGAATTATTTTCTCCTAATTGAGCGGAACGAATCCTCTATAGTATCTTCGAAACAATGCGAAGATAATTCATACATCGTTTCTGGTCGCTGGTATCATAGTTTCTTGGTATGACGAAGCGAAAACTTTCTCATCTCGACCACCCACGAGCTCCCCCCCCCAAAAAAAAATATACTTTTGTTTTTTTGTTTTTTTCTGCTTAGAGATTCCCCCTTCCTTCGTTTTTTGTTTCTTATCGCTGCTATTGCTCGCTCGCTCAGTGTGTGTGTGTGTGTGTGTGTGTGTGTGTGTGTGTGTGTGTGTGTTTTACTGTGGGAGAGAGAGGTAAACGATGAAACAAAACACATTTTATATGTCGCGGTGGGTTCTCACTGCTAGTACTGTTGTGTTAGAGGGAGGGGGAGTAGTGAGGCTCTTGCTATAAGTGATGTTGTGTGTGATGGAGAGAGAGTTGAATCTGGATTTATGTTGGATTTAGAGGGGGTGAAGGGGTTCGCTATTCGCCCTGATATTTATTCATTTATTTTTTAAAATAATTTTCTTTCATTTTCTTCAATTTCTCCCCACTCTCTACCAAAATCATAGCAGTATATATAGTATCATGCAAAGTAACTTTAGATGTGTTGCTTTAGTTGTGCCAGCAGCGGTCTAGCCAAACAATAAATATATGTATATATATATATATATATATATATATATATATATATATATATATATATATATATATATATATATATATATTAACATGTACAAATGTGCATCGTAATGACACTGGACATATTAATGCTTCAGGCATGTGGTTGGTCAATTCCACAACTCCTCGAAAGGCAATTTAATAGAGTGTGTCTACCAGGGAAGAAGTAGTATTCTAAACTGATCGATAAGAGAATAATTGGTTTAAAAAATAGAACCGTTTAAGTTTTAGGGAAGAATTGAAAGGTGTTATGTGAAAATGTTCATCCCAGACACGGAAAACGAAGGCAGAGGAAGGTAGGAAAAAAAGAGAAGGAACAACGTAAAGTACAACATGATTCAGTGTAATTGAGATTTCAGTCTAAGTTGAGAGAAAATGAGTTAATTAAGGAACAGCAAGACAGAGAAGAATATAGAACATAAACGCACTATCCGTAAGGAAGTAATGAAAAGTGCCAAAATAGGAAATTTGTTTTAGAACAATCGGGCAGAGAAGACTTGTGAATAATGTGTAGTAGATCAAAGGAGACATACTTAATAAGTTTGTAAAAAACATAATCTAATGTAGTACATACACATATCTAGACATATAGATACATATACATACATCAAGATATATGTAAATATAAGCATATAGAACATATATATATTGTTATTATTATTATTATTATTATTATTATTTACTATAATAATCATTAAATACCTAAAGTCAGTAGTGTTTACTCCTTTCAGTTTTTATCAGTGTATCGTGGCACGATTAACGGCAGTCGAGAGATTGAACCCCGAAAAGAAAAGTCATGTCTGGCTTCATTAAGCAAGTGCTCGAAGCATTCGGCTGGCGTCAACATCGATAGATACAGTTGAATTTAAACATTTATTCTTATGGCATGCTTTTATCGTCAGTCAAAGTGAGATAATCATTATATGATGATATACGCATATGAGTAAATTTGACGGCATTTATTACAACTGAAAATGCTTAGCGATAAGAAACAATTTCTTAATTGGGGTTTGCATTGTTTTTATTATGATAATCATTAAATTCCAAATAACACTAACACTTCATCCTTTCTGGAATAATCAGTTCAGGGTGTTACGATTAGCGCCAGTCGAGAGGTTCGAAGCCCGGCAACGGAAATCATGTCTGGCTTCATTAGCAAGGGCTCAAACTATTCTGCTGCTGACAACCGCGAGAGATACAGTTGAATTCAAACAAGTATTCTTATTAAAATTATTTTAACGTCATTCAGAGTAATCTAATCATTATAAGAATATCTATGCATATATATATATATATATATATATATATATATATATATATATATATATACATAGAGAGAAAGAGAGAAAGAGACAGACAGAGAGAGAAAGATGTGAAGCATAATCGAATGTTAAATAATAATTCATAAGTCTGTTAAAAAATCACGAAGTGTAATACAACCAAAGAAATAGCTGGACATTGTACTGAATGACATTGTACAAAACGAAACCCAAAGCGCTTTTCGTACAGACGGACTTTTTTTCAAGGTTTACGTCTGTAAAGAGGAATATATTTTTTCTGTAGAATCGTTGTAATAAAAAAATACCTAAGATGGCATGTGTCCTGCAAATTAGTTCCAACTGCCAGCGAAGGTTTCTCTGCTCACACAAAGTAGGAGGGGGTTTTAAACTGATGGCAAGCGCCTCGATGACAAACAGGTGGATCTTGGTGCGTTCTCTGTGTAAAACAGAAAAACAACCTTTCGTATTCTTTTAAATTTTGCTATTCAAATAAAGATATATATATATATATTTTTATATATATATATATATATATATATATATATATATATATATATATATATATAGTAGCACTGTTCGTGTCATGCGGGGTGCAGAATGCTGGACCGACCATCGGTTGGTCCGTGCAAAGATTAAGTGTTGCTATCCCTAACGACTTAATGTTGCCCGTCTGAAGAACAATATTGTGAGAGAGAAACTAGTTAAGGAGATGCTAGAGATTGATTGTGAAAATACTTTGCCTGCTTTTAAGGAATCTGTCTATGAGGTATGTGAGAGAGTATTAGGTTAGTGTGAGCGTAAACATCAGGATTGGTTCAATGAGAATGATACAGAAATCCAGTCTCTGCTTGATTCAAAAGCCAGGGCATTGCACGCTTATCTCGGGGGTGGTTTGATGGATGGTGAGCAAAATAGATTGAGGGACAAGTTTAAGGCAATCAAGAACGAGGTGCAGACGAGGTTGCGTAACATGCAGGATTAATTGTGGAGGCAGAAAGCTGAGGAAATACAACTCGCCTCGGATTCGAAAAACACCAAGGTCTTCTACAGCCTACTGCGCGAGGTGTTCGGACCATCCAGATCACATATCACTCCACTACGCTCGAAAGATGGTGGGGATCTTCTTCGAGATCCTACCAACATTCTTCATAGATGGAGAAAGAATTTCGATGACCTCCTAAACAGGCGTTCTTACGTTGATCAGGAGTTTGTTAGGTTGATTCCTAGCAATCCGATCAAGGATATCTTGGCCGAGGTTGCTTCTCCCCGGGATTTTGAGACAGCTGTCCATGAGCTGAACAATGGAAAATCGCCTGACCCGAATCGTTTCCATGCAGAGATCTTTACATGTTCTGGCGGGACGAGTGTATTCCGCACGATTGGCGAGATGCATTGATGGTAGTGCTATACAAGGGGAAGGGTAGAACAGATGAATGTGGATACTATCGAGGCATCTCTTTGCTGTCAGTAGTCGGTAAGGTGCTTTGTAAGATTATGCTAGACAGAATGCCGAAGCATATTGCTGATGATGTTTTGCCTGAGTCGCAGTGTGGTTTCAGATGTCGAGGGACAGTGGATATGATTTTTACAGCCAGACAACTGCATGAGAAATGTATAGAACAGCAAAAGGGACTTTATCACGTGTTCATCGATTTACCTAAATCCTTTGATACAGTCAATAGGGATGCTTTGTGGGAGATTTTCAAACGGCTTGGCTGTCCTGACAAGTTTATGACAATCTACGATGATATGTAGGCTGTGATCAACGTTGGGGGAAAGCTGGCTTATCCTATCTCAGTAGAAAATGGTGTTAAGCAGTGAGACATTCCAGCACCAACACACTTTGCGTTGTATTTCACCGTGGTCTTTTGGATGGCATTTGGGGGTTCTCTAATGGTGTCTGTGTTACATATTGTTATCATTGAGAGGCACCATTTACGTTTGGTGTATAACATAAAAGGATTCCGTGTGCGTATGAGTGTATCTAATATAAATGGTTGTGTGTTTGATTATCATAAAGGGAATCGTGTGTGTGACATGTAATTTCAGAACCTACCTCTGCTTCTTCGATGTTGGACCATCTGGATATTTTTCACATCCTGGAGGGAGACTTGATACCTGTTTGACGAAGATTTATCACTCCAAGACGATGAATGGGTTTTATTGTATTTATTTCATTTTCTCCAGAGGTCCTGCAGAAGGTGGAAGTGAAATCGGCCTGTGTGGGTTCTTCTTCTACACACGTCAGCATTCGTCTCCCCCAGTGGAGGGGGGGGGAACAGCTATTAAGCCGTCCGTCTTCTTCAAAGCCCAAATCAAATCTCCCAGATCCAGCCAACCTGACCACGTCACTCATACGTAATCTGGTCAGCTGACCTTCGGTTCTGGTAAACGTGTCTACACTCCACGTTTACACCTCTCTCTCTCTCTCTCTCTCTCTCTCTCTCTCTCTCTCTCTCTCTCTGTAACATCTGTATTCGTTACCGAACTACTGAACTTCTAGAACTAATGGGGGGTTGTTCAACTTTTTGCGCTTCAATGCAAGTAAAAAGGTACTCACCAACACGAATCTGTGACTTGCTCTATGCGGATGACTATGATCTTGTGGCTCATACGGTGACTGATATGCAACCTCTTGTGGACACTTTTGCGGTTGCCTGCAGCGCATTGGGACTGCCCATCAATCTGAAAAAAAACTGTCTAAATGTATCAGCCTGCTCCGGGCATGCCATACTATGAGCAATCAGTTTATATCTGTGGGTCAAGGATAGCGATTGCTTCTGCGTGTGTATACTTGGGTAGCACACTGAGTATGTCTGGTACCCTGGATGAGGAGGTATCGTTACGGATCAGCAAGGCAAGCGATGCCTTGGGAATGTTGGACGGGCGTCTGTTGAGACGTCATGGGATCTTGCTGCCAAGTAAGATTAAGGTTTATGCCACATGCGTTCTTTCTACTCTTCTCTATGGTTGTGAAACTTGGACAACATACAGGGAGCATTTGAGACGTCTCGAGCGGTTTCACCAGATGTGCTTACGGCGAATCTTAGGTGTGGGTTGGCAGATGCATGTCAGTGATGTGGAGGTGCTTGATCGAACCCAATGCCTTAGCATTGAGGGTCACGTTATAAAGCATAGACTGAGATCGAGTGGACATGTGGTGATTATGCTAGACAGTCGACTTCCTAAACAACTCCTTTATGGTGAGCTCGTCGAGGGAAGACGTCTGGCTCAAAAGCCTAAATTGAGATATAAGGACGGCTTAAGCTCCAGCTTTAAAATGTGGGATTGATGAAAGAACCTGGGGGTGTCTTGTTTTGGATTGCAGAGGGTGGAGAAGGAATTGCGGGGAGGTGTAGGCAAGTTTGAGCTGGATCGACCCCATTATGAGCGGCTGAAGCGGGATATCCAAAAAGGGAGAGTTAAAGGAGCTGTTGATGGGAGGGATACCAAAATTGGTCTGGAGTGTGAGGTGTGCGGAAGAATGTGTCTTAGTAGAGCTGGGTCGATGAGTCTACTCATCGGCGCAGCGGGCCACAAAACCGTCTTGAGTTAACAGAATTGAGCTGTGTACACTGAGGCGAATGTACAAACCGGCAGGCGGTTTGAAACGGCATTTGATCCTGCATAGAACAGAACAGTAAGAACGTGCTGCTAGCGGTGCACATGTATGTACACTGTGTGCTAAAGAATGGCCGAGTTAAGCAGGGCTAAAAAGTCACATTCGTGCAGCGCATCACTGAATGTGTTCGTGTTTCTATATACCTGTTTTTTTTTGTGCCATATCGAGTGACGGCAATGTTCGATTTCGCTGCCATTTTATATATATATATATATATATATATATATATATATATATATATATATATATATATATACATATGTATATATATAAACTAATTTTTAAAAAAAAAACTCTGATTTAAGTCAACCCTCCTATTCAAACCGTAATAACACTAAAAACAAACACAAATAAATTAATAAACAATAACAATACAGAAATAATGAAAAAATGGTCCATCTATTACCACTTATAGTTTTATGAAAGTTAATAAATTAACAACTCGCAAGGAATGTCAACCCAATTCCCACTTCCCACCTATATTCCTATTGCTGACAACCGCAACACCAACATAAACACCCAGCAGCTGACTGTGAGCGAACCATCCCGACCCCCTTCCCGTTTCTGTCATGCCCCACTCCTACTTTATCCTTCAAAAGAATTACGTGACCTAGATACACAAAGTTATCCCACCTAATAAATGCCACCAGGAAAAATAAAATAATAATAATAATAATAATTATAATAATAAAGACAAACAAAATAGACAGAAAATATCCAAATAAAAAAAATCTCACGCTAAAGCAACAAATTTTAAACTAAAAAAAAAACAAATAAATGCATGAAAACGAATAAAATTATAAACATGTTAATCACATAATCAACCATACATAAATCGTCTCCTCACATTTGGTCCGAGGCCCAACACAGCTATCCAACTTCAGCTCTATCATCTAGCATGCTTGGAATCGTTCTGCCACGTCTACCATTTGAAAAGGGATTTTGTTCCAAAATTAATAATGGATATGGTCGCAGACGTAAAAAGTAAGACACTTGTACCTAATACAACTGAATAAATATTTGTATATATATACATATATGCATGTACTTATTGATTTGTAAATTGCCACTTGTTCTCGTCTCCTTTCACAAACAACGACTATATTTCATTCCTCGCATTGTGATAGCCTTCTAAATCTCTACTACATACCTATCCCACACAATGCTTCAAGCAAACTACATAGCAATATATATATATATATATATATGTATATATATATATATATATATATATATATATATATATATATATATATAAATCGTTTTTTTCAGTTCAGCAAATTCTTCAACCAAAATTCGGTCGAGCCACTTGAAATTGTAGATATAGGTGTATTAGGCATGGATCTAACTTAATAACTTCATTTGAGGCAATACAATTCATGTTAATGGGTCATGATAAAAAATGATCTCTGCGGTATCTACCAAATTACTCAGACCATTGCTGGTCTAAACATTTGAAATTTTACATAAAGGCTATTCAGAAATAGGGCAAGCTTTTTAATGGGTTTGGGCCGAAAATCTTTAGTTACCAATATATAAATGTATGTATGTTTGCATCTCTTCAACAGAGGCGAATGGATTTTTAGAAGGTCAGTATTGTTTGTACGCTATACCCTCCAGATTACCATTACCGAAAAATCGGTTAAAAACATTAATTTCTTCACTCTAAAGCAGCCACGTTTCTACGGAGAGAGACCACTATTTTACCCGATATTTCTGAAAGTCATGCCCTTTTTTCGATTTTCTAGCCTTAATCTAAACTTACGTCATATCCGGTTTGGCGGTGATCGTAACAGTAAATACATCAGTTTTTGTTCCTGTTCGCTACCTCCTTCGCAGTACAGAATCGGGCCTGCGTTCCTACTACAACTTTTCTTTTTGCTCAATACACCTTCAAACACCTGTGCAACACCGAGCACCCATGCTAGTATTAAAATAAAAGATGAAATACAGAGTAATCTGTATGGAAGCTAAATCCCGTATATATTGGAATTAAATATAAAATATAGATTATAAATGAATAAATATAATATTGGTCGCGCAGATTTTTATTACCATATATCAATAGTCTTAGAAAATAGACGTGGTGTCCATTTCAATGTGTTTAATGCTATTTTCTGATATTAAGATCCACTTAACTCGTTATATTAGATGAGTCCAGTTTATTCATCGACATTTCTAAAGAGCCCGCTAGGGTTCGTGTGGGACATTGTTGATTTTATTGATTAAATCTGAATTACTGCATATGTTAAAAAAATATTGATATGCTCTTACAGCGATAAGCTCATTCTCATTTATAATTATTTGATAGGTTTAAAATTACTCTCTTACCAAATCCTTTTTTATCACCCTATGCATTCTATATGTATTTTAGTGGTATTATTCTTGATATCGAATATTTCCTAATTATTCATCTTTATACTTTCTATCTAATAATTACTACACTTATTATATATCATTTTCATTTGCTATACTGTTTTATGCTTTCTAATATTTAATGTTTATTCTTCTATTATTGAAATACATAGACACTTTTTTCATTATTGATAATATATAAATTATATTTAATTCCTACATGCAGGGGTGATACAAGGTTTTCAATTAGTTATTAAATATGTATGTACCTCTATTTTCCTTTTATTCCTATTAATCCGAATTGTATGGTTTTATTTTTTTTTATTCTAAAAAGTATACTAAATGCAAAATTGAAAATCAACTGCAGTTATTATTAAATTGAAGTTGGTGTTCTATTTTGCATTTAATATTTTGATTACATTTCGACATATTCCTCATTTTACAAACTTTTACTATGGCCTCTTTACTTGATTATTTTATTCTGAAATTAATTATGGAATATGTGCCTATATAAAAGATGGGTTTCCATGAGTAGGGACACCTTTAGAGAAGATCATAACTCACCCTATATGGGGTTCGGTTAGCACTTGTTAAACCTACTGCATTTATATTTGCTCTCAATTGCCCTCACAACAGCGGAGTTACTATCTTTAAAAACACATCCGAGAAAATTGATCACGTCATATCCGATTATCCTTCAGCTAATATTCATGTCTGTAAACATTCAATGTTCACGATGTGGAATATTTAACTCACTAAAACAAGACCGATGATGAGGAAGGTCCTGTCTTGTTTTCTACATTTCTTATGACCTCACAGAATTTGTTCACGAACCCAGCCATGTGCCCGATACTAACGGCCAGTATGCAAGTCTCCTATACCTTTTTCTCACAACTTGCCCTGAACTGTGATCAGCTTCCTTTCCTCTCCACTTGGATCTTTCGATCATTCTGTTGTACTGTTAAGATAAAAATGAAATGTAATAAGTCCTCAGATGTATTTCTCTCTCATGCAGTATATCAATAATCTATGACTGACTGGGATAGCTTCCGTGCATTTATAAATGCACTGAAGCTATCCCAGTCAGCCATAGATTATTGATATACTGATCTACAGATCTACCTATGTGTTTCAATTTGAAAAAAAAAAGTGTGTCCTCTATAGTATCAGACCTGACGGAATGGCTAATTGTAAGTATAGACCGTGTCATACCATCGAAAGAATTCCAGCAAAAACCAATCAAATAGCTGTGGTTCTCTCCAGAATGTGCTGCTGCCATTCTGCACATAAATCACACCTTCCACTGCTTCCAACGTAATAGATGTACTCAGACTAACACCGCTTTTAGGACTGCCAACAACCACTGTAAAAAACTAACTAAAACGAAAAAGGTATCTATGCTCAATTTGTCAAGTCAAATAGCTTAACAGCGATTTGGTTCCCACCAGATTAGGCAAATAGCAAACAGAATCCTGGACAGAAGCGTGTGCGCTAGCCGAACTATCATCAATGGACCTGAGGTAATCTCCTCTCAGCATTAGACAAATCCAAACTCTTTGCCAATAATTTAGCAGCTTATTCTTCCTTTTGCAACCAAGACCGCCAACCTCTAATAGGTCCTTCTGTATCAGAAGTACGCTACGTGATATACAAATATATGTACGAGATATTGCCAGCTAAACAAAAAAATGTGATTCCAGTAAAGCAACCGGCCAAACGATATTTCAATTATAGTAGTGAAAAGGCTTGAACCAGAAGTAACGCGCATCCTTAAAAACTGTTTTAACGTTGTCTTAAAGAGAATTTCTTACCATCACCCTGGGAAATATCTTCAGTATGCCATATATTTTAGAATTCAGGTGATTACTCATCGCACTCTCAGTAGAGGCCAATTAATCCCATGTGCGTCATGAGTAAGTTGCAAGAATCTGTGTTAAATAGAGAAGTAATCAACCCTCTCAGCAAAAATAACCTTCTTATTGACACACAATATGGTTTCCTTTCTGATAGATCTACAGAAGACGTGTTTACAGTTATATCTAATAGGATTAACGAGTCGCTCGACGAAGGCAACTTTTCTAGGGCAATTGCTCTGGACATATCAAACGCCTTTAATAGAGTATGGCAGATAGGTTTACTTCACAAGATTTCCACCTACGGTGTAGCTGGAAATGTCTTCTCAATAATTAAATCATTTCTCTATGATTGGTTCATAGCAGAAGTGGTTGATGGGCAGAAATCTGGAAGTTCTCAGTATTTATGCTGGTGTCCCTCAGGGGTTAATCCTGGGCCCAACTCTCTTCCTGATGTATATTAATGATCGTCCAACTAACATCCTTACAGCATTCGTAGACATTTATGCTGATGACACTACCATCTATAATAGCCCATTTTAGACGCTAAACGATCAAGTTCTCTCCGATTCTCCTCTCTGATCTTGAGCAAGTTGTACAAGAAGGAAAGAGGTGAATTGTTACTGTTAATGAATCTACAACCAAGCTTTTATCTTTACATCTTCAACGCTCTGATCCCCACCTGATATCAATTGAAATGAATGGAAGTCGCCTCGGGGAGGCCTCATGTTTTGACACGCTTCTGGGCTTGAGCTTCACTCCTGATCTAAAATGGAACACATACATACAACACTGTTGCCAAGGCCGCTGGCAAAATGGTGGGATCCTTCTAGCGATCGAGTAGATATCCACATGTTGATGCAATTCTCTATCTATATAACAACCAGGTATGTCCAGGGATTGAGTACGGTTGCCATATTTGGACAGGAGCTGCTAGAAAGGACTGATCCTGTCTTGATAGAATTACAAAATAGAATTCATAGCCTTATAGGGGATGTGCTTTTATCTTTCCGGCAACCTTTTTCTCACAGAAGAGATGTTACGAGTTTGTCTCTGCTTTATCGTTATTATCATGGTAAGTGCTCGGCTAAGCTCCAATCTATGGCCCCCCGCCGAACTTTAACAAGAAAAACAGCAGAAAACACTATCAATAATGTCCCCCACTCTTTATCTGTGCTTAAACGTAAACGTAGATTTAATGAGCAAAGCTTGTTTCTTGGAACTGCACGCCTATGGAATAGTCTTCCGTAGTCCTGCTTTGCAGCTGACTACAATATAGTTGTCTTCAAGTCTAACATAACAAGTTTTTGATGAGCCGTTTAATATAAGTTGATAAATTTACCGAATTTCTATTACTAACGGTTACTATATAGTCCAATTTCTACTGCACACTCTTTAACCCTTATCCTCGAGTGGTATATTGCCCTTGATAAGTGATGATGTCTATGTGAAAAAGTTAAAGAAATATTATCAAATTTTGCAAGCTGATTTTTCATATCATGTATACTGAAAAATGATAAGATATGTGAATTCATGTGCTTATACATATAAGAGTGTATTCATATCTAAATGTATATGAAAGCTTTCTTCAAGATAATGCCCTTACTTGACGTCTGACTTCAAAAGAGCATAACTCCATTCATTATAAACTTTATTACCTAACATGAGAAACATAAGAATCGACACAATTTCTGCCATCGAGAAACAGGTTTGTCTATCATATTAGACTGGACATCCGACGATTTGGTAACTGATGAAGTCGGTGGAGGCTGATTCAGCACAATCTCGGTTTTGGAAGCATTTTGCGAAGAGTGTTATCTAGCTGATTAGAAAAAACGATAATCCAGTGAATATGAGAGACGAGTCAGAGTCCTGTAGACCAATCAGCTTCAGCAAGGTCAGTTTAACAACATGCAGGTGAGCGTTTTTATAGGGGGAAATGTGTGTATTCATATTAACTAATTTCGGGAATATACGTCGAAGATTTGGTGAATTATAACAATTTGTCAGCAGTACATTTACGCCGTAATCCTTTTGATCGGATTAAAGCAGCTGTCATGGCTGAAACTTGCCGCACACCCCTAGTCACTTTAACAGTTTTTGGCGAAATTACGGCTTCGGGAATTATGGTTGAGCTTCTCCGGCATCCAAAATCTGTGCCGAACGTCGTCGGTTTTCGTAGAAGATCGACGTCCCTTTCACATGGCACAATCGAAAGATTAACCGTTTTTCTTGCGCTGAAAGAGTGTAGAAGACACCTCAAAACGACGATCATTTGATTACCTTTAAATTCCTGCAGATGTATTTATCAAAATTTCTTTACTTTAAATTGTGAACTTCTTTTGATTGGTTCACGACGAAATCAACGGAAACTTCGCGTTAAGTTTTACGAAGATCAGCTCAAATAAAAGTTTGCAAATGATCGTTATCAGCCGAAGAGTGTCTTCATCTTTGAGACTTCATGTAAGCATTGAGACATTTCTTGAACAATCGTTATGCTCCACGTTCGAGAGCGGTTTCCGGACCGAACGCATCATTGATGTAACGAGGTTTTCGTCCGAGTTTTAATTGGAACAAACAATAGGGCGGATATGAAGTTTGCCCATGCTGTTAAACAACATGGAAAAATCCTGGAAAGATTGAGAACTATAGCTAATAAGACAGTTCGATATAACGAAAAATAATATATAAAATATCTATACATAACAATAAATTAATTCAGAAATTATATAAATATCTAATATGTATGAAAAATAATATTGTTTTTGCATTAACCTATTATGTATATTACCTTGCGCCTTTTATAGATAATGCATTTACGTTCAACCTCACTTGCGACCATGTCAATTTATCTATATCAATAAAATATATACTGCTCTTTTTTATTGAGCATTTCATAGTGAAAAGAGCTACCACGCTTCTCTGTAAATTAAAAGAATATAGGATACGTGAAAATGAGCTTAAGATAAACATAGAATTGAACTCTCTAGGAAAAAGTTAAGAAATTGAATGTTAGAAATTAAGTCTATTAATAATTATTTTAGAAATCTTAATAATTAATATGCGAATAGAAGAATAGATTATGCAAATAAAAGTATCGTGTTTAAAATATGTTATAGCTATACATAAAACTCATACATACATAAGCAATCTTTTGTTTGTCAAGAGAGTGTTGGACAAACATAGGAAAAGCTACGTGAAATTAATCACGTTTGAAAACACTCTTCTGACGTCATAGACTTTTCTCCATATAGTATACTATGAGTTCGAATTTTAGTCAGGCAGTCAAGACTTGATATAGGCTCTTAAAGGCAAAGGGTAGAAGATTCACGATGTAGATCACTGTTTTAAATACTGACGTAATCGACTGGCCAATCAAAGGAAGAAAGAAGCCATCACTATGTTGTAACTGTTTCCTTGTGGCATCCATCATCACGAACGAAAATAATTGTTTCTCACCTTATAATTAACGTTGAGTAACACTTCGAATATTATCTATCTCCCCTATATTTTTAAGAACTGTGCATCATATCACCATCTACACAGTGTCTTATATATATATATATATATATATATATATATATATATATATGTGTGTGTGTGTGTGTGTGTGGGTGTGTGTGGGTGGGTGACATTCCCTCAGAAATTGTGACAGTCGTCGTCATGATGCAATATAGGAAGATGTCATTATCATTCTAATGTGTAAAAAGAAATGTAATATATATATATATATATATATATATATTTATATATAAATATATATATATATAACTGTCTTCTCTCCCTCTTCGTCAATATCGTTATATCTCTATTACATAAATCCCATTATATATGTGCGCCGATAGGAACTCCTCGTCATCTCCAAGATGGGCCTCCTCCTACACAAAAAAACACTCTTAATGGCCTCTAAAAATTAACAAGTGCCGTTTCTTTAATGCTTTTAACTCGGTATATGTATGTATATATATATATATATATATATATATATATATATATATATATATATATATATATATATGCCTATATATATGTACATATATATAGACATATATACATATATCTAAATACATATACATATGCTAATATATACATATACACACGACCCTGTCGGTGGGGCATTAGAATACGCCGACTGCCCCCTGCGGAGGGTAAAAGTCTCTCAATGGAGGTCCTGGATATCACCTTAAACTCTATCCATAAAATGCCGTAAAACAAAAACAACCAACCAACCAACATATACGCACACACACACACACACACACACACACACACACATATATATATATACATATATATATATATATATATATATATATATATACATAATACACAGACACATATACATAATACATATATATATATATATATGCATACATATGTATACATACATATACATAGTAACTAGCATTTCACTCGGCGTTGTTCGGGTGTTTTGAGGTGTGTGTTCAGCAAACAAAGAAATTGTTATTTGGAAGGCAGGCTCGACCCCGTGCGTCAAATGAGGAAAAAACGGGGAAAACGGTACGTCTTAGCTGTTACGACAACCGATGAATCGGAAATGACGTGGGGTTTGATGAAGGTTAGACAATCGGACGGAGAGAATTACTTTCGAAAATATCGGTCGATCCCCCTGTGGAAAATTGCCCATTTGGAGATGAAGATATTAAAGTTTTTAGCCAATTTTTCGATATTTATCGTCTAAAAGGTCGAATTTTAAAAACGATACCGCTATTGGTAAAATCGGTCGCCTCTGTCGAACGTTTTAAGCAGCCATGCAAACATATATACATACATTTATATATTGCTACTTAAAGATTTTTGACCGAACCGATTTAAAAGCTTCCCCTATCTCTGAATACCCTTTATGTAAAATTTCAAATGTTTAGACAAGTAATTGCCTGAGTGATTTGGTAGAACCCGCAGATGTCAACTTTTTTTAAATTTGACCCTGATTATGACTCATTAACAGTTACTGTTTTACGCTCAAGTCGAGTTATTAAGATAAATATTTGTCAAAGAGACCTATATCTAAAATTTCAAGCTTTTATATCCAAAATTGCCGCCTGAGTTTAGTAGTGTTCTCAAAGATAAAATCGTTTAATTTTGACACCTTAAAAGCCAAAGGCCTGGCTGAAAACGCATTGCAAATATTTTTTCACGTCTCAGTATGTTGTATATAAACTTTCGAGACTGTAAACTAAAAATTGATGGAGTTATTTCGTAGGGAAATGTACACATGCACACAGAAACACACATATGCACAGAAAAACCCACCAACACGTACACTTTTACAGATAAATAGATATACACATATATATATAGATGTGCACATATACATATATATATAACACATATGTTAATATATATAAACTCATATATACGTGTGTATACATACATATACTTATATATACATATGTAAATATACATATGCATTATATCCATATGTATATACATACATATACACATATATATATATCCATATATATATATCCATATATATATACATACATATACAGATATATAGACATATACATATATATTCATATGTGTATACATACACATATATATTTACTTATATATTTGCATAGACTTATATATCTATATATAATATATATATATATCTATTTACATATATATACATATATATATTTACATATATATATACATATATACATATACACATACACACATATATATACACATATATACATATATATATATATATACATGTATACATATATATATATATATACATGCATACCTATATACACACATATGTGATCGCTACAAATTCGTTTCTGCATACTGCCATGACTTAATATAGTTCATATAAAAATATATATACAGAAACATGAAAACAAATCGGTGATGGGCCGTGCGGAGGTGGCTTATAGGCCCTGTAACACTTTGGCATTCTTTGGCCAACATTGTGCAGACATGTACTCCATTAGAAACACGTTCTTGATGTTCAGTTTTATGTATTTTCAAATTTCGCTTTAGCCCACATGCTGTTTTGCATGTCCGCCCGCAGTTGATACAGGTTAGATCTGGCAACACGACTGTTTTGTGACCCACTGCGCTGATGAGTAGTCTGGTGGCTTATCAGCCCAGCCCTTCTTAGGCATAACCTCCCATACACCTCACACCTCAGACAAATTTGATACCCCAGCCCATCCACTGCTCCCTGCACCTTTCTTTTCCGGATATCACGTTTCAGTCGATCATACTGCGTTCGATCAGCGTCAGACTTGCCCACACATCCCCGCATGACCCTTCTCCACACTTCACGATCCATAGCAAGACTCCCAGGTTCTCTCATCGATCTCACTTGAGGTTGACCGCAAACAATATTTGTATCCCATTTTTGGCTTTTGAGCCAGAAGTCTTCCCTCGGCGAGCTTGCCATAAAGGAGTTGTTTGAGACATCCTCACGACATTGTCACTCCACCTCAGTGTATGTTTGATAATGAAAGCTTCAATGCTATGACGTTGGGTCCGTTCTAGAACCTCAATATCCCTGACATGCATTTGCCAGCCCAGCTCGGATTCGCCGTAAGCACATCTGGTGAAACCGCTCGAGACGTCTCAAATGCTTCCTGCATATTGTGCAAGTCTCACGGGCATTGTGATGGGCAGGGGGAAAGCATGCGGGATACACCTCATCATCAGCCAGATCCCGTGACTACTCCACAAAGGCTTGTGTAACTTTTCAAAGTCATCTCTTGCCATACTGATGCTTAATGATACCTCATCATTCAGGGCACCGGACATACTTTATGTATTACCCAAGTATACAAACTTAGCGACAACCGCTATCTTGACCATAATATATAAACTGATGGCTCATAGTATGGCATCCCTGACGCAGGCTGATACATTAAGACAGTTTTTTTCCAGATTGATAGTCAGGCCCAATGCGCTGCAGCCAACACAAGAGACATCCACAAGTTGCTGCATATCAGCCCCGTATGAGCCACCAAATCAGAGCCATTCGCATAAAGTAACGAATCGCGTTGGTGATTACCTTCGTATGTACATAGAGGCGCCTAATGTTGAACAACCCCCAGTAGTTTGTTAGCGAATATAGACACCATCAGAGCAACCTCCAAATGCCATGCGAAAGACCCTGATGAAATACAACGCAATGTGTTTGTGCTGGAATGTGTCCCTGCTTAACATTATTTTCTACTGAAATAGGATCAGCCAGTTTTCCCCCAACGTTGAATACAGCCTTCATATAATCGTGGAAGAGCTTTAAGATGGTTAAAACTTGTCAGACAGCCAAGTTTTTTTAGAATCTCCCACAACTCATCCATATTGACTGTATCGAAGGCCTAGGTTATTTCGACGAACAATTAATACAGACCCTTTCGCTGTTCTATTAATTTCTCCTGTAGTTGCTTGACTGTAAAAAATCATACCCACAGTCCCTCGACTACGTCTGAAATCACACTGCGACTCAGGCAAAACATCGCAATGTGCTCTAACATTCTGTGTAGCATGATCCTACAGAGCGCCTTACCGACTTCTGACAGCAAAGAGATGCCACGATAGTTTCCACATTCATCACTGGCATGGCTTCCCTTGTATAGCACCACAATCAATACCTCTCCCTAATCATACGTAACACAGCCATCCCGCCAAGCAGTCCGAAACAAGTCCGACAAGCGTTGCATCATCTTGGACCCAGAGCATTCCAAGATCTCTTCATGCAACCGATTCATGCCAGATTTTCCATTGTTCAGCTTATGGACAGCTGCTTTGACCTCCTGGAGAGAGGGATCCGTACCATCCCTGGAAGACTAAGTGCGATAGGTGATCTGGATGATACGTAAACCGCGCGTAGTAGGCTGGATAAGACCTTGTTTTTGTTTGAATCCGAGTCAAGATGTATTTCTCCAACGTTCTGCCTCCACCATTCATCCTGTATGTTTCGCAACCTAATGCTTGATTGTTCTCAATCGATATTGCTCACCATCCTTCAAACAACCTCGAAGATAAGCATGCAATGTCCTGGCCTATATATATAGGGGTATGTGTTTGTGTTTGTGTGTGTGGGTAAGCATATTAACACACCAGTTACGTTAGAGCAGAATAGCTAAACATTCTTGGAAGTCGTCAATATCGGATTCTGAATATTTTTTTATAAAAAATCCGAATGAAAATGTATAACAACTTTCAAAATAATCTCCTTTAAACTAGACCTGTTATTTATTTTCTAAAGATCGATACCAGCTATGCGTATATAAAAGAAAGAGATTATAATCAATATAACTAGAGAAATCTTAACATTTATTTGCAAAAGTTTGTGTAATCTTATTTAACTGCGTCTACTTACATCAAGAAAAGGTTTATTCTTTCCGTGTCAATCCAGATAATTTATAATGAAATATATCTATACAAAATATTTGAACAGGTAGTAGAATTTTGTTTTTACACTAACTAAACGTAAATATGTTTTTTTTTAAGAATTATAAATGAAATATATAACACTATAAGATAGAATTGAAGGTGTCGACCTTTCAATATGCTAACTGTTAGTTTCATTGCTATATTATATCATGTTACAAGGTTGTTTATAATAAAAATGGAAAATGTGAGGGTAAATAAATATACAATATTATGTTATAATTACGACATTACAAACCCCAAAATATTAAAGGAACGGAAAAGTACATCAGATATTATTATTATAGATACTTATAAGATTAATAAGCATAATAATGTATTATACTATTAGTGATTACGAAGGTTGATTAAAGAATATATACATATGATAATTAGAGAAACAAGTTAAAAATAATTTAATTGAAAATATTCCATATAATGAAATTCAAAATAATAGAAAAAAATAAAAAAGTAAAATCAGACTAATAAGAAAAATCAAACAAAATAATATGCTTATGAGATTACAATATACATTCGTTCGAATTAAAATTTTAAAAAGTAAAGCTATTCATTAATTGATATATATATATATATATATATATATATATATATATATATATATATAATTTACAATATATGTAATAAAAACACAATTTAGCAATGAATATATAAAGATTGAAATAAAAGATATTTACATGATAAAAATAATAAATGATTTAACACAAGAGAATAGTTTCAGGATACGAACTAATGTTATTATTACTTTAGACATTACGAGTAAAATATAGAATACACATTTTTTAAAAAATCTAATTTCAATATATTAGTATGAAGAAAATATATATATATATATATATATATATATATATATATATAATTTTCTTTCGATTATTAATAAACAAAACTTACAAATACAGATGAATTCACATGAGATGTTTTAAATATATAAATTACGAGCATGGGTGTCCGGCGTTGCCCGGGTATTAGGGGGTTATACTGATAAAAAACTGTATTTTTTTACGTTGACCCCTATAATTACCCCTTAACATTTATTGTTGTGGGCTTAAATAAAGTTATTAAGCTAGATCTATGTTCGATGAACCTATATCAAAAATTTACAGTGTTAAGACTCAAATTTGTCGGAGGAGTTTGTGTATAGTTCTCAAAGGTCAAATCGTTGAACTTTGACCCCTTAACCGCTAAATTTATGGTCTAAAACTGATCATATTGATTTTCCCAAATCTCAGTATACTGTATATAAAAATGTCGAGTCTGTCGACTAAAAATTGACAGAATTATTTCGTAGGGAAACAGACAGGTAGACACCTGACACATTCACTTTTATAGATATATAGATAGATAAAGACATGTGCGTACATATTGCACGTATCATTATTCTCTAAGTAAATAATATAGAGTAATTATAAATAATAGATAAATAACATAATAAACATATTTATAGTAGTATATATCTAAATTAATGCAAGTTATTGATGAAAACATTTAAATAATATTACTTTACTAGAAAATTCAAAAAAGCATAAAAGATGAAAGTAACGTTATTTCAACTTTGGATTGTGTAATCACGCCCCAAATAACTCTATTTGCTTTTGGTTGATTGACTGTTGCTTTTTGTTCTAATGGGTTTAGGGCAAAATAGATTAAATGATGTATATCTATATTAAGTAAAGGAATTTGCGCTACGAAAAAGTTGCCATAATGAATTCTATTTTTTTACAGGTGAACAAATTCTTATCAAGGCCAGAGTGCTACCGGAGGATGAGAATTAACGAGCACAGTGGTTGGGGGGAACATGTCAGACATCGATAGCAATGGAAATTTGTTGAATTTTATTACTTAAGGAGATAACTTTTGTGAGAAACAGATTGCAGGGAGGAGAAGGTAGCATCCCCCACTAAGCTATGAAGTCTGTTTTTAACTCTGTCAAGGCAGGAAATGTTTTATCTAGCAGCCCTTCCCAAATGTGGCAACAGTAATCTATCGTTGGTCGTACCTGGCTTATATATAGCCACTGAATTGCATCAGAGGTTAGATATCTACTGGAGCTGTAGAAATACTATTTTATTTTTCCAGCGGCCTTTTGCAAGAAAGAATCAGAGCATTGATGACACACATATGGAAGTTTAATATCATATGCACATCTTACAGAAATGAAAATTACGCAAAATTATCTTCTTAAAGCATGAAATGAATGATTGTTGTATATATGGAAAAACATCATATTTTCTCTTTACAAACTACAAAATCGGAGTCACAATCCAATTGAAGGAGTGGTATGGACTCGTCATTAGTAACATTTTCTGACAGATAAATATTTATTAGTTTTTCTCTATAGTAATGTTATTTCTTTTAAGAGTTATTCCCATTGCTCGTCATACATGGCACCAACTTATTTTACAATCAAAATGAAAAAAAAAAACAATAATTGTTCAACGAGTAGCATAGTGTTTTGTTGTACTCCACACCTGGTAAGATATTATTATGCGAACTACTTCTCTGCAATCCACAATATGACCATTATAAAATCTCAACTTTATTGATATGTTCTTCTTCATATTGTATTATAAGTAGTGATTCTATAATGGCTATATATCTATCAATTTCTCGTATAATTATTCCATATAATTTAGTGAATAGGTGCCAAAATAACAAAATTTACTTGGAAACAATTTTAGTGATTATCATAATTTTGTGAAACCGGAATGCACCTCGTGGACTTTTTCCGTATTGTATTACAATGCCGTATAAAACTTTCAAAGCCAGTATCCTAATACCGTAGAATCAGCAGACGCACAAGTAGTTGGCAGCGCGTAGAACTACCCATATCGACAAACACGGATAGTAAGCTCTACTTATCCTTTTTTGAACCATTGTAACTTTGGCTAATATATATATTTCTTACACTTGATTTTTGTTCGTGTTCACCTTCCGTGGTCACTACCTTTGGTCCAGACCACACAATGACCTCGAAGTATTTTCTACTGAGTTCTGAAACATTTGTTATACTTTGACATGTAGACTATTAATAGCTATAAAGAAAATATGTCCAGTCCAAAAAACAAATCCAAAAAATGAAAAAGGTCGCAAAAAACAAATAAAATTAGGTTTATTTTTTAAAGGAAACTGATTAATCACCTATTATATCTTTAAGGAAGTCAAGGAAAACGGTAGAGAAATTTGTATTATATTTATTGTTGAGTTCCAATTGTATGGTTGGTTTCTACTTGTTTAATAGTTGTCTAAAAAAGATGTTATTGCCGTCCTTCCTCTTCAACTAGGTAATTAATTTAACCGACTATAAATAATAGGCACATTAGCTAGATAGTTGGCAGATAAATTGCTTTAACCAGTCCATATATAACAGTGCTACATTTGTTTTTAAATGCATAGAAAATAAGAGTTTTAACAGGAATAAAAATGAGAAATTGATAAAAGTATATATGTGTATATATGTATATATATATATATACATATATATACATACATATATATATATATATGTCTGTGTGTGTTTAGGTTTCATTCAGGCTGACACATCCAAGTATTATGAATATATATTTCTTTCTAAATCACTATTTATAATAAAAGTATAATCGAAAGAAAATTGACTCTATAATACTATATACAAAATTTGCATCACTTCAGATGTAATATTTAAGCGCAATTTACTACTCGGCTAGATTGGGCGTCCCTGATTGCAAATAATTACTTTTGCAGCTTTAACAAAAGAGCTGCAATTATATAAGAGTGGTTCTATTTACGCTGAAACTTCACAAGAATCCAACATTAATATCTTAAATATTAAAGAGATCGCTGTAAGACATTGCCACTGGTCCTGCTAGTGTATTGTATTATGTTTGACGTAAGGACGATCATTTTACTGATTCAGAAGATATGTCCTATCAAAAACAGTGTTCATTGAGGGTCCTTTTACTTTTGATCCACACCGATAGAAACGAACAGTCATTTACTGTGGTTTTATCATGCTATGAATACAAAACATCCCGGAGACATAGAGATATATTAAAGATATTGTGGTAAAAAATAAAGAACCTTACCTGATGCATTGTGCGGCTCGTGCTAGGAAAGAAAAAAAAAAGAGAAAATAAAAATGGGCGCCCCCTGGTATTTATGGACTGAAAATATCGAGATGTGACGAGAGGGGGGTATGCAAATGAGATGTGGTAGGGGCTCTCTTTGAAAGAGCCGTCTTCTTTTTTTGGGGCGCCAGTGAGGAAAGTGCAGAGAGAAGAGAACAGTTGGATTTGATTTTAAAGTATTTGATCTGAGGTTGAGTTCAAATTTAACGTCAAGCTATTTCGGCACAGAGACAAAAATGGGTGACCGAGTAAGATTGAGCAGCGATATCCTGAGGCTATTTACTGGAGAAGCGAAGATGGTGGAAAGGCTGAAGAAGATCGAGGATGTAGTCACGTTAACACCAATGTATTTGGAAGGTAGTGCTCTAGCGGTGTATCTAGAAATATGAGAGACGGATCAGGCGGTTGCTGAGAGCATTGAACACCGGTTAACGACCGAATTTTCCGAGAACGCGTTTGAGGCTTCCAGCAAGCTCAAAAGAGTCACCTGAACTGGAGAGTCTGTGGACGTTGACGTGGCAGAGATAAGGCGACTAGCAGGATTGGCTGGATGGGGGGGGCGAAGCCTTGAGAAGAAAGCTGACGCTTGTAACTGGTTTCCCTGATCGCATCTCAATGGAACTGCAACGGCTTACTGATATTGAAACCATGGAGGCAAAGATGCTAAGGCATGCTAGAGTTTTGGTGAATCAGCCCGGTGAGCTGGGGACAGTCGCGGCTGCTGTGGCAGCAGAATGGAGCCACCGGTGATGAAGCCAGGCCGTGGATTTACCGGTAAATGCTTTCGATGTCAAGGACCACACCTGATGAGAGACTTTAGGGGGCTACGGCCAGACATTATCTGTTTTCAATTGGGCCAAGTAGGACACATTAGCAGGAACTGCCCTTAGAGTTTGTTGCCACAGTTAATGATCACAATCAATGGAAATACGGCTACAGCTCTTGTTGATACTGGATGTACAACAGCACTTATTGCTACGAGCGTCGCCAACTCTTTGAATGGAACCAGCAACGTTGGAGCGATGATGGCAGAGAAGTGGAATGCTGTGGAGATGCCGATGCCGAAATTGTAGTAAGGAATATTCCATTGCGACTAAGAGTGATCGTGCTTGATAGACTGGTTGCAGGAATTGATGTGGTGCTGGGCCTGGACGTGATAGACCGACTGGGAGGAGCTACTATTGCTAAAGACCAGGAGAAGTTTGGCACAGAGTGTACCGGGAATAACATGAAGTGTATCCAGGGCTTATACCAACCAACCGTCGAAACCTCGACCATGTCTGAATGAGGATGATGCCTTTCGAGCCTGCTTCGATGGCGAAAAATGGTGCTACAAAAGGACACTGAAAGGAGCTGCGGAGCCGCAGTTTGAAAAAGAAGTTGAGAGATGGACAGATGAAGGAATATTCATGCCGTGGTTAGGGAAAGTTGCAGGAATTTATCCACTCATGGTTGTGGTCTAACCTATTAAAAAGAAAGTTAGGCCAGTGCTGGATTTCCGTGAGCTGAACAAGTGTGTCGCTTGTCACACAAAGGACGGAATCAACGTGTGTGAAGAAGTCGTAAGGACATGGTGGAGGATTAAGCAGGCAACTAAAATTGTGGACCTGAAGTCAGCCTTCCTCCAACTTCATGTGAATGAGAAATTGTGTAAATATCCATTGGTAGAGTACAAAGATCAAGTTTATTGTCTGACCAGATTAGGATTAGGTCTGAACTCCGCACTAAAGTTAATGATGTCAGTTCTTAAGACAGTGTTGGTCAAAGACGATGCATTGAAGAGAGGCACCTGCTCTTACATCGACGATGTACTAGTTGACGAAACAGAGGTGACTGCAGAAAGGGTGAGAGAGCATATCCAAGCATATGGACTGACGACAAACCCGCCTGAGTACTGGAAAACGGAATGGCTTTGTCATTTCGACTACAGAACAATAAGGCAGGAAAATTGATGTTTTGGCAAAAAAATGAGACCCCTGAAGCCAAGGTTGACCTAGCCAAGAGGGAGAGAACTTTTCTCTATATGTGGAAAGCTGGTTGGCTACTGCCCAGTAGCTTGATCGCTGCGAACTGCGTGCAGTTTTATTAAAAGGCAGACTGGGACAGACAGTTGGGAAGATGCAGTTGATCAAGAAGTGCTTCTCATGATACAAGAAGTCATTGCAGAAGTAAAAAAATGGACTCTATGAGAGGAGAATGGCATGTAAAGGAGGGGCATGAAGGGGTGATATGGACTGATGCTAGCAATGTAGCATTAGGGGTATTATTGGAAATAGGAGAAGTGGCTGTTGAAGATGCTGCTTGGCTACGCAAAAAGGATGATAGCGCCAATATCAATGTTGCGGAACTCGATGCTGTGATGAAAGTCATCAATCTGTCTCTAAAATGGGGCTACAGATAGTGAACGTAAAAACATACTCTGCAACAGTGCTGTCGTGGATGAAATCGGAGCTGTCTGGTGATTAGCGGATCAAAACAAAAGGAGCAGCGGAGCTGCTTATCGAGCGTAGACTGGGAGATTTGGTTCTAGAATTTGAACTAAAGGTAACTATTACCTTAGTTAAGTCACAAAAAATAATGAAGATGGGCTGAAAAGAGTCAAGTAAGCCTGGCTACACAAGGAAAGAGACGGGTCTCCAGCAAGAATAGTAAACACGCACGTCACAATCGTCCAAAAGGTGGTGGAAGAATGTAGGGAATGGCAACCAATCGACCTGCACCGACTAGACATGAAAAAGGAGAACTGCATGTAGAAGAAAATTGGCGGAGATTGGGCATTGACATCACACATCATCAACATGAACCGTATGTAACTATGATTGATTGTGGGCCTGGGAGAGTAGCGATATGGCGGAAAATCAAGAATGATACAGCAGAAGGGGTAAAGAGAGTTGTCGAGAAGGTTTTTATGGAAAGGGAGCCAGTAGATGAGGTGTTGGTGGATAATGGTACGTATTTCCGTTCGGGTTTTTAGAGACTTATGTGCGAAGTGGAAAGTGGGGCTATATTTTAGAGCTGCATACCATCCAAGTGGAAATGAAATTATAGAGAGGCACCATCGCACTATAAACGCTGTGGCATCAAGAAGCCAGATTTCGCCCCAAGAAGCAGTTTTTTGGTACAATATTACGCCGAAGGCTGGTTAAGACGATAATTCAGTGCCGTACCGGTCTATTTTTTTTATGAATTGCGACATCAATTGGCTGTAACACAGAGAAAAATAGGCCTGCGTGGACATCGCAGTTGGTGAAGAGGTGTGGGTGAAACCACTTAATTCTCGTTGCACGACTCGCTGGGGAAAAGGTACAGTGACTGAAGTACTCTCCAAAAACAAGGTAGCGAATGACGGAATGCCTCGTCACATTTTAGATATAGAAGAGTCTCCTTGCCCTCAGAGAAAGGGGAGGTTGATGCTGATGTTAAAGTGCCTGAAGAAGAGCCTCTTCGACGATCGCACCGTGAACGAAGACGCCCAGCGTGGATGGCAGACTATGATACTAATTGTTGATCTTAGAGATCAATGGGGTGTGTGGTTAAAAGTAAAGAACCTTACTTCATACATCGTGCGGCTCGTGTTAGGAAAGAAAAAAAAGAGAAAATAAAAATGGGCGACCCCTGGTATTTATGGACTGAAAATCACGTGATATGACGAGAGGGGGAGGGGGTATGCAAATGAGATATGATTTGGTCTCTCTATAAAAGAGCCGTCTTCTTTATTTTGGGCGGCAGTGTGGAAAGTGCAGAGAGAAGAGAACAGTTAGAATTGAATTTGAGACTTTTGATCTGAGGTTGAGTTCAGATTTAACGCCAGATATGTCAGCAACATAATGCCCCTATCGAAATTGGTGCAGGAAAGAGATAAAATCCTTCATTTTATTGCCAAGTCGATTGCTGTTTTTTTCCAACGCAAGAAGAGTATTTAGAGTTGCACATCGTCAGATTTAACAGCTGCAAACTAATAATTAACTTATATTCAGCAAGATATTACTTACGTCCCTTTAAACCTGATAAAACAAACATGAATGGCAACTTGCTTATTGATATTGTATATTATAGCCTCTAAAGAATAATGATGATAAAAAACAACCCCTTAAAGAGGACGGTTCAACAAGAACTTATTTACTTATCATTATTTGATAATGAGCATGTTGTAGCCATCTTGGAGCCAGAAGACAGTTCTAGCAAATAAACTACACATTGCATTTTCGATTAGTTTAAGGCGCAGATACAAAGAACGAACGAAATTGGTGACGATTGTTTCATTAACTAGACGACTATGTATTACGAACGTATAACGTAGGCTATACAGTTATCACCCTTCAATCACATACTACAACAGAAAAGGATGTATGAGAAATAGTCTCACAACGAATCTTTTGGGAGAAGGAAGAGGGAGCGAAGTGAAAAGTTACTGCCTACAAAATTTCGGAGATGGTTTTGTACCCTGTGGGTGTAGGAAACCGTGTTATTAGGAGTTCTTCTGCAGATGTGAGAACAACAACCCATGTTAGGACATATTTGATTCTTGCATGGGTACAGTGATTTTCTGTTACTTTGGCAACGGATCTCATGGCAGCGGAGCAGCTACGGCCCGACAGATTTTTCAAAGCAGGATGTTTTTTTTAAGATAAAATCACCTCATGCCGACTGGTGGCAAGTGAGGATTTTAGCACACCTCGTGAAATGCTAGGAATATCTATAGAAAGAAAACAGTACATGTACGTGTGTGTAAATATCTAATAGCTAAACTCTAAAATTACTAATCACATAACACTGAAATTCTCAGGACATAATATTCATGTGCCAAGGATGGTGTATAACGATGGTTGTATTTGTTTACCTACATGCCTTACGCGTAGAAGCATCAGAAAATATACATATGAAATGTACATTAACCACTAGCCGATAATTTTTAGTTATGCACACGCGCACGCGCACGCTTAATACAAAATACAACATCCTGCTGGAACGCCAGCTATTTTGATTTAAATTCGATCTGATTACATCAACTCATTTTTTATGTCTTTGTATTAATTAAAAAAAATAACACAATACGTAAAATTTCCTCGCGATTTGGAATTTGTAAATACGAAGAAAAACCTATAAATCTATTTTTTGCGATCTCATATTTACTTTATTTAAAACATATTTTTAAGACGGAGCGAGTGGAAAATTATATACAGAATACAGACCGTGCTGAAATAATAACATTAATATTTTGAAAGTTATTCTTAATACGGTGAGAGAAATACATTTTTACGTATTCTGTACTTTCAACCAACAATTTATTAAATAAGTAATTGATATTCGGAACACGGACAGCGCTGAAATAATAAAGCTAATATTAAGAAATCCATTCTTAATATGGGAAGTTTACGTTTCTATCACTTCTGTACTTCAACCTAACAATTTAATAGATAAAAACCTGGCAGACGAAATGCGGTATTAACGCTTATATTTAGAAAGTCATTCTTTATATCGGAGGCGTATGTTTTTTTTTCTATTCTGTACTTTCCCCTTACAATTTAATAAAGAAAAAAACAGACACCCGGATTACGGGCCGTGCTGAAATAATATATTATTATTTCGAAAGCCAATCTGAATATGAGGAGGATATGTTTGAAACTATTCTCTTCTTTCACACAATAATTTAATAAATAATGAAACTGAAATACGGATTACGGATCATGATGAAATAATAACGTTATTATTTAGAAAGTCATTATTAATATGGGGTTACGGTATGTTTTAATTATTCTGTACATTTTTTTCTCTCTCTCTCTCTCTCTATATATATATATATATATTAATATATATATATGTACGGGCTACCAAAGATCCATACGAACGAGGTCCCTTTAAGACCCATTCTTTCTATGATCGGTTCACCCCAACATGAACTGGCAAAATGATTGTCCGAGATTCTTGAGCCTGTACTAAAGGAATTCTCGGGCAACTGCATTGCGGATTCTTTTCGTTTCGCTGCCACTATACGTGAACTTGATTTTAATTCAGAAACAACTTTCCTATGTTCTTTCGACGTTACCAATCTTTTCACTAATATACCCCTTGATGAAACTATTCAAATTTGTTCGGATATGCTCTATCGTAGCACATTAAACCCTCCGGATTTTCCGGAGAATATTTTCCTTGAATTCATGGAACTAGCTACCAAGTCGGTCTGTTTTAGCTTTAATGACGTAATGTGACAACAGGTAGATGGTGTGGCCATGGGTAGTCCTTTGGGTCCTATCCTGGCCAATATTTTCCTAGGCTTTCAGGAATCCTTACTGTTTACTCAGATTTCAAGACCTGTTCGTTATTGGTGTTATGTAGATGACACTTTTGCTATTTTCAAGTGCCGCCATGAAGTAAGTGATTTTTTTCTGAAATTAAACAGTCTCCACCCGGCACTTAAGCTTACTATGGAGGAAGAGCAGAATTACTCTTTACCCTTTTTGGACGTCCTTGTAGAAATGGGAGGGAATCGGTTTAATACAACTATATACAAGAAACCTACCTTTACAGGGTTGTATATTAGTTGGGATTCCTTTGCCCCTATGAACAGGAAAATAAGTTTAAGACCTTGGTCCACCGTGCACTCATGATATGTTCGCCAAGCAAACTTGAGGAGGAACTTAAGAAAATAACGGACATGCTAATTAAAAATGGTTCTCCTGGTGATATAATTTCTAAGCATATTCGCCAAAAACTTACTAGTTTTAACACTAAGCCTCTTTTCGGTCCGGCTAAATGTCCGGTTGATTTGAAGCTCCCCTACATAGGTTCAATTAGTAGAGGTTTTGTTAGCAAGATCACTTCGGTTGTTTCCCACTGTTTTTTTACGCAGTGCAACCCCGAGTAGTACTGTGTACCAAAACTGCCTTCCCAGCGTTTAAAAAAGATGAACTTCCCACGCTACAAAATGGTTTAATAATATATGAGTTTAGATGACGGTGGGATGCTGACTACGCGGGTCGAACTTTTCAACGTTTAGGGGTCAGAGTGGCACAACACGTTCCTGGGTATTTACGCAAGCTTTTTATATCATCCGGGCCTTTAAGGAATACATCCGGGCCTTTACGGAATACATCCGGACGACCACCAATTCTCGAATCGTCAATTGGTGTTCATTTGTACGAAAATAAAACTTGTGGCCAAGCATATTCTGATGAATGCTTCCGCATTTTACATAAAGCCCGGAACAAACAGCACCTCAACATCTTGGAGGCTGTCAGTGTGCTGATGCGCAAACCAGCTTTATGTAGACAAAAAGAACTTTCACATAAATGATAGTTATTTAAAGAACTCTAAAAAAAATCTACACGTACGCTGGTTTTTCTGTTTTGTCTATGCTTATTTGTAGACAACAGATTTTCTTAATTATATATTTTTCTCGACTTAATCTCCTCCTCTTTTTCCATTCTCATTCGTTAATTTAATGCAACTTACCGACGAGATCTATTGAAAAGGGTCGATCGAAAGGTTAACCTCTAGATCCCTTAATTTTTTTTACACGAAATTTCGTATGGATCCTTTTTATTCGATGTTTTTTTTTTACCTATAATTCTTTTTTAGTCGATCTGTCTCTATACAATTTCCCGTTTCTCTTTTTTTTGCACCCATAATGACTCCATTCATACTTTTTAAAGCAATATATATATATATATATATATATATATATATATATATATATAGTGCGGCTTCAGACCTGGCAGGAGTACTGTGGACATAATCTTTGTCTTAAGACAGCTTCAAGAGAAGTGCTTTGGAAAGAAAACACCTCTCTACTCTGTATTCATCGACCTGATCAAAGCTTTTGACGCCTTCAATAGAGAGGCGCTTTAAACAGTCCTTGAGCGCATCGGATGTCCTCCAAAGTTTGTGTCAATGATCAGGCTCTTCCACGATGGCATGATTCGCCATATCCTCTCAAATGGCAATCTCACAGACACTTTCACTGTCAGAAACGGTGTGAAGCAGGTTTTCGTGTTAGCTCCTATCCTTTTCAACATCTTTATCACATGTATGCTGCCCCATGCTGTGTAAGACTTGCAGAGGGGTGTCTACATTCGTTACCGCTTTGATATCTCCCTCTTCGTCTTACGGAGACACAGAGCAAAAAAAAAACGCCTGAAAACTCTCATTCCAGAGGTTCTCTTTGCCGATGACTGTGCACTAGTGGCCTATACAGAAAAATACTTGCAACACATGCTGGGTCGGCTCACTGAGGCATCCAAGATCTTCAGCTTGACAATCAGTCTTGGAAAGAAGGAGGTGCTCCACCAACCTACACCAGTCTCCGACTCTCCTCCTCCTACTATCACCATTGACGACACAACACTTTCCAGCGTTAATCACTTCAAATATCTCGGAAGCACCATATCTTGTGAAGGCTCCTTGGACAGAAAGCTTGAGACCAGAATCGGTAAGGCAAGGCAGGCACTGGGAAGACTTCGCAATCGAGTGCTTAATTAACAAAACATCCACCTACCTACGAGGCTGACGGTCTACAATGATGTGCTCCTTCGCTCTCTTCTCTATGGTTGTGAGACGTGAACACTGTACCGCAGGCGTATAAAGAAACTGGAGCTCTTCCACATGCGAGCTCTCTGCTCCATCCTGGGAATCAAATGACAGGATCGCATCACCAATCTAAAATCCTTGACAAAGGTATGTCCACCAGAGACCATCATCATCAAGACCCAACTTCCTTGTGCTGGATACGTGATTCGAATGGACTCATGTCAGATGCCTAAATACCTGATGTACAGAGAGCCACAGGCCGGCAAAAGAAACCAAGGTCGACCAAAACTGCGGTAGAAAGACACTGTTAAAGCCAATCTGCAATGGTGTCGAATCAAACCGGGAGACCTAGGGGGGCATGCTATGGGCGGACCAAAATCGCGAGGCTCAACTCACAAGGCTGCTGCCAAATTTTGAAGAGGCTCGAAGCCAGAAACTTACTGCTGCTAGAGAGAGACACCGCAGAGCAGCTTTAGGGGTGATCACAACAACTGAATTCCAGTGCCCCATGTTCTAGACTATGGCTACTGAGGCTACAAAGACACCTCCGTGTGCACAGATAAGATGCAGAACACAAACGACATCATCCGATCCGATGGAAAACCACTACCATATATATTGATCTATTTAATATTGCGCAGTTTTCTATAAACCTAGTTTAATTTATTGCTTACTGACACTGACTGTATTAAACCTTATATAAGGGACACTGAACACACACACATAAATATTAATATATATATATATATATATATATATATAGAGAGAGAGAGAGAGAGAGAGAGAGAAAGAGAGAGATTGATAGATACATACATACATGCTTATACACACACTTAGGTACGAATGACTGATCCTAAACATGATAATATGCTCCATATCTGATTTTTATTGCAAATATTTTCTAGAATTTATTACCATTTTTTTTTTATTATTTACTATGATAAATAATTGTGTTATGCTTTTGTCATGCACATATTTTAATCTTATCGCTTATCATTTTTGCTTCTTCTATGCATGAGCAACATTAATTCAGTTTGGTTTTAAAAAGTGTGTTTACCAATATTGATATATTTTTTGAACTCAGCAAGTTTTATATAGAAACGAAATTTAATTGAACTATAACTATAAACGACGCCCCTACATTTGATAAAGTCTGACTCTTCGGAAACGACTCCAACCTGATTAATCAAAGCCGCCTATCCCTAGAATTTTCTCCCAGAACTGAACATACTCACGGCAACGCCTATATATCTCTCCGAGACTTGTCCAGATTTATAAATAGCCTTGATTCGAGGAAATAAACTGAACCTGACGCTATTTCAATTGTAATGATCAAAAGCTGTCTGAAAGCGAGATGCGTTTGCACTCCCTGGAGGCTCCTGACAGTCTGGCTAGTATTAAAAATTCAGCGATATTTTCTCTGCTACTGGGTATACACCAACTGTCTGATCTCCGTCCTGAGTAATATGCTTGAATCTCAGCAGAAAGAACATATTAAGAGACATGCCATACGTTCTCAGTTCAGAGAGATTTAAAAAATTGATGAGCTGACCGTAATATCACACAGGAGTAGTGAATCTATTAACGATTGTTTCGTTTTAAAATCAAGATTTCTTGAGATATTTAAAGCATTTGATAGCGTTTGCCGTAAAGTTTATTTAAAAAGATTTTCGCTGCGGCATTACTGGAAGTTTTCTCTCAACGATCAAATGTAATTGCCTCAACAGAGTTATTCAAGTTATCAAGCAACACTCTGAAGCTCATAGTATTCTTGCTTGCATTCTTCAGGAGTCCATGCTGGAGCCAACTCTCTTGCAGATCTTAAACAAAACTTTCCCAATCGCATTCTAATATTTTTCATCGATCCATGCAGAAGATACGACTTACTGTCAAGTCCTCAAAGGACCATTAGTTTTTTTTTTTTAATTTCGTATCCTTATATATGAAGTGCGTTGTACAATGGGGTAAAACAACTAGTAAACTGTAGTGCATCCAAACCAAAACTTCTATCTTAACGTAAGAAACGCTCAAATCCCTACATTAATTTAATATAACGTCTTACGAAAGCACCTTGCTTTGAAGAATGTCTGTAATTGACATTCATTCTTGCTCCGAAATAGAAGTCCTTCATCAGATTCCTTGCCGAATCATTAGGAAACTAATAGGGATATTCTACCGCTCAAAATAGTATCACTAGTGCTGCTGTACTCTAATTGCACAAGCGTCAAATACGACTAATTATGGAATACTACTGCTCAGTTGTTGGTGGGGAAGCTCATAAAAGTACACTCTGGTACCTTGACACGGTACAAAACCGTTTTCGGAATATAGTGAACAAGAAACCTTCTTGCCTCGTGACTTTCTGTTTTTTCACTGAGGAGTCATTGCGTTTCTATCTCTGCTATACTATTATTTTTATGTCATGTGGCCTATTAACTTTAATATATTATCGTCCGTGTAAGACATCTGTTACAAATACTCGCTTAGCTAAAACAGCCGTCAACAATTTCCTTTATATGTGCCTTAAACTAAAGTAAATTCCACGGGTGGTGTTTCTTACTTAGAATTTTCAGTCTGTAAAACACAATATTTGGAACTGATCTTCTGCTGACGAAAACTTGGACATATTCAAGTCCTTCATAATTAAGATTTTGTTGAAGCGCCTCCTAAATAACATGTCTCAATACAAGTGTCACTTTTACCGAGCATCACTGATTTCTCTCACCGACTATGCTATTAAGCGATATTTTTGAATTTGTTAGAATTTCAAGTAAAAAAATAACTAAAATAAATACTCATCATGCATGACAAATAACTCATCATGAATTTTATCATAACTACGTTACGAGGCGTATTAAAATGACAATCTATTGAAGAAAGTAAACATGAATAAAATGTATTGGAAGATGATCTATGCCGCTTTGGAGAGGTTTTGTAGGTAATATAATCTCGAACATATCTCTAACAAGTTCCATGTAAATTACAGAGAAACGGTACCAATATAAAAGAAAGCGTATTTTACACAAAGCATTTCTTGACAATTTTGGGGTGTATTTAATCACCGAGATATAACACGCATTATATCTACTAATCTTTTAATCTAATGTAATAAGGATTACACGCTGCTAAGTTTAGTATAGCATATTCGAAAGAAACAGCTTCCCAACGCAACGTTACACACATTAAATTAAGCACGACTTAAAAACAGGTGACACGTTAAGTTAAGCCGGATATTACTTTGCTCTGCTCAAAATAATATTCACAGCGCACAAAACAGCAGGTGTCTATATATAATTCACTTTGAGTTTTGTGCATCATGACGCTTTCGTGCTCAAAGTATTTTCATGTGCATCCAACAAATGCACGTGGCGCAAACTCATATACGTGAAGTGAAACCAAATTAAATTTCAAGGGTAAAATATCGTTCTAACATAAAAGTTCTAGTGAATAAAATATAAACAAACAAAAACTTTTTTCAGGCGGAATATTTGAAAGCTGTTTACATGTTCATGGTCTGAACGTTTGACAATTGGTAAAAAGATTTAAAAAAATTGATAAGGCTCTCTTTCTTTTTCTCTTTCTCTCTCTCTCGATATATATATATATATATATATATATATATATATATATATATATATATATATATATATATATATATGCTTTGTGCGTTATGAGATAATATTTTTTTTCGATTTCGCTACAAAAAACTATTTCAATCCTGGAAGCAGATAATAAGTACAATAAGTAAAAGTTAATTAACCGAAGTAATGCTAAAGTAATGTAAATTATCTTTTAGTAAACCGAAGTAATGCTAAAGCGAAAAGTACTACTCTACTTTTATGTGTAAATATAATTTACTTTTTCATTTAAAAATTTTCTAAAGGTGCGGTTATTATGAGGTAAGCTCAGTTTAAGTGCAAATAAAAGTTGACTTTTCACAGAATTTTTTTTTTTTTACATTTCATCACCAAATATATAGATTGTAAATTCATATACAAATACATTATATTAAATTAGAACAATTATTAGTTTATCGTTCGCTCTTAATATTGCTTTCAACATACTTTTCCTGTCTAACTAAAATATAGGAGGCTCTCCGCATGCACGCTTATTAGGTGGTTCGATCGGCAAATAACAGTCGACATTGTACCTCCTAGTTTAAATAATGTCAAGTGCAATACAAGGATACTATAACCAATTTTGTAGCTGATAGTCTTGTTATAAACCACTTAATTATAGCATAGGAATATATATATATATATATATATATATATATATATATATATATATATATATATATATATAGATTTGTCTTTCTACAGTTTTTTATTTGTAAATTCTAGATGAGTGAAAGAAAAAATTACATCAATTATCACGGACGGTAAGTAAGCTGTCAAAAATATATATCTGTCCAAGACTTTATTCTGAAGCAACCGGCGTTTCTCTTTATCCTTATGATATGTCATGAATAATAGCACGAACCTTCATTGCACAAAGCCCTCGGCTTAACATCCACCTCCACCACGAATATCATCAGATATATTAAAAACATTGCCAAAGCTACTGTAAAAAGTGGAAAACTTCTACCATTCTAGAAGATCGATGTCGCTTAACAGTATTCTGCATCCATACAAAGCAACTATTCATCCATGTATGGAGTATTGATTCCACATCTTAGATGATGAACTTTTTATTAGGCTCTATTTCTTAGTCATGGTTCACAAAAAATGTCTCCAGCCTAAAAGGTTAGACACTATCACGCAATCAATTAAACACTAACCTCTGCCCCATCACCGTGATTTTGCGATTCTCTACCTGTTTAATGAATATTTTAATGGAGTATTTTATGAAGAAATAGTCACATTAGTGACCCCTGGATGTAAACATACACGGCTAACCCGACAAACAGTGAAATTCTACTGTTTTTTTTAAACCTTTAATGAACTTAGATGCCGAGAGAATTCTTCTCAAAAATATTTCCCAGGACATCTTAACTGTATAATTCATATCTTGCATTCTGCTTGAATAACAATATTTACATGCAGAAATTTAGATGTAATGTGAAATCCCGCTTCTGAACTACCTAACAGTGTTCCTGTTCATGCTTCTATGTAGTTGGTTCTTAAAATACTATTATACCTTTTAGCTGATATATAAGATTAATGAAATTATCCTCTTGTAAATTCCCTTAAGGAGCTGAATATTTATTACCATAAAATCCGCCCAAACCGTTTTTCAAGAACTTTGTTTATGAATTGGATGACATAAAAGCGATTTATAATATATGCCTTTTTCCTACATGAAGTGTTACATATAATAAACTTCCATCAGTAACCATTAACTAAGCTTGTAGAAATGTTTAACAATGCCTTGTTAATACCTGTGAGGATAACTTTATTCTATCTAAAAATCATTCCGAGACACGAGGAATGTTTAGTCCAGGAAAAGCTGTCAGATGACATTGTCCGTATACAAACGTGAGTCTAACGATGACAATTGATGTCGACCGTACGCATCACTCATTGTATTTTGTTAGAAGTGAAGTGTAGGAAGTAAATAACTTGCCAAGATAACATTTGTCTCACTCACCTTTAAGACAATTTTCTCCGTTTCGCTTTTCGTATGAGAAGATAGAAAAATTCAGTTGCGCGTTAATAGTGTTAAAGTATTTCAGGAGGAAACGAGCGTTTGCGCTCAGCCGAGAACATATCGGGAAAATTATAATGAAGTTAGGATGGCTGTACGGGGTGTAATATATTATACAAGACTATAGTGAATTTTTTTTTTTTATTTAACAAAAGAGAAAACCGTGTTCCGGATGAAATCTCAATTCGTAACATTATTTTTTTATTTATTTTTAATCGCTGTTGCCCTTCATACTATATCCGGAAGACACAATAAACTAATCCCCAACCTTACACAGTAACACAAATACATCGATAGACTATGCAAAACTCAAGGTCGATTTTGCATACGAAAATCCAGTCCCAGGAAACTACTCTTGTCGAGGTTGAGAAATGAATATTATTGAACTGTATTTCTAATGAACATTAATTAGAATCTCGCATATATTTGAAAGTGAAATTTAGATCGCGCATTTGTCCGTGAATCCAAACAAGTTAACTGGAGAATGGTATTGCAATTCTGTACTAGTGAGAAGAAATAGAATTGGAGTCTCAAGCATAGTGTAATGTGGCCGATTTTCCTTTATTCTTGCATGATAGGTTTCAAAATGCTTAATGCATAATAGACTTATTTCTATTGATTCTAATTTGAAGTAAAAATGTTAACAAATAAAAACAAAAATGCAAATGTTTGAAACTTTTCAGATTAAATACTTCTTCTTCGAAACAGACCAATGTCAATAAAAATAAGTAGAATAGCAAGGTGTTGAGGTTAGATACCGAGACAATTGTATTTCCTCCAGAGATACAGGCACATACATTTAACTATCGCCCATATGAGCACATTATCATGAAAGACGAACGTATATTGGTTACTATCTAAAGTGCATGTTAATGTCTTTTAAACATATTACAATATAAGTAATACTACACTAGGTAAATATCAATTAAGATACTCTTAAGATAAGATTGTAACTATTGTCTAAAATGAGGAATTGCCTAGAGTTATGTTAACATGATCAGAGTAAAGAGAATACTCTGATTCTTAACCCCACGATTATGCCTAAGAGATAAGGTGTTTAATAACTTACGGAAATATAATGCCCAGATCATAATTGATAATTCAGTTATAAATGACACTCTATAGAAAACTTACGATTAATTGTAAGTGTTAGCGATACTAAGAACATAATTACGTATTTTGAAGAAGTTTTATCAGCCAACACTTATTAAATGCTATCCCCGTGCATTTAATAGATATTTGCGTTATACTTTTTATACAGGTTTTCGAGTTTCAAAAATAAATTTCATATTCACAAGAAGAACATGAATAATCTAAGCTTCACGTCAGCCAAAACGTTGCAAGAACAAAAGTCCAAACGTAAGCAGTACTTGAACTATCATGAAAATTCAAATATAAAATTAGAAATAAAACTGCCATTTATAACCTCTAACGGCATTTATTTTATGGAATGATCATTCTTGGTTCTTTATCACTTGCAATTATATTCATGTAGATATTCTTCATTTTTTTCCTTGTGTTATATTTGCGTAAAAAGTTTATAGTAATCACATTTTTTTCTGCATGGTTTATATATGCGTGTATATATATTTGTGTATAAAACTTAGCTTATCAAACTCCCTTGTCAGTTTTTGGTTTACAAACATGAAACTAAATATATACTGCATTTGAAGCAATGCGAAACTTCATATAAGGTGTGTAGCCGAGGGAAAGCGGTACAAAGCTGTGAAGATTTTAGAAATAGAATTTTCAAGGTGAAAGTCAATTGACTGCATTATTTATTTTTATAGTGTGTTGGACATTTATTTTTAATATTTATCTTTGCAGCAAACATGTTTAAATTACTTTACAATTCCATTATTGTATTTGCGTGCTCTCGCAGATTTACTCACTGCATTATTTAAAACGTCAACTTAAATATAAGAAATTATAAAAGTAAATCAGATCACTTATTATTATCGATAACATTGGATATTAATTTATTAGCTTAAATGAGATTTTTGTTTTACCTCTGTATTGTGCGTAAAATCAATTGAGTATACACTAGACTATAGCTATCATGAGTATAGTAAATACAGATAAACTCTTTGCAGGAAGCAACACTAGCTAATTTTACATGTTAAACAAGTCAGATATACTTGGTTTAAAAAGTGGATGATTCTCTACTACTTATGATTGAATATAGAAACAACACTATTAAAAAGCAAACACCAGAAAACGCTGTTTTTGTAAATCTACTGCTTAATATCTAGGCGAGTATACAATTATTTTTATCACTTAATATAACGTGTGAAGTATTTGATTCTCGTCTTCTGATAATATCCTACCATGAGTAGTGAAGTGAACCTATTCATAGTTTAGGTATATCACGTTTAATTATACACAAACTTACGGCATGCACAAATGTCTTATACTGCTTTAGTATTTACATTATTTCTTGTAATATAATTTTTGCTGCTGCATCAGTTCAAAATTTCATGAATGCTGGTATATAATCAGTTTTTTTTCTTTTGCATTCACTTGTAAGGTATTTCATTTCGGTTTCTATATCATAAATATGAATAGTGAAGGTGCCGAGGCATTATGTAGGTACTTATATAGGGGAGGGAATTACTACTTTAAACGCACTTATTGAAAACGCCTTAAGAACATGGTAAACTATATGCCAGTCAAGTTTAATCTTAAAGTCAGTTTTCTTTGGAAATTGAAATGAAAAAATATCGGAAAAAAAATTATGTGTCGAAAATAATAATAAAATCATGTTTGTTTCATTTTTCTTGGCGATATATCGCTAAAAATATTATGAACAGGCTAACTAGATTGTTCGCTCCGAAGGTTTTTTTCGGCTTTTTTGTTATGCTGAAATTTATCCCTCGGAGTAAAAGGGACACACAAAGTATGTATTGCTTGGTAGAATAACCTGTGTTACGCCCCGGTTGTCGAGCGAAAGTTTACATTAGATAATAGGCACATACATTTTAAGAACATTTTTTTCAATAAAATTTAAATGAAACATTTTGAAAATCCTTAAGGTGGCGAATATAATGATAAAACACGGAGAATGTTATCCATTCCACCCCGGGGGGTTATCATAACATATTTGGCCCAATCCTTGGAGGTGCTGATAATTAATTGAATTCTAAGTCGAATTCTGATAAAAGAGTACGAATACACCGACCGTTTAACATAAAGCATAGTGGCTCTGCAAGCCATTTGCAAACTAAAAAAAGGTAGATCCTGGGAAAGTTACTATATTAGACTGAGTCCGCCTTTATCTCATCGCGACAAATAAGAGGCTTGAACATCGACAATAACAACAATGATAAGGATAGAAACATATTCATGATAGCCAATTAAATGAAAAAAAAATAATTAAAATCTCCAAAATATAAACAATCTATAAATAATAATTGAAGTGTAAACTTACGATAGTATTATTGAATTAAAGTTAAGTCGACGTTGAGGTTAAAGAAATGATTAAGTTATAAGCATATTTGAAATCCTATGGCTGTGACCACAGAATATGTAACTTGAATGAGGGTTTGCATTCCAAAACACACAATAAAATAACAAATAAACACACAATCTTAAAATTAAAACAAAATCGTAAAATCAAAAAGTTAAGGAATAAGGAATAAATAAAAGTAAATAAGAATCTACAAAATAAAAAGATATACATAAAATGTAGAATGAGGTTACTAAAAGAATATAGAAAGATGTATGCGAACCTAAGGTAGACGCATATACTTACTGGATATGTACGTACATATTTCATCAATAAATTCAGAAGAAATTCTCATTCTTAAACAAAGAAAAACGTTTGCTAATGCTTCTGAATATTGAAGAAGAACACCGATTATTCCGACTACTGTTTTATATTGAGTGGCAAAAGAAAATGTCATGGTG
The DNA here is from genome assembly GCF_053919585.1 of Euprymna scolopes. NCBI lineage: Eukaryota > Metazoa > Mollusca > Cephalopoda > Sepiida > Sepiolidae > Euprymna > Euprymna scolopes. The sequence goes on along the minus strand of NC_136513.1, from coordinate 14,354,925 downwards.
TAGTACTGTCTTTATGAGTTTCGATCCAAATGTGAAAAAGAATACCAAGGTGATTCCAACAGAATTAAGTTTATGAACCCAGCGGAAATTCATAATACACAGAAAGCCTGAAAATCCGGTATAGCAAACCATATATAAAGGAAAAAGTGGCACTCCCTGCGCTCAGAGAACACATTAAGCTTATAAACAAAACAAGAGAAAAATGGGCAGAGTAAGACGACTGAAATAGCAGAACATATGCTGAATTACGATCAATTCCTAAGTAGATGTAGTTTGGATTTCATATGGATGGTATGCATGTTTATTGCATTAACACGTCGATTTCAGAATTAAATAAATTGATGTAATATTGGGCTGAAAAATTGTTTAATACCTTCGTACATCTTAGACTAATTTTACAATCTGAGGTGATAGTAAATACTATATTAATTTACACAACAATTATTGTCCCGCCCCCGACATAGGAATGATTGGACCTTGTAATTCACCCCACTTCGTTCATTCGTATGTTTCAACGCTTCTCAATAATAACGTCTTAGTTTGTTTTTTTTTTAATTTGTAACAATCTCTTATCATAGTGAAAGTATTTTTGCTAGAAGGATATTTCCAAGGATAAATCTGGGTTCAACCTAGAGCAATTATGAGGATAAAATTATCCCCAAATCTTTCGTCCGTTCATCTGTTCGAACTTTTCTCAATATCCCCTCTTTGAATTTTTGTTGAAATATTGCACGATCATTAGACATGGTGACAGTAAATCATTCCATTGAAGACGGAACCCCCGCATACAGGGTTTGGTATAAGGTTTATCAACTCATTTAATATAGACTATATACTATGTTACTGAAGTGTTTAGTGAAATAGAATAGCTGATAAAATTTAGAAATACGTTTTTTTTTATTATTTAGAAGTAAATATTACAGAGTAATTAATTAAATGACGGGATTATTTACTGAAATAACAATGAATCATACGATTCAAAGTCTATACAGATATATATATATAACTATGGCAATATTTGCATATACGAATATATATATATATATATATATATATATATATATATATATATATATATATATATATATACTAGCAGAAGTACCCGTCGTTGACTGGGTTCAAAAACAGCCTACAGAAAATGGACTGTGAATGATGAAAGTATGATAGTTTATGAAAAGGAAGAGATTGTAAAAGATAGGTTTTGATACTGAAAAACATTACGTTTAGCAAAATCTGATGAAAGTAAAGCGAATTTTCGCGAAATATATATTTTATATGAATTAGTTTCAATTCGTAGCCAAGAGTGAGCAACAAAATGGTGTTTCCTTAAAAAGAGAAAATTTTATATATATAATAATATGAATATACAAGAAATAAATGTCACCATAGTCAATAAAAGTTACTTTTCTGGTAGACAAGTCCATTGGTTAGTATTTTTATGTAGTTTGTAAATAAATCTTTTCTTTAATGCACGAACCGGTTTTAAAAAAATCAAAATGGCAGCGACTTTGAAATCGAGAGACCCGTTTTACATTTGAAGGGGGGCACCTGAACATTTTGTGTTAACAATTTAAGAGAGTTCCGTTAACGTAAGGAATATTTATAAACATATTTCAATGTTTTCTGTTATTTTGTGCTTGAAGAATATTCGATTATGGCATGTGTAGTTTATATAAAAATTCATTTAAGTAGTTATCTCTTCAAATTTCGTTTTAATTTCGGTTCACTGAAATTATTTCAAGTAAAGAGCATTAAAAACTATTTCAAAACAAAAAAAAACACGAAATGAACTTTTACTGACTATGGTAACATTTATTTCTTGTATATTTTTTCGGGTAGTAGTGTGTTATCTTTTCTGCTAAACACTCTTACTAAATGATATCGACGGAATATCGAAAAACAAAGAAACAAAAACAGTTGAAAAATAATGAAGCTTTACTTACATAAGTAAAATAATCCGAAACAGCAAAATGGGATATTAAAACAAAAAAAAAACGTAATTGTTTAATTGTTTAAAGCAGAGAATCGATATAAACATGAATAAGAAGAAAATGCCGCCGTTTTCAAGAAGAACAGCTTCGTTTCAGTTTTACAGTATTGAACGGCGTTGTATTAGTCCGTCGAATTCAGGGTTGTACTATCGTAATGTAAAAACAAGCAGAAAGGGGTGTAATCGACTGAATTCCTTCTAGTACACTGACAAAAAAGCGTAAACAGATATATAAAAAAAATAATTCATGTAAATGTTTTTAAAAAGACACGTAATCATGTGAGCATGATTTGTCCTTCTTTTGGCACGATAACGTCCTTATTTTTTTATTATTTATCTCTTTATCTATTTTCGAAAGAGTGTAACGTGCGAGTGGAGAAGGAAAAACACAGAGTTATGCAATATTTGTGTCGAGACTTGTCTGAAGTTCCGATTTTAACTTTTATAAGGTGACTTTATTCGATACAATATGATTCAACTCAAAATAAATAAAAACGTATGTGAATGAAGATTAAAGTTAAGGTGCTATTTTGGACCGTCTCTATTAAAAAAAACTTGTTAAACTTTGTGACATATTTACATTCTATGGAGGTCAGGCGCGAACGAACCCCCAATGATTTTATCATACCATATTTCTTCAAACTGAAACATAATTATCAAAGTATACTTACGCAATAAGATATGAAAAGTCTTTGTTAAAATGTGTGCCATATTTCAATGTAGAATAGGCAGGAACCAGACCTCGACATTTTATTATACCATCCGTATTGCATTTTGAATATACTTATTAAAGTATTCTCATGTGCATCTATATCAAACACACTTGTAAACGTTATTTTTTCATTTTTTTCCATCCTTTGGGAGCCAGGCACGAACGCAGAACCCACAATTTTTATGAACCACCGTTCTGTCAGATCAAACATACCCATTCCTGATCCTCGATACATCTTCTATCATTATATGCAATCAGTTTTTTTTTAAAATAGACAACCACATAGGATCCTATTCGTTATCAGACACAAAGATACACCCACACAGACGTTAAGCTTTATATTATATATATATATATATGTATATATATATATATATATATATATATATATATATATATATATATATATATATATATATCGTAACATGGTATTTATACTTTGAAACCTAATACATTCTTTTATTTCCACTCTCTAATAATTTGCGCAATTTTATATACAGAGTACCTGTAAGGTTTACAATAATTATTAAACAATAGTTATCATTAGTGTTGCTATTATTAATTATTTTAGGGTGTGTACGTATGTATTTCCTCTCAAAAGAAAGCTAAATGTGGCAGAACGTTATTTTAAAATTGGGGGAAATCCATCTCTCAGAATGGAGCACGTTGAACTACGCATAAAATAAAATATCCCTAGTATATAAGAATTTCCCTCTCTAAATAATTGCAAATTAACTTGAGCGTAGCATTAAACAGATACTACAATCCTATTATTGTTATAAAACTTGATCAAATAGTGCATGTATATGTGATTTCAACCATGTTATTTAGAATATGCCCTTAGTTATGAGCAGACAGATCTATAACAGATTGACCCCTGAGTTAAGTAAACTTTGCATTCGAAATTTCATGTATATTCCAGAGTTTTCCAAAAAGATTCCCGAGTTCAACAAGAGACATCTGAAAACTATTAGAGCTTTCATAAACTAAAAGGTTGGGCGAATGGCACTCGAGATAAGCAAAGTAATTATTATGATACAACTAATACGGGTAACGATTATTTACTTCAAAGTTTTCCAGAACTTAGCAAGGCAGCGTACAGAAAGAACTAGTGGGATAGATACCAATGAAAATCTCTACTGGAACAGATTAAAGTTTACTGTGTTTTCTTTCAATCTTCGTTCTTCAAAGTAGGTGAAGTATTTTGTGGTAACTGCGCATTATATTAATAGTATTAACATTATTATTAATACTATTACTATTATTATTACTATTAATACTTTTACTATTAATATTGCTATTAATATTACTAAACGGCATAATCATAAGCAAGACCAAAGAAAACTCTTAATATTTTGGAAATAAAGTGAAAACCTTTCTGGAATACTCTAATAACAAAACGTTTTTTCTCTATTTGTAAATAATGTATATATATATATATATATATATATATATATATATATATATATATATATATATATATATATATATATATATATATATATATATACAGCTATGATCATATTTATTGGCACGGTAAAATAAAAGTTACATTTTGTCTAATAAATTCTAAAAAAGGGATTAAATTAAAGAAAATAACAAAGTATATTATGTATTTTTAACTGGCCTTTCCGATGCAGCAATCGGATTTTAGAAAAAATAAATAACAAAGGAACAACAAACATAATTGCAAAAAACCCTAGTTCAAAATTATTGGCACGATTTATTTAATAATCAATTGTATAGCCCTTGGCCTTGATTACCTCCCTCAGTCGCTTTTCATAGTTTACAACCAAGTTGTTGCACTCTTCAGTAGTAATTTTAGCCCACTCTTCCTGACAATAATCCTCCAATTGAATAAGATTCTGAGGCTTCCTTTGCATTACCCTCAATTTTAATGTTCTCCATAAATTTTCAATTGGATTAAGGTCTGGGCTTTGTGATGGCCACTCCAAAACATTAATATGATTGTCCTCAAGCCATTTCTTAGTCAGTTTAGCCGAATGCTTTGGGTCATTATCTTGCATGAACCACCAACGACGACCAAGTGAGAGCTCTTTAGCAGAGTCTTTCAGGTTTTCATCCAATATTTTAACATAATCTTCCTTTTTTATGCTACCTGTGACCTTAACAAGTCGCCCTGGTCCAGAGGCAGCAAAGGATCCCCAAAACATCAAACTGCCTCCACCGTGCTTCACTGTGGGTATGGTGTTCTTAGGCAGGAAAGCTTCGCCAGATTTTCTGTAAATATAAGACACTTTATTATGGCCACATAACTCTATTTTCGTTTCGTCAGTCCATAGAACACGTTTCCAGAATGCAACATCTTTATCAATATGACGTTTTGCAAAGGCTAGCCTTGCTTTCAGGTGCATAGGCTTCAATAAGGGTGTCTTTCTCGGACGACATGCTTTTAAACCAGCTCTCTTCAAAAATCTACCAACTGTATGTCGAGATACATTCACTCCAGAGGTGCTCTGTTCATCAACAATCTCCCCAACAGAGATCCTTGGGTTTTGTTTTACTTGTCGAACAATTTTCCGTTCATCTCTTGGGGAAAGAATCCCTTTTCTCCCTCTACCCTCTAAACTCATAACGTGGCCTTGCGATTTGAACTTGTTTATTATGGCTCTACCAGTGGATTTGGGAAGGTTTAGCTTCTTTGAAATCTTATCATAGCCCTTCCCATTGGTATGGCATGCTACAACAAGCTTCCTGACGTCTTCGCTGTGTTCCTTAGTTTTAACCATGGCGATTGAAAATTATAATTTAGTCACTTATAATAGTTTAAATAAATCGCTATCTAAAAATTATCTGAAAAAAATATTCACTGAATTAGCATTAAACAAGCATAATATGGCTATAAAAAAGTTCAGTAAGCACGTAAACCGGAAATTGATTGATATTATACTGATACTAAAAGAAAAACAAAGCCGTGCCAATAATTTTGAACAAGGGTTTTTTGCAATTATGTTTGTTGTTCCTTTGTTATTTATTTTTTCTAAAATCCGATTGCTGCATCGGAAAGGCTAGTTAAAAATACATAATACACTTTGTTATTTTCTTTAATTTAATCCCTTTTTTAGAATTTATTAGACAAAATTTAACTTTTATTTTACCGTGCCAATAAATATGATCATCACTGTATATATATATATATATATATATATATATATATATATATATATATATATATATATACAGTGATGATCATATATATATATATATATATATATATGCGTGTGTGTGTATGTGGGTATGCGTTTGTGCGTGTGTGCTTATTTATTTATACAGAGATGTACAGTTTAAAAACACTTGAATCGAAATGTTTGGATCTGATGTTATTGATGGCTAACATCCAATAAGGAAAAAATCCGTTTTTCTATTAGATGGTCATATTTGATAAAAAGTAACAAAAATTAAATGAGAATTAACTCAGATATGGTCCAATTTTGAAATAATATTCTCAAAGTCGTAACTTTGTAAAGCGCTCATAAAATGATATTTTAGCAATTTATTCGGATGTATTATCTGACGATAATCAAAAATGGGAGAAGACAGAAATTGTCTTTCGGCGGAAGAAGGAAATGTTATATTGAAAAAGTGTCTGTTTGACAATTTGATAATAATCTGACTTATGCCCTTTTTCTTGTTCATTGTCCCACTTTTGCATTTCCTGTTTACTTATTTTTCTTTTCTTTTGTTATGATATTGTTTATTGAAGTTACTTGATTCAATTGATATGTAGTTTGCTTGAAGCTTTGTGTGGGATAGGTATGTAAAAGAGATTTAGAAGGCTGTCACAATGCGAGGAATGAATTGTAGTCGCTGTTTGTAAGAGGAGACGAGCACATGTGCCGATTGACAAATCTATAAGTACATATATATACATATATTTTTATTTTTTTATATATATTTTTATTCAGTTGTATGGTAAAATGTCTTACTTGTAATGCTTGTAATTCATCCGACGTTTTCGATTATTAATTTCGGGAAAAAATTTTCCTTTTCAAATGATGTGCGTAACAGGTCGCAGCCCTTCATCCAGCATGCTTTGAATCGACCTGTTACGCACACCATTTGAAAAGGGAAAATGTTTTCGAAATTAATAATCGAATACGTCGGATGAATTACTGTGGAAACTTTCTCCACTGAAAGGTAGAGGTTAACAAGGATTTTGCAACAATGGTTTGTTGCGACCTGTGACTAGGTAAAAATTGTAGAACCTTGTCGGTCTGGTAATAAGGGTAACGATTCAATTTCCTTCAGCTCCAATCCCAAACTGAAATCACCACCAAAATTCAGTTCACTCCATCCCTCTTATAATCCAGTTAGCCAATCAAATAAGTTAAACATAACAACTAACAATATAAAAAGAGTCATCACCCACACAAAAGGTTTTTGCTGCCACTCTTCCTGAGAGTCGCAGGTAAGAGCTTCAAGTTTTCTCAACACCCTTCCACTCAACAGAAAAATAAATCAATTGTTATTGATTTTGTAAAGCCTTTTCAATATACATATTCCTCATTCTTGATCTCCAGAGCAGTGGTGACAAACCCAATCCTTTTCATCTGGCGGAGCTGCACTGATCCCAACGCATCTAAAATTGAACCAGTTATCACATTGATCACAGCAGATCATAACCGATCCGTCATCAGGTTTATTACATCCGGGACAAATCCAAACCTGCTCACTCTCCTGTACTAAAGTGGGTTCCTCAAAACTGGTTTCTGACCAAGAAATTCCTTCTATGGACTCCCAGTCATCATAACAAGGTTCCGGACCATCCTCTTGTGGTTCATATTCCGCATGTAGTTCTAGCGCATATAGATGTTTAAGGGAATATGTTTTCACACTCCCATCTCGCCGTCGTATCTGTGCCGATCGTACCATACCATCGTCTCCCGGAAACAATTCTTCTACTCTCCCCAGTGCCCAGAAGGGTCGAGACTTGTTTGGGAATTTTATCGTCACAATATCTCCAGGTCGTACCTTATTAGATATAGTTGGATAACGATCTTGTTTACGTTCTCGAAGAGAGAGTAAGTAATCCTCGGTCTCATATCCGTTTAAAATTCCTTGAGCAGCTCATCCCGGTTCTTCAAAGATTCCAACAATATCCGTCTGGACGGCAGTTCCCTTCATTAATTGGTTGAATCTCCATTCTAAGAAGAAGTCCAGGGTTTTGATCTGGGCGCAGGAAGTGATTGGGCGTAATTACCTCCAGTCCAGAGTCATTCGACTCACATAGGTTAGCGGTCTATTGTTCACTGCTCGTTGGACATCTGAAATGGCTGTCAACAGCTCAGATTGACTGTAAATAGACCTTCCAACAGTTTTATAGAGGCATTCCTTTAATGTTTTAATCATGCGTTCCCAAACTCCTCCATACCAAGCCGAATGAAGAGGGATCTTAACATGCTTTATATTATACTGCCCAAATTTTTCATCAAATTCGGAAGAAGTTAGGGCCTGATTTAGTAAACTAACTCCAGCAAGAAATGACTTTGCATTGTCACTATGTATGTGAGAAGGCAAGCACCACATGTTTGAAAACCCGATGAAGGCCAGTATAAATGTGTGCACTGTCATGCCCTCAACCAGTTCTAAATGCACCGCTCTGATTTCCAAGCACGTAAATATGAGAATATAAACTTTAGATTGAAGATTTTGGTTTTGAAGCCACAGGTGTCCCGTATAATCTATCCCTGTATGTAAGAATGGCCTTACCAGATTTCCTCTATGTTTAGGCATGTCTGTCATCTTAGGATACGGAAAATGTATCGAGTTGCTTTTCTGACAAATAAAGCAGTCCTTCAATATTCCATTCACAGACTGTCTGCCTTGAGGTATCCAAAATCCTGACATCCTGATTCTACTAAGTGTAGCCGGCACACCCAAGTGTTTAGCCCTCTCATGCTGATCCTTCACAATTAGATTAGTCAATGGATGATTCTTCCCGAGCAATACAGGGTTTAAAACCTCATATTGCACAGTAATTTTTTTTTATCCTGCCTCTGGAGCGGACGACACCAGACTTGTCCAGAAATAGGTTTAACTGACTCACAAGGTTTGGAATCTGTTTATCACGAGGTGCATGTAAGAATTTCAATTCAAGGGGAAATGCCTGTTGTTGCATTGTCTTGAACAAGTAGTCAGCAGCAGCCTGTTTACAGCCCAGTTCCTTGCCTCTTGCTTTGGATATAAATTCGAAGACTCTGGAGACCACACGTAGAAGTTTGTTAAAACACGAAAATCTGTCAAAGGCGATGATAGGCTGAGACCAGTTCTCATTACAGGTGTACAACAGGTTCGTACGAACTATTTGCTGGTTGTCTGCACTAAGACAATCCAAAGTACTATCAGGCCAACAGACAGTTCCACCAGACAACCAGTTTGGTCCAGCACTCCAAAAAGAGAAATTTTCCTTAAATTTAGCTGCTGTCAGTCCCCTAGTCATTAGATCCGCAGGGTTCTGATTGGAAGGCACATATTTATACCTGATAGCAAGGTTGTAAATTGCAAGTATCACTTCTTCCATCTGTGTAACATCCTTGAGGCGATTCTTCGTGAAAATGTTTTTATGGGTCGTCTGCTTGGACATTAGCCAAGTGAGTACAATTTGGGCATCTACAGCCAAATACAAACTTCCAAATTTCCTTCCTTGGTAGGCTCGTAAGATATTACTAAGACATTTATTTGCCAAAAAACTGCCAATAGTTTCAGCGTTGGCAAGGTTTTAGCTTTTAATGGTGCCACATTTGCTTTAGCAAAAATCAGAGAAAGTATACCTCCCTGAACTGCATATACAGAAAACCCATATGCCTTTTTTGAGGCATCTGTGAATATGTACAGATCCGCAACAGTATCGCTATCAAGTACCTGTCTTCTAAACGATAACGAATGAAGCGCCGACAAATCACTAGCTAGTAATCTCCACCTTTCCTGTATTTCCTTTGGAATGGGATCATCCCTATCAATATTAGCCTTCCACATTTCTCCCACCAATACGCGACTTTGAATGGTGACTGGGAGACATAAAGACAATTGGTCAAATACACTGGATGCAGCTGATAGTATTTGACGTTTTGTTGCTAAGTTGGGGTCACATGTTCGCTGGACTAGGCTGATGGCGTCCGACTCTGGGTCATATCTGTAACCCAGAACCTTTTCCCATGGACAACTGTGAGTTGTCAAAGTCTCATCCTTCCTCATCAATTCCTGTAGCTTTGGGCAATTGGTGTTACATGATCGAAGATCAAATCCTCCTTTCTTCAATCTTTCCTTTATTTCATGATATAGTTTTCTCAACACACCTTCCGAATTATTCGTACTGACCAGATTGTCAACATAAAAATTTGAATTCAACAGTTTGGTGCAATCATCAGCTGGAAATCTAGACGCATGATACTTCAATATGCAGTTCAATATAAAAGGGCTTGCGTTAAAGCCGAAGATGATGGTCGTATAACAGTAACATACCAGAGGATCATCCCGTTTTAGAAAGAAGCAAAACTTATTTCTATCAGACTGTTTTGATAATCTAATCATCAGAAATGCCTTCCTGGTGTCGCCCAATAATGTATATCTATTAGTCCAAAAGAGTAGAGTTAGATTTAACATGTTTCCGGTTAAATTTACCCCTGGGTATGCAGCCTCGTTTAAGGATACTCCTTCCTTGACCTTCAATGAACAGTTAAAGACTGGCCGCATTTTAGTAGTTGCTATGCTCTCAAATTTAAAGACTGGTCGATGAGGGATCCAAATATGTTTATGGAACTGTTTAGGTGAACAATGAAAGGGTTCTATTATGCCATCTGCCTCTTGTTCGGCAAAAACCTCTAAATATTCTTCATAGAGGCCCTTTATTTCCAGAGTGTGTACCACCCTATCCAACACCTTGAGGGCTACTTGGTGATTAGAGCGCACCTGAGCTAATTTATCAGTGTGCCACGGTAACTGCACCCAGTACCGTCCGTCCTTAAACTCTATATTTCTCATAAACTCCTCTACCTTCTGGGCATCATAGTCGGACAAGGTGTCATTTTCTGATAGCCCCAAAGACTCCACACTGTAAATCCACTCCAGACCTCTTTCTACAGTACTGTCCTCCAAAGTTTCTTTATAGGGGTTCGAATAAGAAAAACACACGTCAAGAACACTATTAACAATGGAGGTCGGACACTTAACAATTCTCATGACTTCTCCATAAACTGGAACCTTGTATTGGATCGTTTTTATCTGATGGGGAACATGAAATTCCTGGGATTCCCAAAAGGTATCACTCCTTGTTGGGAAAGCCAAGCTTTCCCATTAATGCATTTTATCATTTGTAGGGGTTCCATAAATTGTAACAGATCTACCCCTATTAGCCCTTCCAAAGTTATATTGTCATTTCTTCCTAAATCTGTATCCAGGGTGTAATCCAATTTCGTAAGGTTCTCGACCACATTCGGCAAATTCTCCACTGTATGCATGATGTCTAATTCCTTGTCAATAAGGATAGGTAGCTGCCGCTTTACCCCTGGCGTCAACTCCACTGTTGTGGTAAGTCGCTGAAAATTGCAGGTTTTCCTTCCTAGAAATGTCACAATCTCAAGGTTTACCTCCGAGACAGATCTTGGGGCACAAGCCAAATCCTGCAAAATTCTTCCACTAAAGTACGAATTTTGACTGCCCGTGTCTATCAAACATCGCAGCTTCAAAGCTTTGTTCCCTCTTTGTAGTACGATGGGAGTAATCGGCAAAATACACTTCTGCTCACCCAAACCGGTATTGATACATTCATTTGTTGATGTATACGGCATAGGGCACATGATTGTGGTATGGTACTGGACTGAACATCGCTCACAATTGCCATTAGGGCTTCTTTTACAGGGACACGAATCACTGAAATGATTGTTACTTGTGCACCTATAACATAGTCCGAGTTCTCGACAACGACGCCATCTTTGAGGAAATGTAAGGTATTCTTCACAAACTTGAGTGGAATGACCACCATCCCTCAAACAAAGGTTGCAGGTGGTATGCCTCTCCTTGATATGGAATTTTCCAATGTTGGTGTTGTTGTCTCCGGTTTTCTGTCTGGATGAATGTATCTACGAGAGCTACCATAATCCAAATCTCTCTGGTTTGCTTCAGGGAGTGCAGCCTTCCAGGATTTTAAGATCCTGATGCCCGTATCTAAAATAGAAGTTAAAGATGGATGTGGTGCCCCTACAGACCTCACTAATTCTTCCTTAAGACGGTTGGGCAGTCTTTGGAACAGTATATGAGCCGCTAATGCCCCCCGCCTGAATTTCTTTCCATAAATCCATATCCCAACATAGAGTCCAACTCCGACAACTCGTATTTAACCTGAGACAAATAGTTCTTAAGGTATTCGATATCATACCTGCCTCGGGTGGTCAGTTTGAATAGGCTAGAGAATATCTCCTCTCTAATGCCCTCTTCATCCCAATAATTATCCTTAAGAATTTTTATCGCGGCATCATAATTATTGGATGTCTCCTCAAGATGATGTATTAACCGAAACGGACGTCCCGTAACACAAGTCTTGAGGTAGGTTAATTTTTCTCTCCTTGATTTTAATCCCGAAGTGCAATAGTCAAACCTAGTGAGAAAATCTCTCAATGCAAATTTGTTCTCTAAGTCCAGGCCATCAAAACTAGGGCATTTGACCTTAGGCCTAAACATAGAGGTGTGAACTTGAGATGGCTGCATTACATTTGGGAGCATGAAGGGAGGAGAATCATCGTTTTGAACCTTTGCGGTTAAGTTTTGTAAATCTTGTTTCACCTCCTCTTTGAATTCGATAAGGTCATAAGCATGCGGTGCCACCCTATCTCTAGGAAGGAATTTAACCAAGTTTTCCTGAATTGGTCCACTTTAGAAAGCCACTCGTTTATGTTGTCTGTGGTGTTCTTCAAGGCACATGCATCCACTGCGACTCTTTTCTTTAATTTTTCTAATGTGTATCCGATAATGTTTTTATATCTTTCCTCCGTATCCAAAAGGGCGTCAAGAAGGTTATCCGTTTTTTCTTGCATTCCTAAGGAATCCTCAAGGGAAGACATTTGTTCCGCGGCCATAATAAAAAATAACAAAAGAAGAAAAGGGGAAGAAAACAATGCACAATGTCTGCAGATCAATGTTGCAACGTGTGGAAACTTTCTCCACTGAAAGGTCGAGGTTAACAAGGATTTTGCAACAATGGTTTGTTGCGACCTGTGACTAGGTTAAAATTGTAGAACCTTGTCGGTCTGGTAATAAGGGTAACGATTCAATTTCCTTCAGCTCCAATCCCAAACTGAAATCACCACCAAAATTCAGTTCACTCCATCCCTCGTATAATCCAGTTAGCCAATCAAATAAGTTAAACGTAACAACTACCAATATACAAAGAGTCATCACCCACACAAAAAGGTTTTTACTGCCACTCTTCCTGAGAGTCGCAGGTAAGTGCTTCAAGTTTTCTCAACATTACAAGCATTACAAGTAAGACATTTTACCATACAACTGAATAAATATATATATAAAAAAATAAAAATATATGCATATATATATATATATATATTTATATACATATATATGTACTTATAGATTTGTAAATCGCCACTTGTTCTCGTCTCCTCTTACCAACGACGACTATAATTCATTCCTCGCATTGTGACAGCCTTCTAAATCTCTTTTACATACATACAACGTCTAGAACCAAATAAAATAAAACACATAAATACTAACTGTGATAATAGTATAAGTGTTAGTGGTATCATAAACATAATTAAACTACCAAAAATAAACACAGAAAAATGTTTAGCTTTCTAATACTTTCAAAAGAGTGAATGTACACTTTTAATGTTTTAAACTTCTCTCCTTACCTTTAGCGTTATGTTCTGAACGTTGCGATTTATGTAATTTCCGTCCTTAGATCTATAAGATACACATTTTTGGGTGTTTAATATTCAATCTCCCGTACGGGACTGCACTCAAAATATACTTCTTAATTATATTAGTAATCTATTGGGTCAAAGTAGACGGAACATGAGCACGCTAACTCCGGATTAAATAAACGTTCTTGTTCGAAATCAGAATTCGATAGAGATTTCTCAAGTTCTCCAGTTACACATTATACATCGATTGGAACATTGTAAAAACAACACTCAAGATAGAAAAGAAATCTGAGGAATCCAAATTTTACAAATATGCACCCAATAATATGAGTAACACCATTTCATATAATTTAATATGTATTTTTCAGTTAACAAAAAACATGTCAATATCTTTGAAAATAGTCAACAATTTATTAAAACTAATGCTTATTTAATCAATCTTATATAAAAATCACTATATATCGGTTTATCTGTCGCTCTTTCTGTCTGTCCGTACGTATGTCTGCCTGTCTGTGTGTCACTATGTTTCGAAACACTATCTATTCGAAACTAGAAATCGCAGAGCAGTGCGAGGGGCCTACAATTATTGGATCATTTAATGGGTCGTGTTTTAATAGTTTTTTTTCGCCGGTTAAAATGGTTTTAAAAGGGTCAAAAATAGGGGAAAACAAAACATCGTCATTCTTTTTATACATTTATCTTAGTTAATTTTTAATTATCAAATTTTGTCCAGTTCATATGCGTGTCAGTTTGATACACTGGTAATATCACTTGATTTTAATGCTACAGTTTCGGTTTTTATTCTAACTGATGACACCAAAAATACTTTTCTTTTTACTTTTGAAATAACAAACTCATAAAAACATTTAAGACATTTGGACCAATTATAATATCATATTTTAGCGCATTAAATGCGAGACGACCATCCCCATCCCGTTAATATACCTTAATTACTTTTGTAAAGTTTTAAAAATGTATTAATATATTATCGTTTGTAAAAGTATACATATTTTGCAGTACATTTTAAAAGTAATTGTGCAACTATCGTCTATATGAACGTAACTCTCACAGAAAAGAAAAAAACATTTGATGTTATTACATAGCTGATGTAAAGGATATAAAACCGTTACTATACCAACTAGTGTTTATTTAATCATTTCTCGAAAGGATGTGCCTTATTTGGTTTACATCTACTTTATAGAAGACTACCCTGCGAAATGCGCATACGTATGCGTCTACATAAAGTGGATAGCGTTTTTTGCAATGCTAATCGATTATGTATTTCGGAGACTCGAAATCGCTTGTCTAAAGGGACCACAATAAACCACAGTGTCATACATCTTACCTCGTAAACACACAGATATGAATGCACTAAACCATTTTATTTATATTTATAGAGAATATACATATATACAAATACGTTTAAAAGAAACAGGATAAAAATATAATGTCAGAGAATTTACAACAGGAACTGAAGTGCACTCTATTGGGTAGATCCAGTTTGTCTACTTTATAGGCGACAGTATTTTAAGGAATTATCTCATTCTAACCCTGTTACTCATTTTGATTTGCGCATAGCAATGTGTCTACATAGCGTTCTTGAGTTTTTTTTTTAATATTAAGCGAATATGTATCGTTGAGACTCAAGGTCGCTTAGCTTAGGTGATCCATCAAAAACCGATTCATCATATATCTTTCCTTGTATGAACACGAGTATAAATGCAATAAGAGAGTTTACTTATATGTATAGGGAATACTCCTACACAGACGCACACACACACAAACACACACACACACGCACACACACACACACATATATATATATATATAACATCAACATAAGATTGTTTAAATAAATCATCATTTTTAAGGAGAATAAACGAGGGATATTGTAAAAGTGACGCGTTATGAAGTGCCGAGGATATAATACTAAGAATAACTTGGATATGATTCGATCATGCAAGTTTCATGCAGTGAAACTGTGTAGGTATGAAACACCTTTTGTTGCATATTCTGACAGATTCTTTAATCGAAAGACATATATATTATATATATATATACATATATTTTTCTTTATTCTAAACACACACACACACACACATATATATATATATATATATATATATATATATATATATATATATATATAGCTACGCTCTTTGTGTACAAAAATCGAGCGGAAGCATTTGGCGATGTAAAACATCGTTGATTCACTTCGAACACAGCAGCAGTTGTATAGCGCAATCGTGAGAAGTCTTAACTGCCATTTGGGCGGTCAGGTTCGATCATGTTTGGGGCAGTTGCCTGTCGAGCCGCACTGATAAGATGTGAAACAGCGAAACAGCACTGTATGTGAATTATATATGTATATATATATATATATATATATATATATATATATATATTCGAAATATATCAGCTTGTGGAATACATCATTATAGTGTAAATAATTTAGTTTAAAGTTTAAAAATGCTTAAAAGGCTTGCTTTCTAACTCAATAACAGAAACAAAAATAGATTCCTGACGTATGCATTTAATGTGCAGATAAAGCATGTTTACGTCAAATAACGTGTAATTCTATGGCTGACTGGGATATTTTCCGTACATTCATATCTGATTTACCTCTGCACCCCATGTTTAAAAAAGGATGTGTCCTCTATAGTATCAGATCTGACCGAATGGTTAATTGTAGGCATAGACCAATTCATACCATCTAAAAAATTCAAACAAAAACCTAACAGCCAGCCATTGTTCTCCCCAGAATGTGCTGCTGCTATCGCGCACAGAAATCACTTTTTCCATAGCTAACAACGTAATAGATACACTGAGACTTAAACTGCTTTCAGGTCTGCAAGCAACCACTGTAAAAGAGTAATAAAAAATGCAAGAGAGCTATTTACCCAGTCTGTAAAATCCAAGGTAGCTGATCAGCGGCTTGGATCCCACCAGTTTTGGAAAATAACAAATAGGATCCTGAACAGAAGTGTGCGTTCTATCCCAACCATTATCAATGGACCAGAGGTCATCTCGTCAGCGTCAGACATGGTCAAACTATTTGCAAAGAACTTTGCAGCTAATTCTACCCCATGCGACGAAGGCCACCAACTCCCCATATTTCCTCCTATAACACAGAACAAGCTAGGTAACATACAAATATCCGTGCATGAGGTCGCCAAGCTAATAAAGAACCTAGATTCCAGTAAAGCAACTGGCCTTGATGGCATCCCAATTATAGAGTTAAAAAGCTTCAACCAGAACTTGCTCCCATACTTACGAAACTATTCAAGCGCTGTCTTAAGGAGAAGTGCTTTCCGACTCCCTGGAAGACCTCATCAGTTTGCCCTGTATTTAAGAAATCAGGTGATAAGTCATCTACCCTTCAATACAGACCTATAAGTCCCCTGTGTGTTATGAGTAAGTTGCTGGAATCCATATTAAATAGAGAAATAGTCAACCACCTCAGCAGGAATAACCTTCTTAGTGACACACAATATGGTGTCCGCTCTTCAAGATCTACCGCAGATGTGCTGACGGTTATATCCCAAAGGGTTAGTGAATCTCTTGACAAAGGCTTCCTTTCTAGGGCAATTACTCTTGACATATCAAAGGTCTTCGACAAGGTATGGCATAAGGGTATACTTCACAAGATTTCCAGCTACGGTATAACTGGAAATGTTTTCTCAATCATTAAATCTTTTCTCTCCAAAAGGCTCATAAGAGTAGTGATAGATGGACAAAAATCGGAGGCCTGCAATATAAATGCTGGAGTCCCTCAGGGGTCAATCCTGGGCCCAACTCTCTTCCTGATCTACATCAATGACCTCTTTAAACACATACTTAAATCATTCGTTGACATCTATGCTAATGAGACGACCATCTACGGCAACACATCAAAGGCTGTAAATGACAAAGTTCTCTCTGATTCTCTCTCCTCTGATCTCGAGCGCGTGGTTCAGTGGGGGAAGATGTGGCTAGTTACCTTTAATGCATCCAAAACCAAACTCCTATCCTTACATCATCAACGCTCTGATCCCCAGCTGGCTCAATTGTGATGGATGGCTCTCGTCTGGGTGAGGCCCCGTGTTTTGACAAGCTTCTAGGTTTGACCTTTACTCCTGATCTGAAATGGAACACGTACATCAAGTATGTTGCCAAGGTCACTGGAAAGATGGTGGGATCCTTCTACCGCTCCAGAAGATATCTCACTACTGATGCAATTCTCTATCTATATAAAAGCCAAGTACGTCCAAGGATGGAATTCTGTTGCCATATCTGGGCAGGAGCTGCTAAAATAAGCCTATCCTGCCTTGACAGAGTACAAAATAGACTTCGTGGCTTAGTGAGGAATGCGTTTTTCTCTACCCTGCAACCTCTCTCCAACAGAAGAGACGTTGCGAGCCTATCCTTGTTTCATCGTTATTTCCATGGCAGATGCTCGTCTGAACTCCTATCTCTGGTCCCCCCTCGCCAATCATTCACGAAAGACACCCGTCTAGCTGAATCCACTGTGAAAAATTTCCCCCACTCTATATCTGTGCCTAAATCAAAACGTGGATTCCATGAACAAAGCTTCTTTCTTAGAACTGCACGCCTTTGGAACTCTGTTCCGTCTGCCTGTTTCCCACCGGACTACAACTTGCATGTCTTCAAGTCCAATGTTAACAAATTCCTAATTAACCGCCCCCTTAAGTAAACACTTAATCAAATCTCCACACTAAGGTAATGCACTTGCAATAACCCTTATCCATGAGTGGCTTCCGGGCCTTGATAAGTGGTGATCACTGTGTAAAAAAAAAATTGGAAAATAAACAATGAAAATGCCAATTACATTTTAATATATATACACCAAAATCGATATTCACGTAATGTCCAAATAAAACAACGTAAGCCTTAATAAATATTTACTATTTATATAAACCAATGTAAATATATAATGAAATAATGATATCAAATTTGCATATAAAACTATGTCAATGTGAATTCGCATTTAATGTGCATATAACTCAATTTAAAAAAATTATAGTTTATGTGTATAAAACAATATAACGTGAATAAAGATTTATAATGCATATAAAACCTTGTAGCGTTAGATAAGCACTTAATGCGCATTTGGAAAATGTAAATATGATTAAACATTGATTGTGCATGTGTAAACTTACACGTAATTTTAAATGTATTGGTCATACAAAACATTGTAAAAATTAACATGGAATTAATGTGCAGGCAGATGTGAATTTGCACTTTACGTGCAATTTAAATTTTCCGATGTGAATTAAAATTAACATGCATATGAAGTATGTTCTTTTATAAAATAACAATTAAAATATGAATAAAAAGTTTAAATGTGAATTAGCATGTACTCTCTGTATACATTTATTTTAATGTTTATGAATATATAGTGTGCATATTAAAAATAGCACTTATAATAAATATAAAAAGTGCTTGTAAAAATGTAAATGTGAAAAAATATTACATATACATAATATAGAAAAGGTAAAAGTTTATAAAAAATTTATTTGCACTTAAATAATTTAAATTTCTGTGAAAAGATATGTATGAATAAACCATGTCTTTTATGTAAAAACTTTAATATGCATGTAAAAACATTAATATGCATATAAGAATATAAATATGCATATAAAAACAATAATGGTGTTGAAACTCGACTGACACATGGAAATAAATAACGACAACACAAAAGTAAAATTAAATGGTTATATTGAGTGCAAGGAAGTGCATACAATATTTACATCGGACCCATTGGTATAGACATCGGGAGAGCTTCCTGGGAGATGGTATTGATGTAGTTTCTCTGAGACTTTCGTTGTGACACTTATTTCGTCGCTCCCGTGTTTACGGTCCCAACCGTGTTTATATAGTTGCCATTCAAGGATGCTGATTAGGGGGGGGCTGCTGTGAATAGAAAAACACGTAAATGTTATTTTCTTCGGCATAAAAATGCAACTGTGAATAGATGTTTACTGTGTATATTAAACGATGCAAATATGATTAATTATGTAATGCACGTAAAAAGTTATGTGAATTAAAAATTAGTGCTTAATGTAGATTGTATACACTGTATACGCGAATTTCATTAAATGCGTATTAAAAAACAATGTAAATCTGAATTTCATTAAAAGTGACCTTTAAACAATGTTAATGTAAATTACATAAAATATGCATAAAAACAATGAAAATGTACATGCATAGTTTATGGGTCTGTGAAACAACGTACTGTGCATATAAACCTATCTAAATGTGAATAAAAATTATTTTTCATATGAAAAAATTATTTTTCATATGAAAAAATTATTTTTCATATGATAAAAATATTTTTCATATGAAAAAAATGCAAATATAAAATAACAATAAATGTGGATAGAAAACACTGTAAATTTGAATCTGCATTTAGATATCAAGTAATGTAAATGTGTATTATCATTTTATGTTTATATAAAACAATGTTATCGTGAATTAACATTGTATGCGTATGTAATACAATGGGAATCATTAGCTTTAAAATAATATAAATGTAAATAAATGTGGTATGTGCATATAAAAATATGAAGCTGAATTAAAATTTAAAAGTAATATGAATACAAAGTAAATATGAATAACTACTTTATGGTCATCTAAGACAATGTACGTAATAGTAAAACTTAAATGTACATATAAAATAATGTAATATTCATTGAACTTAATGTGCGTATAGAAAAATGTAAATTCGGAGAAATATTTAATGTGTATTAAACAATGTAAATGTGAATTAGAATTTTATGTTCATATTAAAAAATATTCATATATTGTAAAATGAAAAATGCATATAAAACAACGAAAATGCACAAGCAACATTTAATGTGCTTATTAATATTTACAATGTTCACATTGAATGTGCTGAAAAACAAAGTATTTGTTCTTAATATATCAATTAAGCAACGTAAATGTGAACTAATGTTTAATTTGAAATTTAAACAATGTTAATGTAAATTAGCATTTGATTTGCATATTAAACAATTTAAATGCTAATGTGCATTTAATCTGCATATGGAAACAAAGTAATTCGGAATTTGAATTTAATGTGCATAAAATCCGTAAATGTGAATAAATATTAAATGTGCATATAAATTAAATATGACTTAAATGTTAATGCGCATATAAAAATATGTGTGTGAATAAAAATTAAATGGGCGTATGAACACTGTGATTAAACATCAATTTAGGGCCGATTTTTTTAATTTACAAATATATAAATGTATGTATGTATGTTTGCATGTCTGCCTTAAACTTTCGATAGAGGCGATGGATTTTACCAAGATCAGCATTGTTTTATAGTTCGATCTTTCATGCGACAAATTTGGCTAAAAGCATCAATATCTTCCCCTTTAACTAGGCATTTTTCTACAGGGGGGGGGTCGCATTTTCAACGATATTTTTGAAAGTTATCCTCTCCTTTAAATTGTCTAGCCTGAATTTGAAAAAAAAAATGCTTCCGGTTTGGCGGTGGCGTAACCGCATAAACGTGATGTTTTACCCCGTTCTTTTCTTCCTTTGCGGTACGGGGTTGAGCCTGCCTTCCTACTACCACTTTTTTTTGCTCAACATACATATCAAAACACCCGGGCAACGCCGGGCGTCCATGCTAGTATATAAATATATATATATATATATATATATATATATATATATATATATATATATATTTGTGCTTTATCAGAATTACTGTGCATATAACGCGTTGCAAATGTGAATTAAAAATTAATGTTAATATTAAACAATGTAAAAATAAATAAGCATTACATATGTCCACAATATTTATACTTATCAAAATACCATGTTATTAAATTTTATGTGATACAATATTTCTCCAACACAGACGGCTTGATTATAAAATCTCCTTCTGCGGCTCTTCCTCTCTGATATTAAAAAGCAGAAGTAAAATATACGGATAAAAGTCATCTTGCTTAACGCACTACCTAATTCATGTAGACATACTCTCAATTTTTAGCCCTTTACATCCAGTTCTACACATCTAATTTGGTTCTTACCTGAGTTCAAACAAAGTTGGATGTAGCACCTATAATGTGTTATATTATATACTGCTGCGTATTTCTAAGTGACTTTGACGATTATAATAATGATCACTGTTATTCGAAATATAAATGTTTCAATGTAAAAAATACCCAAAGGAAAATATAGGATATGAAAACAAAATATTTTGAGGGGGATTGCAGTTTGGGGAAAGAATGTAAGTAAAATTATGTATCAGTAATTTCAGTTTGCTCAAATATTTTTGGAGGTGTATGTTGGGGAAAAAAGTGGTAGACGGACGGCAGGCTCGAATCCGTAATGTGAAGAAGGAAATGAACGGGGAAAAACTTGGCTTCGTTGATGCCACAGCTAACTTCAAACCGGGAGTGAGGTAGGTTTAATATAAAGGCTACGTAATCGAGAGGAGGGGATGGCTTTCTAAAATATCGGCGAGAAAAGCGATCTCCGTCCTGTAGAAAAGTGTCCAGTTGAGGGTGAAGATATTAATGTTTTTAGCCAATTCTTCGGTATTTTTCATGAGTAGTCGAGCTTCAGACGAATTTGGTAGAGTTTCCAAAAATTAAATCATTGAACTTTGGCCCTTTTCAGCCAAATTTGTGGCCGCAAACGAATTACAAATCTTAGTACACTGTATATTATATTTCGAGTCTGTAGACTGAGAATTGGCAAAGTTATTGTATAGGGAAATGTACACCGACACACAGACACAGACACATACTGACACATTCACTTTTATAGATATATAGACTTTCTATTACCATTAGCACGCCGCGCGATGTTGCGCACTCTAAAAGTACGCTTATATTTTAATTTATGCAGGTTTCGGATGTATTTTTCTGGAGACAATTCTTTACTGATTATTTGAGTGTATCATAGTAATAGTAGAAATTTCAAAAGTACAAGGGAACCATGGCTGAGATGCCCTGATCTTGAATTACAACAATCAAATACATTTTCCATCGTCATTCGCTATAATATTATAATACTATCATTTCCCGGGGAGAGTAATTGGTTGAGGAAAATCCTAAGAACGACACTAGTTCGCCGGGTGTATAAAAGATACCCTACGATACGCAAATGGAAACATCAACACAACGGGTCGATATGTCGTCGGCTATAACTGGCTGGCATGGGTCGCTTCTTAATTGCATCGTTACAGACATCTTCCTTATAGAAAATAGCGAGCAAATGCATTTTTACATAAAAAGATATCATTTATTTAACATTTAATAAGTGGAAAGCATATACAATCGAACCAATGCGTGCACACCAAACTATTATATCCCGCGCGTACGCAGGCGTCAACTATATTAAAACAATAGAATTATATTTCGTATCTCATGCTCTCTTATTTAATTGAAAGAGAGAAAAAGGAAATGAAAGGGTAAAATAGAGAAATAGAGAGAAGGGGCGAGAGCGAGAAAGACAGATAAAGTTGTTTAATCGCTCACATATTGTTTTTCAAATTATAGTGTCAACATAACTTTCATTGTGAACTCGATTCATAAACATCTGCCAATATTCGTGTGGAGAGTTTTAACCTTTGTTTGACTTCACACAAGTGCACAACAAGTAAGACATAAGGTTTATTTTGTAGAAACACCAGAATCCTTCAAAAGGGTCGCTGTTCATTGTGATGCAATATAAGCTAATACATCATGCATATAACAGCTGTGCAACTTAAAGATAATAACGTATATGTGTATATTTGTTCAGATGTACAGCACACATATTAATACTGCAACATTTTTATTTTGCAATTTTGACTGCTCTAAGCTAAAGTCAACGACTAAAACCTACATCGAATTTGATAATTTGCATAGCACCCGTTTAGGACACACAGCGATAACCTCAATATTATATTAATGGAGTAACCGTGATACCATGCAGTAATGATTCCTGAAAAGATGAACCATAAGTGCATGTAGGTATTTAATAATTATTATAGAAAAATATTATGTGAGCACTTTAGGAAAAATGTTTCTGATCGGTGACCACTTAACAGTTGAAATTAAGTCGGTATATTTTACCCGCATGCGAAGATCATGATAAAATAATAATTAGATCAACTGACAGATGTGAATAATTAAAAATAAATGTTTAAATTTAAACGATAATTATTGCGGCTGTGTGGATTTCGTCCTTGCTAACTGAAGTCAAAGATGGCTTCATTGTTCAGATGGATTGTTCAGTACACACACACACACACACACACACACACACGCGCGCGCACACACACACACACACACACACACACACATATATATATATATATAGAGAGAGAGAGTATCTGGATAATGCTAAGCTCAAAAATTAAAAAAATTATCATTGGAGTTTATACAACATGGTATATAATACTAATAATAATGATAATAATAATGAAAATTAATTATTATTAACAGTGTTATTATCATTAGTAGTAGTAGTAGTAGTAGTTGACAAGTTGTAGTGGTAGCGGTAGTAGTATTGTTTCCATTATTATAATATTATTATTATTGTTTTATTTTTACCGCTATCATTTTTATTATTATTATTATTATTATTATTATTATTATTATTATTATTATTTTATTGTTGTTGTTGTTGTTGCTATTATTATTACTACCCCCTTCATTGCTATTATAACCGTTACTATTATCATCATTTTCATTGTTATTACCGTTACCTTTGGGATTACTTCTATCACAGCTATCCGTAATATGATTGTTATTTTTTTTAATTTGTTTTATTATTATTATTATTATTATTATTATTATTACTATTATTATATTTATCGGTATTATCATTCTCATCTCTATAATTACCCTATTATTATTTGTATCATTACCACTTTTATAAGTAGTAAATGTCTACTTACTCTTCCACCTTCCCAACTCTATATATCCTTAAACGTTTTTCATCAGATTAAAAACACCCATAGACATGGCCATCCTATCCTCCGACCGCACCTCTTATAAAAACACTTCATACATCATAACAGAAGAAAATTAAAAATATTGCCGCATATAACCTAATCAATAGTATAACCTTGCGTGTAACCCCCCCCCCAAAGAAAAAGGTGTAGGCGATTTTATAACCGCTATTTTCCGTTAGGTTGCACCTCTCAAAAAATACCACTCCATAGATAATATACACCCCACAAACTGTTAAAATAAAATTACCGGGCAACCACAATATACACCCAATTCAACCCTAAATCATATACCCATTACACTCAACACTATGTTAAAGACCATATGCATTTTTATATATCATGCTATATATAACATGCTTCTACTTTATTTATTTAGAATTCATTAAAGCTTTCCCCAACATTCTATGGTTCAACTTAATTTTTTTCGCTCCTAATGAACCCTACGCAAGACGCCGCATCTCCTCTATACTACCTAGCACCTTCTCTAATCTTCTGATGAGTCCCTTCTATCCCCCCAATGTTGCGTGTATTCCATTATTCAATAAATGATCCATTATATATTTACGAATATATTGTTGTCTTTCTTCATTCCATACCCTTGTTGTTATATATATATATATATATATATATATATATATATATATATATATATATATATATATACACTACATGGGTACCCAGCGTTGCCTGGGTTGACATGAAGTTCTGTTTGAAACACACTGGTATACTAATCATTTTTATCGTGGGCAACGGGGATACTCCCCTCAACAAAAATAAAAGGACGGACGAAAATATGTAAATGTAATCGCCCCAAAAAAGAAGTATGTGATACCCTCTCCACCAGATATTTTGGATGAAAGACTGCAAATAGAAGAAACTATTTTCCTCATATACTGGAAAGACCCCCCAAAGAAAAAAAATTAAAAATAAATCATTACAACTTTTTTCAATAAAAATAGCAGTGAATGTCCGTGTGATCGCAACAAAAAGAAAAAAAAAAGATCTACCAAAATTAATTTAAAAAAAACAATTAAATGACATTTTTCCTCCTTTTATATTTCTAATGTAATCCCGCTCCCCCCGCCAAATTTAATTTGTCATATTTTGGGGTTCCTTTTGTTTATCAAATTTTTAGGTGAAGTACAGAATTGTTTCATAAAAATTAATAAAATGTATCATTATTTTATGTTTAAAATGTAATTCTCAACCCTCCACAACCACAAAAACACTAAACATTTTATATTCGTCATGTTTTGACACCCCCTTCCTTTAACGAAAAACTTGAAGAAATGCTAGAGATGGCATTCTTGTTGAACGCTGTGTGTCCAAAAATTGGTGCTCATTTTTCGTTAAATTTATATAGAAAAATTATCCCCCATGCTAAAATGTTAATTTTTTTCAATATTTCTACATTCATATTATTTATGAAGACTGATTTAACGTAGTAGGCCACAAAAGACCCGGTCTTAATTTTTTTGGTCAATGTCAAGTTTCTTCCAACTACCCCAAATACGTTAAAATGACGACTTTTAATGGCTTTCGGTGGTGCTGAAAGCGAATATTACGTTTAAATTTGGGGGGGATAAGTAGTTTTCATGATATGAAGAAATTACTTTTTTAAAAAAACGGGGGATCACTTTCCTATATAAATTTTACGTAAAATGATAATCCACCGTTTGGTCACCAAATAATTTCTTCATATCATACACAAATTTAACCGTGATATTCATTTTCGGAACCCCCTAAAATGAAGGTTGTTTGTTTTACTAAGAGATGCGTTCATTTTGTCAGCTCGTAATCTAGGACGCTATTTATGATGTTAGTAATTTTACAAAAGCATACTTTTGTTGTTCGTTCTTTTTTTACTATACAACTTGTATAGTTGTTAACAGGTGCCTCTGGAGTTAAACATTTCACAAAAATTATGTGTACATCAGGATGCGGTTAAGTAAACTACAGAAGTACCTGGTAAAAACTACACACATTCTATAATTAAATACACACCTGAAAAAAATGAAAAACAAAAATATATTTTTGTAAACGTCTCTTGTAAGTTTACTGACAGCATAATTTACGTCCTCAATTATGAAAAATAAACGAATCTCTTAGAAAAAAAACTGCGTCGGTTTTAGGTTGTGCTGAAAACGAATATTACGCCTAATTTTGTTCAATGATATGAAGAAGGTATTAGGTGGTTAGAAAGTGGCTGCTCATTTTACGTGAAAATTATAACAGAAAGTGACTGGTCCCCCACTTTTTGGAAAAGTAATTTTTCATATAACGAAAACTACTTATCTGACCCAAACTTAAATCTGGTATTCGTTTTCAGCACTGTTTAAAAAGTCGTAATTTTCAAGTTTTTTGGGGAGTTAGAAAGAAACATTACACTGATCAATTTTTATAGGGATTAACCGACGCTGAGTCACGTCGTAAACATTGAACATTTTTAATTTAAGATATTAAATAAATTATAAAGAAAATGTGTTTCGCAGACAATTAATCACACTTTCTATGGAATAATTATTATAATAAATCCTGGGCAACACTGATTAAAGTTTATAAATAAAAAAAAGAGCAGGAGATGATAGTTTTGGTTCACACGTGTGTCTGATTAATTCAGCCTTCGTGAGGATGCAAGAAAATGAGGATATTCGTTTTAATTATTTTTATCTATCAAATCAAATGGGTTCTTAAAAGTTAAGAATATGCGAACAATATTCCTCCGAATAAAAAATAAAAATAGTAATGCAGCTTAAAATCATATTTCGAATGGAAACAGGAAATATTTAATAACGTGCTCCGTTACCTACATTTTTTCAATTAAACCATCACAGTTATGTCCCCTTTTCGTTTCAGATTTCAGATAAAATAAGTTAAATCAAATATAACTTAAAATGTTAATAAACTAAATAGTTAATTTATTTTTTAATTATTATGGTTGAAACAAAGCTATTATGTCGAATAAGTAATGCCATCGAGGTAATTATTAAAAAGATTTAATTTAATGTAATATGTTAATGCCCATAACTCAATAATGTAAACGTGGTTTGAAGAATGCTATACATTGAAAGCCGTATATAATAGAATGTCTTCTTTGACAGAAGAATGCAAACATGGTCATTATTATTTCTTGACCAGGATACTCACATATGGCATTTATATTTCTTTGATAATTGGGAGTTGTACACACACAGACACACACGGACGCTACTACTTTATACATATATATATATATATATATATATATATATATATATATATATATATATATACATATATATATGTATATTGCGCGCAGTCCGTCGATTTCGACGATGATGTGGGGGTCGGTTCGCGTCCATGTCGAAGGTGCGACGTGAGTCCGATCGGAGATTTGAAACACCGGTCACAGATGTGACACCTGATGGCAGGAAATCCAGGTATTGGTGCCCGTAGTCGACCGCTCTCTCTCTCCCTCTCTCTCTCTCTCTTTCTCTCTCTCTCTCGGGCAGTCCGTCCATGATGGAGCAAGGAGACGACCATCATACTCCAATCGCCTTAGTGCAGAGATCACGCCGTGGCTTTCAGTCCATCTGCCAGTACACTCTCACTCCATCGCCACAGGAGTTTCACCTCCCTCCAAGCCTACGCAAAGTAGCAATAAGCAGCTTGCCCAGACTGCTAGCACCCTCTCTGATGAACTCAAAAGTACAGAGGCAAGGACGGATAAGGACAGTCTGAACACATGCAATCAGCCGCATCCAATGGATGAGGCAGACCCGAGTCGAGTAGTACATACCCGTTGTTGATTGCGCCGGAACTGGGGTGCTGGTTCATCTGCTGTGCAAGCAGTTGGCATTATTTCCTCATCCGCCAAGAGCACCGTTGACCGTACTTGGATTTTTGTGACGTTAAATATAGGGACTAGTGCCTACTACACCTTGCCCAACGGTGACCCAGCACTCCAACGACTAAGGGAAAGTGGGCTTCTCCCCCAAACCCTGGAGATCCGACACTAGGGCCTCCCTCACCAGGGCTTCGTTGCCGGATGTAATTTTACGTCATACCCAGGACTATATATATATATATATATATATATATATATATATATATATATATATATATATATACACACTGAACAATCACGTTGACACACCAGTTCTCACAATATAACCGAAGATAAGCAACATTACGCCTGGAAAGTACTGTGGGTTACCATTCAATAAGTCTAGGCGCTGTCTGTACCGCTGAATTATATCAATCTTAAGGTTGGTATTTGGGGGCGCATTAATTCACTGGAAGAGATGCATCTCCAGTTTCCTTAACACATGTAACTAGCAGCAGGAAACTCTGATGTAAATACCTGCCGATTACTATATATAAATATATTACTATATATAAAAATATAGAACCAAACTCCTATATTTACATCATCAACGCTCTGATCCTCATCTTGCATCAATTGAAATGGATGGCTCTCGTCTGGGAGACGCCCCGTATTTTGACAAGGTTCTGTGTTTGACCCTCACTCCTGATCTAAAATGGAACACGTACATCAAGTCTGTTGTCAAGGTCCCTGGAAAGATGGTGGGATCCTTCAACCGCTCCAAAAGATATCTCACTACTGATGCAATTCTCTATCTATATAAATCAAAGTACGCCCAAGGATCGAATACTGCTGTCATATCTGGGCAGGAACTGCTAAAAACAGTCTATCCTGCCTTGACAGAGTACAAAATAGACTTCGTGGCTTAGTGGGGAATGCCCTTTTCTCTACCCGGCAACCTCTCTCCCACAAAAGAGACGTTGCGAGCATATCCTTGTTTTATCGTTATTTCAATGGTAGGTGCTCGTCTGAACTCCAATCCCTGGTCTCCCCTCGCCAATCATGCACGAAAAACACCCGTCTAGCTGAATCCACTGTGAAAAATTTCCCCCACTCTGTATCTGTGCCTAAATCAAAACATGGATTCCATGAACAAAGCTTCATTCTTTGAACTGCACGCCTTTGGAACTCTGTTCCGTCTGCCTGCTTCCTATCTTACTACAACTTGGATGTCTTCAAATCCAACGTTAAAAAATTCCTAATTAACCGCCCCTTTAAGTAAACACTTTATCAAATCTCCACGCTAACGTACTGTACTTGCAGTAACCTTTATCCCTGAGTGGCTTCCGGGCCTTGATAATTGGCGACCACCGTGTAATATATATATATATATATATATATATATATATATATATATATATATATATATATATATATATTCTTGGTCACGTTGCCGTTATCTTCACCGACAAATGTTTGAAGCAATATAGATTTTTTTTAGATGGCCCCACACAAAACCTTAACTATTAAAAACAAATAGCCGCTGTGAATTTCCGAGCTAGGTATTTGCTGTAGCGGATGTTCATACGTAGGAACTGACATGCGATCATTATGTGTGTGACTGTGTGGATAAACACACACACGCACATACACACATATATATATATATATATATATATATATATATATTCATATAATTGTGCCAATTATGAGGAATAAACTTTTTGAAAATTTCTACTTTAGTCGAAATCATTAAAATCAAATAATATTTCATCAATTTCTTGATAACGCGTCTCGTTACCCTGAGGCAGTCATTTGTATACCCCTTCCGTAGAAATTTACCGTTGAAATCATCTGCATAGAATTGCGAGATCTCTGGAATCTAATTGCAGTTATTTATTTTACGCCATTATTTCTTGAACGAAACTAAATTAATTTTTCACGAATATATAATTCGCCTTGTAATATTTCGGGTCACCTCTTAATTGCAAGAGTATGTTATCAGTTCCAGCTTTTTACGGACTAGCATTTAATTTTTCATACAAAAAATAAAATTATCCAAGCATCATAGAGGCAGATGCGCGTGTAATTAATTTTCTCAACGTAATAAAAAAAATTAACAAGCGTTAAGAATATAATTTGCTTTTTAATAATACTGAATTCTTAAAGTCAATACTATCTATGACGCACCTGCTGCTGATTAGGACGCTTGCATTTCGTATCATCATATAATTAGAATATAGTACCTTTATTTAGCATTAAGAGACGAATAACAAGGATTATGTATAAAATTGTGATCGACTGTAAATATAATGTGTCTTGATGTTTTATTACAAATAAATTTGATAATGTAAAAAAAGACAACGAAATGCGATGTTTGTAGTAAATAAACTTCAGGTTATTTTTTAAATGCGAATGTCCGGTTTACAAAGAAACCTTCTTAAGTGTGTTTCTCTCCATCTCCTCCTTTTCTTTTTTTGTTGTTGTTCTTCTTCTTCTTTTATTCGTCTTTATCATCCCGTCCTAGTGTTGTTGCGACTGCCACGAATGCAGATGTAATATGCACTTCTGTTTCTTTTTACTGATAGTCCGAGTAGGGATGTTGGTGCGCGTTTTCAAGTCATGTGATTTGCCGCGTTGGAAGCATTTAATCTATTACAACATTTCGGTTTGCAGAAAAACCTTCAAGTAGAAACAGATTAGAATTGGTTGTCTTCCTTTACTTGTCCTTATCCTTTGTCTTCATTGTGTCGTCCTGGTGTAGGTTGGTCGGTTTTCTTAACATTTTCAAATTTAGACTTCCATATTCTTTCAACCATGCAAAGCAAATTACAGTTAATATAACATTAAAAAATGGAACATATCTGGAAGACTAAAATATATTTTTACTACGAAGTTATTAAATTTGTGTTAAAAACAGAATGAGTAAAATAATGATTACTAATAATAATCATATAAAAATATATTACTTATATTATTATACTGGACAGAGAAACATTGGTTGATGCAAAACTAATGTCGTTTACTTACTAAGAGTACGCTAGTTCAACAAACGAAAT
The DNA here is from genome assembly GCF_053919585.1 of Euprymna scolopes. Lineage (NCBI taxonomy): Eukaryota > Metazoa > Mollusca > Cephalopoda > Sepiida > Sepiolidae > Euprymna > Euprymna scolopes. The sequence continues at coordinate 14,323,504 of NC_136513.1, read as the reverse complement.
TATATTTACACCAACCCAATAGAAAAATTATATGAATATGTTATTCTAAAAACTGAATGTAACCAAATCCTATGATCTATCCATCTTTATATTGCTATAGAGTAATTTAGGTTCACATGTAAATCTATATATTTATATACAGGATATACTCATCAGAAAATTAACTGAGCAATAGGTATCTTAGGACAAAGTTAATAGATACAATGAGCCTCATGTAATTTATAGTTTATTTTATGGTAGTTCATGCAAAGAACATGTATACATAATATATATATATATATATATAATGTATAAATTTGCTTTATATTAATTTAATATTCATACATATATATATATATATATATATGCATATATATATGCATTACTATTTATACGTTTGCAAATAAACAGACATTATAAAGAGCCATGTGCAATACGCACACCAAGACCCAAACACACACACACGCGCACTCACGCGCGCGCACACACAGGCACACACACATATATATCTGAGTGTGAGTGGGTGTATACAATCAAGAATAAAAATTAAGTATACAAGCGACAAGTTTATGTAAACTAAAAGCGAATATAAACATATATGTATATATTAATTTAGCTGAAATAATGCGAAGCTCGCGATTTGTGTACAAACAAACGTTTGAGCCCTCTACGAGTAGCGGACGGATGTTTATTTAAAATAGACATCCGGACAGTTTAATTTCGGCCACCGATTCCGTAGTCAGGGGGTAGGACTGCTGACTGCCATCACGACGGTTCTAGGTTCGATCCTCGGCTTGGGAGAGGTATTAGTCTAGCGGCACTGATGAGTTGTGAAACAACGAAAAAGGTATGTATGTCGATGACTAAAATATATTTTATAAAAAGCTCCCCTCTTCGGTAGAGCACTCTCGTAAATTATCTTACTCGCTACTTAATTTAGCTGAAATAATGCGAAGCTCGCGATTTGTTTACAAACAAACGTTTGAGCCCTCTACGAGTAGCGGACGGATGTTTATTTAAAATAGACGTTCGGACAGTTTAATTTCGGCCACCGATTCCGTAGTCAGGGGGTAGGACTGCCGACTGTCATCACGACGGTTCTAGGTTCGATCCTCGGCTTGGGAGAGGTATTAGTCTAGCGGCACTGATGAGTTGTGAAACAACGAAAAAGGTCTGTATGTCGATGACTAAAATATATTTTATAAAAAGCTCCCCTCTTCGGTAGAGCACTCTCGTAAATTATCTTACTCGCTACTTAATTTAGCTGAAATAATGCGAAGCTCGCGATTTGTTTACAAACAAACGTTTGAGCCCTCTACGAGTAGCGGACGGATGTTTATTTAAAATAGACGTTCGGACAGTTTAATTTCGGCCACCGATTCCGTAGTCAGGGGGTAGGACTGCCGACTGTCATCACGACGGTTCTAGGTTCGATCCTCGGCTTGGGAGAGGTATTAGTCTAGCGGCACTGATGAGTTGTGAAACAACGAAACAGGTCTGTATGTCGATGACTAAAATATATTTTATATATATATATATATATATATATGTATAAATGTAGTAAGTTATGAAAATGTATATGGCAATAAGTTTCACAGAGTATTGTGCGTTTCATAAACGCAAGGATTCGTAAGGCCTGTAAGTGCTTGCCCATTGACCGATTAGGAAACGGGCGGTGAAAACAAGGAAGCTGGTGTGCTAACTAAAAACTCAAAGAATGTGTATATATAAAAACGAGAGACAACGCCTCCGTGGCTTAATTGCCATATATATTTTTCTAACTTACTACCTAGCTCTACTTATGTTATCAGCAATGGTGAAGTAATATCTTAAAGTGTACGCATAAAAGTATAATTTCGTATAATAATATGTGCAATTAAACGAAATAGTCATATATATATATATATATATATACATATGTACATATATATATATATAGCTACTTAATTCACTTACATAAAATTAATATATATATATAAATATATATATATATATAAATATGTATATATATATATATATATATATATATATATATATATATATATATATAAGACTTCTTCCAAATACTATCGACCATGTCTCCAAGGTCTGACGAGGATGTTTGATCGTAAACATGGTCCTACATCCGAATCATATGTAACCAAACAGATAAAACGGTAAAAAAATATAAGCACATATTGGTCCTGCAATAATATTGACCAGTCTCTTCAGGTTTTTACTTATTACCAGTTTTACTTTATATATATATATATATATATATATATATATATATATATATATATATATATATATATAATCCCAGCCATATACAAATCTCAATACGACAAAAATAAAAATAAAACTTGCCTAAAATATCCATTATAAGACTGTAACTTTTATTCTGAAGAGTTTATTGTTCGACAAAGTACGTCGAAAAGAGACAAGATTTTTTTTTAATCCGCGGAGTGTCAAATAATTATAATTTACAATATTAAATTGTATTTTTATATATATATATATATTTATATATATATATATATATATATATATGTGTGTGTGTGTGTGTGTGTGTGTTTGTCTGTCTTTATGTATCTGTGTGTATCTGTGTGTCTCTGTGTGCCTGTGTGTCTGTGTGTCTGTCTGTGTGTAATCACACATCTGAACTTTAACTAATATGCAGCATAAAGGTGTTGTCCTGAACATTAATTTATGGAGTGTTGTGAGACGTGAGTTAAACATAGTCAAATACATTTCTCTTGAAAGGAACTTACATCTCACGCGAGTGTCGCGCCGCTGAAGTACATATCATTAATCGGCTATCCCATGGGTATATTTTAGACTTTTATTTTCTTAGATTATAATAAAATATCTCTTTTCTGCAAGTTTGCCTGGCATAAATGCATTTGCCGGTCGCATATTGGCATGTTTGCAAATTTTACACGAGTATATATAAAAGACAATCGGTTTAACATTAAACATCTCTTTCACTATATAATTCTTAGAACGCTTCATTATATTTCTTAGTAAAGTATGCGATTCTTTATTAATTCACAAACAATATTATGATTTGCTGAACCCTAGTATATATAACCTAAAATATACACCACATATTCGTATATACCTACACCTACAACGTGTAGAATATTCTGGTAAACAGTGCCTAGCCCCTTTTTGAGGGAGTTGGGGGTCTATATTAATAAAGCTAGCTCTAGCTTGGGATGCCCTTATGTAGAGGCAAACACACACACATTGCAATGCAACTCCATTTTTTTAAGATTAAAACTGGCTGCACACGAGGATTGGCAGGTGTTTATGATTCCAATGCGCAATAAAATTTAAACTATGTTGACATTATAATTTGATATAACTAAACATTTCGTTCTATCTTTATCGTTCTCTCTCTGTTTCCCTCTTTCATTCCTTTTCTCTCTCTCTCTCTCTTTCTTAATTGAAAGAGAGAATTGAAAAAAATGATTGTATTGTAAAAACAGTTAAAGCATGCACCCTATACGCTCGGGATATAGAAGTTTTGTGTGCACGAAATCGGTCAACTAAATATGCTTCCTACTTGTTATATGGACACGCATTTCTTGCTGTTTCTAACATGTGCCTATTATTTGGATACCGTTGTATATCGTGTCTAACACCCGGCGAGCTGGTTGCGTTCCCAAGACGTTCCTCGCCCAAGTAACTTTCCCCGGGGAAGCGATAGTATCATATTGTTGCCGTGAATCCAGGAGTTTTTCCCGCATAGGACCAAGCACGACTCTAAAGAAAAAAAATCTACGCACACAACAATAATATAAAAAAATCAGTCACTAGACAAATAAAAATCCACGGATACAAGATCCAAAAATTAACCACTAGACAATTAAAAATTTAGCCACTTTAACTCAGCATCTACATAGAAAATAAAAGACACAAGAACGCTCCAGAAAAATTAAGGTAGGTGACTTTTTTCTCTGCTGATCTGTTACTCGTCAATTTTTTTGGATTTAATAATTTGTAAAATTTATTTTGTGGATATAACTTTTTGCTTAAACCTCGGCTATTTAAAAATATATCTTTATACAAAATGGCTAAAACTATCCCAACCAATTAAACAGAGTCTCCCAGGTAGATCGAATCTCAATATTTACTGGAAAACCATCCGATTTGGGCTATGGATAGCAGCTCTGAAAAAGAAAGAGCGGATCTACAAGTTTACAGTCCACAGTTAGGAAACCTAGCATATGATTTTACGGACGGACTAGTATCGGAAATGATCGGAGAATTTCTCGATGATGATCCGAACTGAACCATTAAGGATCTGTTCGATCAAGTAGAAGCCTAGTACGGCGAATTCAGAAATTCTGTCGAGGCTGCTCGGGTTTTAGTAACAATAAAGCAAAATCGAGGTGAGGTACTCGCAGATTTAGTAAGTAGGATTAATAAACCTGCAATGTTAGCATACAGGGACGCCGAGATGAGAGAAGGTCCAGCTGTAAAAGTGCACTTAGCTGAATTATTCATAGATATGTTAAGTAACCTCTTTATCAAGCAGGATGCGGTCAGATCAAATTCGAAAGCATAATCGGACGCCTTGACTGCTGCTAGACAAAGCAAAATGCTTTATGAGCGACTCCGAAGTGGCCACAAGAAGTAGTGGTTTTCTTAAATATAGCTTTAACATGTATCAGGGACCAAGGGCCAAACTAGGTTTAGGATACCCAAAACTGAACCTTACACAGCTGTAACAAGCACGACTCTAAAGAAAACATCTACGCACACAACAATAATATAAAATAAATCAGTCACTAGACAAATAAAAATCCACGGACACAAGATCAAAATGTCAACCACTAGACAATTAAAAATCCAATAAGTTAGCTATACAAATATGTAGTTTGCACAACCAGTGCAATGAAATGCTGGAAGGATAATGAACTAAAACACAGAAACGGGGGATTCGTTAGAAAAGATCAAATATATTGAATAAAAATAAAGTAATTATAATATTCAAGTGCAGCTGTCGGAATAAATACCACCTCGATGACGGACCACGAAAGTACAGTGACCAGTATTTACCACTCTCCCACGGCTATAGGATGTGACACAAGATGGGAATATGGGAAAATGGGCGAGCGCCACGAGAGGAAGAACACTCTGGCCTTACAACAAACACACTGAGTAGAACCACTGGCATTCCTCGGTAATAATTTGTTAATTACATACATGATGATATAAACGCAAGGCAACGAACACGTTACTTTCAACATATATTAAAGACATGGCATTCACGGCTATATCGGTGATATGACTATACCCTCCCCCATTTTTCTTTTTCTTTTTTATTACATGTTTCTTATCCTTTTAGTCATCAAACTTATTTTGGTGCCCTTACTGTATCCCAAAATTATAGGTGTATCGCGAGTGTCAGGTATTCCTGAATTTTACTTTTAACATTTTTGTAAAATATTTGTAAATTAATTTTAATCGACGATAGTTGATGTGCCAATTATGTAGATCGAATTACATTGAGATTAGATAGGAGAGTCCAACAGAACGTACGTAGTAAAATAAGAAATAGCACATCCCAAGCAACTGTTGCACTTGCCATCACATAGGGGTCTTAATTACTGATCATTATTAAAAACCCGTCAACACGAACTCCTTTCCAATCCTGTGTCGTGCTCACTCAATATTCGATTAAAATATATTGGCGATTGTTCTCGTTCGCTTGAAGATGCTTTCTGTCTGTAAGCAAAGGGAATGCCTCAAAGGTTTGAGACTGATTTATTTAACCAAAGTATCTTACAATTGTTGTATTTTAATCGATTCCCCTTTTTTAACTCGTGAATAGTACGCTACGTTACGTTATTTTAAAAATGTACACATTTTCGATTACCTTTTTTAATCTCTTTTCGAAAGCGAGAAAAAAACAGTCAGTTTTTACAGTTGTTTTAATTTTGATTTATACATCTTTGCCTTTTCTTATTATATTTTTAAAAATATGTGTTTTACGTATATCACAATTTATCCTAAATTATGAAAGCCTTCCCTACACGATTGCATTTTTCTCTACCCTGCAACCTCTCTCTCACAGAAGAACCTATCCTTGCTTTATCGTTTCTCCATGGCAGGTGCCCGTCTAAACTCCAATTTCTAGTTCCCCCTCGCCAATCTTTCACGACAACCCCCCGTCTAGCTGATTCCACTTTGAAAAAGTTCCCCCACTCTTTATCTGTGCCTAAATCAAAACGTGGATTCCATGAACAAAGCTTCTTTCTTAGAACTGCACGCCTGTGGAACTCTGTTCAGTCTGCCTGCTTCCCACCTGACTACAACTTGGATTTCTTCAAGTCCAACGTTAAGAAATTTATGATGAACCGCCCCCCTAAGTAAACACTTCATCAAATCTCCACACTAACGTACTGTACTTGCAATAACCCTTATCCCTGAGTGGCTTCCGGGCCTTGTCAAGTGGTGAACACCGTGTAAAATATATATATATATATATATATATATATATATATATATGTGTGTTGGGTGTGTGGGGTGTGTGGGTATATAACTGTATATATATATATATATATATATATATATATATATATATATATATATATATATATATATATATATATATATGTATATATGTGGGGTTTATCGGGACAGCTTGATATAGATTTAATTTTCTCAACGAGTAAACTCCGAATATATATTATAAATCAATTAGTATTCGCGATCACATAAAGGTATCTTTGGTATGACTAACCGACAGTGGCAAAAGCGATAAATGGCCGTCTCCAAGAAAATGTCCTACAGTAGCATCACTTAGCTAGGCTAAATATATTAGTGTTGTTAAATGAGGAGAACGAAATAAACGTATACTATAACAAATTAAACAGGGCAATTATAGGTGCAAAGAAATATTACTTGCTTCTTTTGTAAAGCATTATTTAAAATGTAAAGAAGATTTAAAGCAATATTCGAATATGTATGTATCACAAAGTGTATGCAAATGTTAGCTGTTGGGAAGGAACACATACCTTTTTGAGACTTTGAATTTAGTAAAATTAAGAATACATATACTTATATTTACATATTAACAATTCTTTTATATTTATAATAAAAATTCTCAAACTTACGTTTTAGTCAATGTAGGAAAGAATAATTATTTTACCCACTTTTGACTTATAAATTCGTTACTATTCTATCTAACCTCAAAGCGACAAGAAATGCAAAAAGAGATGTAAGAGAAACACAATATTTATGGATAACAAATTAATGTTATCAATTGTTAAAATATCAGATTACTGTCTGAATATTATAAATAAATTAAACTGCGTATTACTTCATTCGCGGGAATTGTTCCATTAAAATGAACAGAATTTGCATTCGAAATCGAAAAGGTCGGATCGCTTCCAAAATAAAATCGTAATCGAAATTGAAAGAAAATGTTAGGCTGCTTTCTGATGTTTATTGTTGTACATGTAATTTTCCATTGTTGATAGTATTAAAATATTGATAAATATTTATTGATTATTGACCAAAAATTAGACTAATACTTATTCATCTTTGTAACAAAGTTTAATAAATGATTAACGCTTAAATGGTCCAGATAATAATAATAATGCATTTCTGACAATTAAATATTAGGATAAATAAAGCATATCGATGAACATCTCTCAAGGGTGTATTATAATATCAGGTATTTAAGAGAAAATATTAGTTTTTCTTTTAAATTCAAAAGAAATTATATTTGAGATTCTTATTTTTATTAAGCTTGAAGATGCACCTATATACGTGAATGTTTTCCTTGTTTTATTACTGTTTATTTGTTCAACGGTCCCATTTCTATTGAGTCCTATATTGGGGGGGGCTAAGATGGGGCATGGGGATTCATAGCCTTTGTTCTGGTTAGTCCTAAACCGATCTTCACTGGGAATTATATTATTGGTTACGTTAGCCTTGCTGTTGTTTCTGTTGTTATTATTATTCGAGCCCTCAAACCACCTACATTCCTTCACAAATGAAAGATCTCAAAACAATGATAATAATAGTACATCTTTAACCAAATTTATCAACAGCCTAGAGGACAAGAATATTCCATATTCAATTAAATGGAGAATACTGAATAAATCTAGATCATATGCCACAGTGGATAAGTTTTGCAATCTTTGTATATCCGAGGCAGTTAACATCATCACCTTCAATAAACCCATAATAAATACCAAGAACAAGCTAGTGTCCAGATGTAAACACAAGGAAAAATTTAAATACAGTCATCTTAAAATAAAATAACATACACTCTCGGTATAAATGAGAAATAGGTAAAGACAAAGAACTAAATACACGTCAGTCTTGGCTAAAATCTAAACAATTACTTTGCTAATATAATAATGTTCATGTTCTAAAGATAGGTTCTTAATCACCTCTTTTAACACATAAAATAACTTTCTCTTTTTGTATATATGCACATGTTAAGTAGAACCTTACTATAAGCACATTAACATACTTTAAATCTACTACACGTAATTTGCACTCTAATATCTTATTATAATAGTATTTCCAAAAACATCTAGCTTCCAAATTAAAGAATTTAAAACTCCGCCCCCATCTACTAACCAGAAAAGGAGTAAAACTTCCCCATTGCAAGTTAATCTCCAGATCCGTACGTATAAACAAGAAAGAACTATACTCATTGATGCGTCATCCCTGTCGGTACTAGGTTAATTAAATTCTATAACCATAGTTACACAATCCCACGTTTTCATCTTATTAATGTTAAATTAGCAGAGTGGCGGTTAAAGAATAAAAAATACCTATGATAAACTTAGGTAAGTTACATACACTAATTACTGCTATAATTAATGGTGTTAAATCATGGTATACATTTTTTATGTCTAAATATATGTTTTGTATATATAATGGTATACCTGGGTATATATGGAACACGTGTCATATGTGGGTATATATGGGCTTAGTGAGCGTACGTGTGTATTAACTGTATGGTTGCGAGTATGTAAAAATATATATTGTACGCGTTCATGCATGTGTACGTGGGTGTACATGTATATGTTATGTGTAGGTATATATATATATATATATATATATATATATATGTGTGTGTGCGTGTGTGTGTGTGTGTGTATATGTATGTGTATGTATATTATTCATGTATTTAAAGGTAACTTTGTGTATAGTGGAATGCAGTTGTAGAAAATTTCCCCAGTTAAATATTATTAAATAGCATAAGGTTATGGATATTACTGATTTTAAACGTTTTTCAGTAAGGTATTATCATTACTTTATTACCTTTGTTTTAACGTATTTAGCATTGAACTATTACCGTAAGGAACATAAAATAAAGATAAAACATTCAATCAATAATATTAGAATTAATTTCACAATTAGCTCATAAACATTAGTATATTCTATACTTTATGTCAATCCTCTTTCCAAGGGAAATATAGATACATATAAAATTAATAATGATTAGCACCTCATGGGCAGTATATATATAACTTGAGTTGACAGAACAAATACGATTTTAATTGACAATGAGGTTTGAGATGAAGCTAGGAAAAATCCGGAAAAAAAAGAATTATTCCTTTTACGTATTCGGCCCATCTTTTATTTTTAGTTAATTTTGGTGTTTGTTCTTATCTCTATATTCTTCTTGTTCCTCCTCCTATCTCCCCCCCCCCGAAGCAAGCCCCTATATCTTGTACAGGAACTGACCTCAATTAAGCGACCGGTCAAACTTTATGATTCTTGGATTCTACTTGCAGAGATATCTATTTAAATAGATGTATGTATGTTTATGAGTGTATATGCATGTATATGTGTATATATATATGTTTATAAATATATATGTGTGTATATGTATATATATATATATATATGTGTGTGTGTATGTGTATTTGTATGTATATGTATATGTGTATATTGTGTGTATGCGTGTGTTTGTATATATGTGTTCATGTCTATATTAGGATGAATATGAACATGTCTCACCCCACCTCCTACCACTTACAACTACCTGCTCTTCCTAACACTCCGCCCCACTAAAAATAATATAAACCTCTAATGAAAAGGTTTCCACCAGACTTTGAATTTATTATCGCTGGACCAAAATCAAATTTAAACAAGCACTTGCCCGATTCGGATATATACACAGCTATGCGGATTACCCAGTATATAGCTTGGAAATTATTACACAACGGATGTAAAGAACGTATAATATGGATTTCACCAAGCAAGTTGGATCAACAAAAACATTCATATCCTTTTTCTACAAATCCTCCTGCTACAGGACTTCTGATAAATGTATTATTTTCACTTTGACTTTCCATGTCTCACTGACTTTAGCAAATAGGGTGCATACCTTTATAACTATTTGCTAATATTTTCTCTCCTCTGATGAGATGGTAGACATCGAATCCCTATGGGTTAAGGAGATTAATTTTTAAAAACATTGTTTGTCGTGCTTAGAATAATACAAATTCTTTGATATGAAACTCAACCACTTCATTTCATTACAATGAGAGTTTTTTTTAAAATTCATTGAATTACAATTTAATTTATTTGCTCTATCTTGCATATCGAGCAATTTTTGTTTAGATGGAATAACTTATAGAATATTACTGCCAGTAATATTTTGTAAACCTACAATCTCACGTTTACATAACCACTGATTGTTAAATAAAAACTATTCCGAAGTATATATATATATATATATATTTATATATATATATATATATATATATATATATATATAAATATATATACATTATATATATGTATAGATATATATATAACAATATATATGTATATGTATACATATATATATTACTGGTGCTCGGTAAAAATGGCACCGGTAGAAATTGCACCGGTAAAAATGGCACTGGTAAAAATGGCACCGGTAAAAATGGCACCGGTAAAAATGGCACCGGTAAAAATGGCACCGGTAAAAATGGCACAAGTGAATAACTAGGTAAAAATTGCACCAAAGGGTGCTACTGAAGCTATGGGGTCCCAAATTCTAACCTCATTTTGGGTTTTGTAAAAGTTCCTATTTTCTTGCCGTCAACGAGGGCAGAGTTAGACACACGGTCGTTTTTTAATATCCAGCCCCCCCAAAAAGGGGCAGTTTTCATCGGAACAAAATATTACAATTACCTCAGTTTAGAAGCATTGTTTAGCTAAAGGTTCTTATTTAATTGCCCCCGCTAGGGCAAAGTTAGACAGAAGGTTGGTTTGAAATTTGGGGAATATCCAGCTCCCCAAAAAGGGGTATTTTCCATCGGAACAAAAAATTGCAATTACCTAAGTTTAGAAGCATTGTTTATCTAAAGCTTCTTATTTAATTGCACCTCGCGAGGGCAAAGTTAGACACAATGTCGGTTTTTAATCTAGTGACTATCTAGCTCCCCAAAATGGGGTATTTAGGACTAATGAATCACAACTTATCAAGGATAAAACACACTCGAGGATAAGGGTTAATGTGGAAGTTTTCAATTACACTAAACAAAATGCATCTTTTCTGGACAAGTTGTAGTTATATTTTTGGGTTCTTTTTTTCATAATGAATCGCTAGTTATCAAGGATAAAACACACACGGGGATATTTTTTTCCTAAAACAAAACAAAATAAAAATGATCCAGAAAAGATGCACTTTGTTTAGTGTAATTAAAAGCTCCCTGGTTGACACTTATCCTCGACTGGCTTTTATCTTTCATAAAAGAAAAAACTAATTTTGGTGCACTCTAAATTTATTTTATCATTGAATGTAGTTTATCGTTGATAAGTTGGGATTTGCCATTTTTTCTTATTTATCCAAAACTGCTATTATTTAATAAATATTGAACTCTGAAATGTTTCTGTTGAACTCGAGAATCTGCAAAGAATTTATGTCGGAGGTTGCATCGACTGATACGTTAACAAAGTGTAGTATCACTTCTGATGCTACACTCCACCTATTGTCTCCCCGTTCAATGAAGAATTAATAAATCCTTTCAGACTGAGACAATTTTCATTTTTGTTCTGATCAAGAGTTCCTCTTGTAGGAGAGCTGGATATTGTCCACATAAAAAATAAACGATCTTGTGTCTAACTTTTCCCTCTTGGGGAAGCAAGTAAATAGAAATACTCAAGATGAGAATAGTAGTCCAAAGCTGGAATGGGAACAGTAACACAAAATTCTCAAAGCTAAACAATATCAATGTTGTTAATTACCAAAAATAGTTTTATTACCTTATTAACAAATTCAACAGACACATAAACTAAAGTGAAAGATAACACATGTTGTCGCCTATACGTTCGAAAAGGTTTTATGACCAATTCATCTCATAGTTTCATGCTCACAGTTGAGTATGAAACCGTTCTGGGGACATTTCTCGGGTCAATCGGTCACTGAGTATATTTCTGACATAAAATTATAAACTGATTGTAATATAAATAACAAATTACGGACCAAATATGACATAGTTCAGTTTTGACTCACTGAAGTTGCCAGCGCCACTACTTAAAGTGAACTACAAGAAGAAACAACATCAGCCCCAAAACAAACTAGGAAGAACTATCATAAATCTATCATGGAAATTATAAGGACGAACAAAGGAAAAGAGAAAATTTGCTTCCAAGGGTATATGTATACCAAACAGGTTGCACGTTCAACTATTATCAGATGGAGATGTGTAAAAAGAACATCTTTTTGTAAAGGTACCTTGACCACAAGCTGTGAGATGAATAATCCTGTACCAGCTAATAACCACAACCACGCTCCTAGTTATGCAGAAATTGCATCCGCAAAATGCATCGACAAAATGAAGAGTAGAGCATCAGAAACAGAAGATAAAACTAGTCAGATTTATAGCAAAACCTGGATTACTTACCGGTCGATGCAAAAGCACAACTTCCAAGTGAGGATGTTATAAAAATAACTTTACGTAACCAAAGAGCAAAACAGTATCCACAAATTCAAGACACAGGTGAAGATCTGCATCTTACTGGAGAGTGGACAACTACTTCTGCTCCTAAGCCCAAACCATTTTTATTCTTTGACAGTGGTCCAAACACTGCCAACCGCATCATAGCATTTGATTCTGATGAATCATTACAGTTACTTGCTTCTGCTGATAAATGGCTGATGTATGGCAACTATACAATGGCGCCACGTGGATTTCTGCAGCTTTATGTAATACGAACTCCAATTGGGAACACTGCAGTTTCTACAGTTTTTGCTTGTCTGCAGAATGAGACCCAAGAAACATATGAAACACTGCTACAAGCAATTATAGATCGCTGTCATAATATAAATATATTTCCTGATCCGTCAACAATAATTGTAGACTTTGAACGGGCGACCATCCAAGCCATCAACAATGTATTAGGACCAGAAACACGCACACACGAATGTTTTTACCGTTTGACTCAGAGAACTTGGAGAAAAATACAGGAACTTGGCCTCACCAAGCATTACAAACAGAGTGAAAACTTTCGTCAATTTTGTGGACAGATTGACTCATTGGCATTTGTGCCCGTGGAAGATGTTCCAGCGGGAATGCAATTGCTCAAGACAAAATGCCCTGATGAAGCAGTTCCTTTACTGCTGTATTTAGATCAAACCTAGGTTTCTGGTACATATATTCCACGGGGAAGACCAAACAGCCAGTCAGGACTTTCAGTAGTAAACCTTCGGCGTATCCCGCCCAACTTTCCATCAGAACTTTGGAATGTACATCAAGCAACAATTAATAATTGTTCGCGAACCAACAACTTGTGTGAAGGGTGGAATAATACATTTTATCATCTTGTTGGTCATCGGCATCCATCTATCTGGAAACTCATAAAAATGATCCAAAAAGAAGAGGCTGTTTTTAGTACAGTAATAGCAAGAAACGCAATTGGTGAGCCACTAAAAAAGAAAACAAAGAAAATCTATGCTGATTTGCAACAAAGACTAAAAAATGTATGCGGGGACTACACAGAAGGCAGGAAAGATTTGAGTCAGTTCTTATGTGGACTTGGTTACAACATAAGATTTTAAATTATTGCTTTTTGTTTTATTTTGTTTTTGTATTATTGTAAATTGAGCTTATTCTCCTCCCATCCCCTAAAAAGTAAGAATGTACTTTCTTTTAGATGATAACTTATGAACTGCTTAAATAGAAAAGAAAAACGACTACTTTAGAATTTAGCATGGGCATCAGTTTTGTATATATATTCCATGTAAAATTATTATCCATATTCTGACTAGACTTGACAAAATGCAACCGTTTTGTTTTTTAGCTTATTTTTTGTAGTGGTTCAGTTAAGTAAGCATTTTATGGGGGTACTTGTATTTATTTTTCAGTTGACAAAGTCAACAATGTTATCTCAAAATAAAAAAAAAAGATGGCAAATAATTTGATTTGGTGTTACTAATTTAATGCAAATAAATTTTCAAAAATTATAAGCAAATGAACTGAGTGTGGGTCTTAAATTTACGGAGACGAATTATCGACACCTGTTCTTTGACCGGCAGTTCTGTGAAACTCAAATATAAACAAGTTTTTCTGATAACACAAAAATATACAATAACGAAGTAAATAACACAAAAAGATGAAAAGAAAAACATGTATTGTATAAAAACGTAAAAAATGTAATTTCAGGTACTCCTTGCGTGTTGAGGCCATAGCTCCCAGCATAAATATTTAATAACCGCCCACTTTGTGTGGAAATAAAAAGTTTTTGTAATGAATTTTTTCCCCAATTTTACAAACATTTTTTTTTAATTTTTTTACTTATTTATTTACGCTGGTTATTACAACCATTTTTTGCACCATTCAACATTTTTAAATGATTAAATAAATTAGAATTAAAATAGGTACTTATACATGTTTCACACCCCGAGAGTACACACAACGTTGAAATAATAACTATTTAGAAAGCCATTCTTAACATGGAGGTGGGGTGAACTATTTTGCAATACCACCTAACAATTTAATGAAATAAAAGAAACATTTTTTTTTAGTTCATATTTCTTTCGGTATCAAACTTCCATAAGTACAATACGTTCGTTTGTTTACAAAAAAAAAAAAAATTATTTCCGCACCAAGGGGAGAGGTCATTGGATATTTAGGCTGTGAGCTATAAGACTCAACGCACAAGGAGTACTTATATTCAAGTATAAACATGTATCGAACTATAATTTTAAAGGTTTAATATTTCTTTTTAATGAGTGATTCATAATGTAAAAAAAATATGCTGAAAACATTTATAGATTGTTTTTAGTATTTTTTTTTACATTAAGGTTGTATAAAATGTATCAAAATATAATTTTAATTCATCAATGTAGTAATTTAAAAAAACATAAAATATTTATGAAGAAACTTCTTTATATTTGAGTTTCATAAAGGAGTCGATAAATCGTCCCCATTGCCGACATGTTGCAATGCAGGAGTTCCATAAAAAAGAAACAACACTAAGTGTACATAAAGAGGAACGAATAACATAATGTTGATTTCTGATTTCAATAAAAGAAGCCGTCATCAAATGGACTGTTCCTCGCTAAAATTGTTTATGCCCAAGTTATTTTGTTTGTATTTTTGAAAAATATATAAACTGCTTATTTTTATTTTATTTTTACTTTTAGCATATCTTGCGTTTGGTAGCATTTATTTGTTGTATATTTTAATTTTTCATTTTGTTGTCTATAGTAATAAATGTTCGATAATTCTTATTTTTAAGGCATTTATAAGTATAAACATCGAATCGAATATATGGTAAAGAAACAAATAAATAGAAGTAACTAATTAAAATAAAAGGAACTTGTTTGTAAATAAGGGAGATTTTTTAAAATTTATTTCTGCCCAGTGTTCAACTTATAATAGGGGAGAAGAGGTGAATGAATTACCACACAGATGAAATAAGTTATTTCTGACACCTGTGACGTAATAGCACTTTGCGAAATCTCAAAAACGAGATTCGCATTTAGGATCTATTTAAATTTGCCAAACTTCTCATTATTTTCTCTAACACCGGTGACGTTGCAGTACGTGACCTAACTTTTGGAAAACTCAAAACGAGGGTACAATTTGAGACCCTTTTTAATTCGACAAATTTCGCACGTTTCCCCATTTTAATATACTGTTAGATATTCATGCATGTTCTCGTTTTGTCATTTTTCTCATTAATCCATTACGTGCCATTTTTACCGGTGCCATTTTAACCTATTTATTGACTTGTGCCATTTTTACCGGTGCCATTTTTACCGATGCCATTTTTACCGGTGCCATTTTTACCAATACCATTTTTACCGGTGTCATTTTTACCTAAATTCATACATTACTATATATATATATATATATATATATATATATATATATATATATATAATTCTTATCTTAACACACCTATTTTATATGTATGAAGAGCTTTTTTAAAAATACATAGACTACAGCAAAAAAAAACTTACATCATTTGCATTATAATCGACAAGGTTATTTTTAGAATATTTTTCTCAAACATAGAAGAAGCATACCCCGCATTTATCACAAACTTAGATGAATCGTTATTTCATAGGATAAAAATATTTGTAATATTTGATTATTCGGATTACATATCTCATCTTAGATGGTATTTATGCAAATGTCTCGACCGATGTAACAGTTTATCTTCTCCACATGTTCATGATGAAATCGGATTCCATAGCGTCTTAGCGGATCCTAATTCATTGGGTCTTTATAATTGGGTTATCTAACGAGAACATGAATAGAAATAATCGACAAGCTATTCGTCAAAGCGACTCTCAAATAGCATAGAAATGCCGGTAAATCTGCGCGAAGTTTAAAACTCTCACAGAGAATATGCGCTCGGTATCTATTTGTTCAGAATGAAATGCACACCTACCTTACATGAAAGGGCTGCTCCTTCTTATGTAAGTAACAAAATATACAAGATAAGTGCAAATGATATTAGGATAAGGCTAGAATCGAACCCTGTAAGCAAGTATAAAAAGAATGGAAAACGGAATGTTAGATATTAAGTCCATTAGAAATAGAAAATAGAAATTGTTTATGACGAATAAAGAGTCAATTGTCAATTCTTTTTAACATCTGGATAGTAAATATGTCACTTTAATTAATGCACATTGCGAGTTAAAATGTATTGTTTAAAACGTTAGAATTAAGGATGCTTTTGTTTGCTAAAAGTGTGTTTGGACAAACATGTGTGAATCAAAATGAACATAGTCACATGACTCATAAACAAAGGAGTTTTCTCAATATAGGAATCTGAGGGATCGCAGTAAGAGGTCAGTTGTTGATGAGTGGATGAGGATAAGATAATCAGAGCAGCACACACACGGCGATAGTCATTTGGAAAGGAGAGCCCCTTAGAAGCGAAGGGAGGAACATAGACCATGTAAATCAAAGTTTGAATTCCTGACATCACCGATCGATCGATGTAAGAATAAGTTAACTAAGTGTGTTTGTAAGTGTTGTCTACTGTCTTTATTCCTTACAACGGAAAAGGTAAATGTGTTTTATCATCATCATGTAACGGGCAATGTATAACCCTTCCAACTAATATGTATTCTCCTTCATCTTAAGTGAAATATGTTCTCTCCTTTGTATGTGTTTTCAAGGATATAAATGCTTTCCCTCAAGACTTATGGGCACAGTCCTCGTCGTGATACAATATATATATATATATATATATATATATATATATATGTGTGTGTGTGTGTGTGTATGCGCGTGCATGTATATATATATATATATATACATATGCATATATATATATATATATATATATATATATATATATATATATATATATATATATATATATATTTATAAATGTCATTATCATCCTACATGTTTTATAAGAACTTTTATAAATGCCGCCGTAAGAATTCTCATCACCATCGTTCTTCGGGCATTACATGTACTCCGTTAGACACGTTACGTTATGTCTACATATGAGACCCCTGCTACACAACATCGATATGAACCAATACTTATGAATATATATTGCCGATATTTGGTGATATTTTATTCGGATTCATGTGATTTTAATTGATTTTAGCCTCACACTGTTCTGACAAGTGTAATTATTATGGATTTTGAACGGAACCGGATTTATTGAATCCATGCCTCCATTTCTGAATATTTAAGTTGAAGATTAATAATTAAGAATAATTAGACTTTTTTGACGTGTTTCCATAAAAGGGGTTATTCTTAATACGTTGTTGTCAATGCACGCCTTGTTAAACAAAGAATAATTTTACGTCTAACTGAATAATATAGAACGGATTTCTCCATTTAATCAAGGGAATATATTTTGCTCTTGTTTCATTATACATAACTATCAACTGTCTACTCGTGGATAATGAATACGGATATTATTTTTTGGCGATGAAACCCACATTTTTAGGATAAGAAACGTTAACTAAAATTGTTATTTTGCTTTGTAACTCGACAAATATAAGGTGATACTTCATACGCAGCGTATTAAGATTTAAAATTCTATTTTCTTTAAGTGCATATTTACAATTATCGGGTAGAATAAGTTTATTTTTGTGTGATAAGTCATCGTGATGAGACTGACACTTAGGCAGCCTTTGAAAATTGCATATAGCGCATCTAATTTACTGAGAAAAACATTTGATTAACAAATAAAGTGGGTCAGTCAATCGACAATCTAGTTCGGTAGATGTTAACACATTAGATAATTTTATCCAGTTATATGTAAAGTCCCGTGTTTACTCTGATAAATGTACTCAATAGAATGGTTATAAGACATGTAATTGCTGAAGTACACTATAATTATATGCGTGGATCTTATGAAAATTAAACTTTTAGATTGCATGCGAATGAGGCGGGGACATATGCTTGGAATTGTATTGGAATAAAAAATGCTAGTGATTAATCTTTAGAATACACCACAGATTCATACAATAAATGGAATGTACGTAAAGAATAACCATTATTCTTGAGCTAACAAATTCTTGAAAAGAAATTATACAGTGAAATTGGAAATTATAGATATCTGATTAAGAAAAGAAAATGTGTGACAGTGGTTGTATCTACAAGAATATATTGAAAATGTTTACACATGGAAAACACAAGCTGTCACATATTTGAATGCATCGATGAGGGGTCAGACATCACCTTATGATAAAGTGATTATTTTCTGTCTCTGCGCATTGTGTTGTACGAACATCTCATTTTTTTCTCGAAAGTTTTTGAGTTTAAACGTACCACATCTCTATCATTGGACCTCTTTGACTTGAGTAGCCGACACAAATTTCAGCTATTTAGAAATCAATAAAAAGAACTGAATATAAACTTTGGCAATACGTTCATAAAAATCTCTCCAGAGAAGACATGACACATCTTGCTGGGAGAATTTTAAGATTAAATACAAATACTAGCTAACAATGTATGATGTATGAATAGAAGTTCATCAGAAACATACACCAAGAAGTATGTGGATACAATGACAACACAAGAAAATCGGAAGTAAAAGCTTCTAATTTTACTTTTCTACTCATTTGACAATATCGATCTAGTTAAAACAACGATCAATAATTTACCCCATTCTCTATCGATGCTTAACTTAAACGTGGATTTCATGAAAAAAGAATATTTCTACAATTGCCAGCCTGGGGATCTCTGTCTTGCATGTCTGATTCCCAGCTTACTAAAATATGGTTGTCTTCAAGTCCTACGCAAAAATGTTATTGTTGAACCGTTCATTTAAATAATCAATCCTTTAAAACACGCACACTTTACCGCTCATTACATTTTTACATTACAGAATGAAGGCACGATTTTGTGTCGAATGATTTGATATCGATGGTTTCAATTCGTCTACAAGGCGGCGGAAAGCACGCCGAGGCGGATACACTCTTACTTCAGTAATGTACTAACGCTATTCGGTGCAACATATCTGACTTTATGAAACTTAAATATCGATCCAATTAAGTTTCAGGGTTTAAGGTACTTGCCACATCATATATTTTCGACAAAATTGAGGTGAACCGGGACTGATTTTCATTGAATTAAACGTTAGCAATTGTCTCATATTTATCATAAACCTTCATTCAAGGTGTGACCAGATTAATTTAAACGAGCTTACCACATCGACCCATAGTAAACCTGTATAATGTTTAAACATAGAAGAAATACATTTTTGACTTGAATATGGTCGGCCTTTTTTTCTGGTGTTTTATATACTGACGTAAGCATCGACTAAATTCCTAATCACATAGGGCTTGACCAACATCATATTCTTTCTCTAATATTTTTACTCTCGAGTGTATATCCGTTGATATCTAATATGCTTTCATATAGAGTGATGTGGTTCTCGGTTGATTAAATCTGTCTAAGTGTATCAGATATATACTCGCGAGTAAAAACCATGATAAGCATATTCTATTGTCATAGCCTTAGTAATCACAATGGATTTTCTTCGGGATATTATTAGTAATTATTCATTATCAATATAAATGTATATATATATATATATATATATATATATATATATATATATATATATATATATATATATATATGTTTAAAGAAAAAATAGAAAAAACCGAATGAAATTATTAAAAAATCAACGTTTCGTCCTTGTCTCAGAGGACATCTTCAGGATAATTGAAATAAAAATGTGATAAAAGAAAAAGTCATAGATCGTGCGAAAAAAGACAGTTTTTTAAAATCCAACCCATGTCGGGAAAGGACGAATATGTGTGCGTATGGGAAGGTTGTTTGATGTCTATATATACAATTTTAAAATGCATTTAAAATAAATATGTACATGTTTTTTTTTTTTTTTTTTTTTTTTTTCTTCTGCGAAACTACTCATTTTCCTGAAACATTCAAAGAAAAACGGCTAGCCAGGATCCACCCTGATACCTTGCTCTTTGATTATTATTTTCCCTATGCTAGGGGTTAAATGGTAGAAACCTTTTCTTTGCGTAATAGTATTAGTATTCAAAATTAGTGCTGATTCTAAAAGTCTTCTTTTAGCTCTATCTATCACGTATTTAATAATTTTCGCTTGATCTAAATTAAATGAGTGATCGTGTTCTGCACAATGGCAAAAGAGTGCATTTAGGGCGTTACCATTCCTCATATCTCTTCTGTGCTCGTTACGTCTTAATTTCAATTTTCGTTGTGTTTCACCTATGTACGCTTGTTGACAGTTGTTACATGGGATGGAATATATACCGGCATCGGATGTGAGGGTTTTGGGAGAGTGCTTGGTAGTTTTTAATGTCTGTTTTATGGTTGAGGAAGTTGTTTGTATCAGGTGAAAACCAAGTCTATTAAGAGTGTCGTAGATTTTTGTATTTTTGGTGTGGGTGGGAATGAAAAGATGTCTGTTTAATAGTGAGGTATCTGTTTTATTTTTCTGTGTGTTTATGTTATAGTGTATTTTCGTAGCTTTTTTCTTTGCGTAAGAAATGAAATAGGATGGATACTGTAGTTTTCTTAAAACAACAAGCGTACATAGGTGAAACACAACGAAAATTGAAATTAAGACTTAACGAGCACAGAAGAGATATGAGGAATGGTAACGCCCTAAATGCACTCTTTTGCCATTGTGCAGAACACGATCACTCATTTAATTTAGATCAAGCGAAAATTATTAAATACGTGATAGATAGAGCTAAAAGAAGACTTTTAGAATCAGCACTAATTTTGAATACTAATACTATTACGCAAAGAAAAGGTTTCTACCATTTAACCCCTAGCATAGGGAAAATAATAATCAAAGAGCAAGGTATCAGGGTGGATCCTGGCTAGCCGTTTTTCTTTGAATGTTTCAGGAAAATGAGTAGTTTCGCAGAAGAAAAAAAAAAAAAACATGTACATATTTATTTTAAATGCATTTTAAAATTGTATATATAGACATCAAACAACCTTCCCATACGCACACATATTCGTTCTTTCCCGACATGGGTTGGATTTTAAAAAACTGTCTTTTTTCGCACGATCTATGACTTTTTCTTTTATCACATTTTTATTTCAATTATCCTGAAGATGTCCTCTGAGACAAGGACGAAACGTTGATTTTTTAATAATTTCATTCGGTTTTTTCTATTTTTTCTTTAAACATAACGTCAACCACCGCTGGTACATTTTTTCATTCCTTATACATATATATATATATATATATATATATATATATATATATATATATATATATATCAACTGGACTGCTTTTTTCGTCGATTCGTATGTTGAGTTATGTGGAAAATTATGTGTCGATTTCTCAACATGATCATAACCATTATCATGTACTGTTATGTGTGCGTCTAAAACAACCTTTTTATTTTAAGTTATGTTACGTTGAGTTATTTGGAAAATTATGTGGGAATTTGCCATCATCATCATCATCATCGTCGTCGTCATCATAATCATCATAATCATCATCATCATCATCATCATCATCATCATCATCATCATCATCACGTACTGCATAAGTGTGAGTCTAAAACAAACTTTTTATCCTAAAAAAAGGAAGGAGGAAAAAGATCAGAAAGGAAAAGGGGCAAAAACGGTCCAGCCGCTGAGCCCTTACTATGTATGACTTTTGGAATGTTCCCCTAATGTGTATTTTGCATGTATATTTCTGTATACGTATGTATAGGCATATGCATGTATGTGCGTATTTGTGTGACTCTACGGGATTATGGTCGCATGTGTGTGCACATGCATACGTATGTCGGCGTACATCTGTATGTACGCATGTGTTTATTGTCATGTGTATGTGAGGTGGAGAGGGATTCCGTAAGTCGTGGTTAAGACAACTCCTCAAGGAGAAGCAAATCTTAGATAAAAAAAACATAAAGCGGGAGATAATTACCCGCATTAAAGTGGTCTGCAGTTTGATTGTTGCTGGCTATCTTTCTCCTGCTTGTTGCTAGATGTAAAAATTTTGAACCGAGAGAGAGAGAGAGAGAGAGAGAGAGAGAGAGAAAGATAGAGATTAAGCTGTCGTGCAAAGCTAAAACTGTGTAATATCATATGTGTATAGATACTCCCTCTGCCATGTAAAAGTTGTGACGCGTGTAGGCCTGAAATGCTGGAAGCATGTAATAATTGATCTGCCATCATTATATTATATATGTACGTATACGTGTGTGTATGTTCATATACAGGTGTATGTATATATGTGTATATCTATATGTATGTGTATGTATATGTGTACATGTATATATGTATGCCTGTGTATATATATACGTATATATATTGTTTGTATGTGTGTGTATACTCATGTGTGTGCATGTGCATATATACATGTGTGTGTTTGTATGCACATGTCTGCATGTACATGTGTAGGTATGCGCATGTTTGTGCATGAGTGCATATTCATGCATGTGTATGCATAATAAGTAGGTTTATGTATATATATATATATATGTGGATACGTGTACATATGTATATTTGTATGTATGTGTGTATGTATCTGTAGATGCGTGTGTGTATGTATATATATGTGCATTATGCATTGCGTATGCATATATGCATATATGTGTGTATGTCAACAGATATGTATGTGGGTATGTGTATATATGTATATTTGCATTTATATATAAATATCTGTATGCATGCCATTGACGGTCTTGTGTATGTTTATGTATGTATATGTATGTGTATTATGTATGTATGCATATATGTGTTATATATATGTGTATTATGTATGTATGCATACATGTGTGTTACATGTATGTGCCTATGTTCATGTGTGTTTATATATATATGTATGCGTGCATGTATACATATATATATATATATATATATATATATATATATATATGTATATATACTAGTGACCGTCTTCAGTGTCATGTCTGTGTGAGCGTGTGATTTTTGGCGGCAGGACTGAAGTCATTTTCGGCTCATGGTCTTTCAGTGCATGTGGGAGGGACACTCGCCTGACAAGACGTTGTAATCATATATATATATATATATATATATATATATATATATATATATATATACTAGTTCTGAATGCATATCACCGATTATGGGAAAATTTTCCCAGCATTAAATGATGCCTTTTCCTATGTCTGCGAATGCCTATATTTTTGGAATAAGCAGGCAGGCAAGAAAGTTCATGCGGTATCAATTTTTTAAATTCACATTAACATATTTCGGCTCAAGGAAAAATGTACTCGTTGGAAAAAAAACATCAGCATCAACATACTTGCTTACGCAATACGAGTTTATTCATGCTAGTAACGTAAAATTATTGCGTCTTGACGGGGATAAAGTCGCTGAAGGCGTTTTTGAGTGTCGCTTTCGTTTTTTAAACATTTATCACGCAGAAAATTGTTGAGATGATTAAAAATGATAGTCGGTAAGAAGAGGTATGAAGAATGTGACAACCGAGACAAAATGTCATCGCTCAATTTGTTACACTGTAAAAAAATCCGCAAGTATGATACTCATGCACTTTATTTAACAACGATGGGATCGAAAAATAACGCATATTACACGTGCGATATAGCAGTATGTATGTAATTTATAGGTTTCAATTTTATGAAGTGCGTAGAAAATTTTACATACGCGCTTATTTTTTCGCCGTGGTCTTTGAAATAAAAACATACAGAGTTTCTATGTACACAATAAAAGTTTAATTTACAATTCGACTTATAGCATATGACAAGAGAAAAATCCGTCGTTATGTGAGTTTAAGTGTGCAGTTCACTCGGCGGTAAACATGTCAATTACTGTTCGGTTCGTAGAACTCTCTTTCTCTCTCTTTCTCTCTCTCTCTTTCTCTCTCTCTCTCTCTCATCTCCTGTGTTTATCTTTACCTATCTCATATTTATATTTTATACATCGGAATTCGATGTTCAATTTACGTTGTGCATCGTATTTGGTCGGCATTCCATTGTATCAGATCGATATCATAACATATATGTGGCCCCATTGCTTCCGTTTATTAGGTTATTTTCCGTGGCGCCAACTCCTTGATTAGAATCTTGATGGATTCCTTTGAATTATGTCCACAATCGGATCTAGCATCTGGCTTTGCTCAGATCTCGAATTTGCGTGTGTGTCATCTATATGTACTTTTAAAGATCAAGGACTCATTATATCTATAAATTTGAATGCGCACTTGGTGTTTTTGCAATTTGCAAATCACGCAGATATAATAGCGTTATGGTTTGAAACCTTATTTGAATCCATTAAACTTATGTATTATATATATAATAATATATAATACATATCATAATACATAATACATATTATTTATCCAAAATATTAATTAAACGCCGGAGATAAATTGATGAAATTAAAAATTTTAAAATTAAGCAGGGTTCATTTGAAACGAAAAATACATCATTAGCAATAGAAAAAAAGCATTGTTATTATAATAAATATTGTAATTTCCCACGTGCAATATAAATAAACAACCTATATCTCACTATATATATATATATATATATATATATATATATATATATATATATATATATATATATATATATATATATAAGTTTTATACCATACCTCAGAATTTATATATTATTGGCCGGAAACAGAGCATTGAGCAAACCAATGATTAAAAACTTTCTTTAGAACAGGAAATCATGGGCTACAGCCTCAAGTAGAATTCGTAGGGAAGACCATCAACCCACTGGAAACTGATTGTAGCGTACCTGTTTCAACGCAGTAATGATTTCACACTCCGTGACCCGATCATCACAGTTGACCCTCGAACCGCTATGCGGCGCGACACGTCGGCCAAATACCTGCCAAACACCTCAACTTGTAGTCTGTGTAGTTGGGTAAATGCTTCGATAAACGCTGTCGAGATTCCTCGCCCGATACCAAAGAGTCTCCTTCCATGTAAATTACTTTGCGATTGTACCCATCCGAACTGCGACGTAGAGCAGCCTTACGCGCAACAGCTTTGCGTTCCACAGCTACATGCTCAACGGCGGCTTCGAATGAAACTATATTCAACTGAGCACAAGCTGCATGACCTTTGTACCTTTCGCTAGAAGTCCTCATTTGCTAGTTTTAATGCAAGGGGGTTCCCCCAGCCACCGCACAGGTTAACCTATTTTCTATGCACTTCTTTGCATTAAACCTATATTGAGCGATTTTTAGCCTTATTGGACACAAAAAGCGGCTAATCTTAGCCTTAGTGCTAACCCATTACTTAATTTATATTACCGTCCCAACTATTTCCCCGCTGATTTATCTCTAGAATATTCTTCCGGGTGTGTTCAAGCCTCTGTAAGGGGCTAATAAACTTTCAGTATGCTCCTTGTTTAAGCCAAGGGCTTGGGCTCAAACGAACCATAACCGCTTCGTGTTCGAATATCCTAAAGAGTGGAAAGTGGGAAAAGTACGAAAATCTACATCACCTCTCCTAACAAGCATCAAATCCAAATATGTGAGTGTATTTAAATGCATCCACCGCCCTTGCCGATAAACGCGAAATATCTCGAAAAGTTTGCATGAAACCATGATATTTGAAATACTGCTATCTCACCATTCTGACCCATTATCCCGATGTTTTCCATCTTTAGATTAAGGGGGCATTACACCCACTTATTAGCACTACGCATTCCAGCTCCTAAGGAACACATCCAACATCCGAAACAAAGAAGCCCGCAGCAAGCTGATGCTAATGGCACCATTAATCACGACCGCCCTTCAATTCCTATTCACATGAACAATATTAACCAACGCTGTTAAGATGCATCTTATCATAAGGAGATACTCCGACTATGGGTATTGCAATTCGCTGAGTAAACATAAACATCCTTTAGCGGCACCAGACAATTCCGTCTGAAATAAAATGGGTATCCTGTATAACAGTGTGTCTACCCTTAGGAAAATCAAATCGTTCAGCCAGCGCGCAGGTTTGCTTCGGCATCTCAGTCCCCTCACGATATAACTAGCCAGGTACAAAGGACTTAGCCTGCCTGAGAGCAGCTCGGGTGTAACATGACCGACTTTTGTTGCGCCTCCCACCTCAAAAGATTAGGTTAAGTGATTTGTAAAAAGAAGGGTGAACATAAAGATGGGTCCTACCTTCGTATCTTCCTGCCAGCTGATGAGTGACTGGTGTCTTTCAGCATCCAGCCCCCTGTCTAAAACGCATTCTTGGCCTACTTCACAATGCTCTGTTCCGGTTGTCCCTCCGCCCTCTCACAGAGGTGGTCAGTTTGAAATGATAACCTTAAATTTCGCGGGATTCGTGACGATATCCCCCGTTGATATATACAATTTTTTAAATTTTTTTTGAGATTGCCTCCTTTTTGTTATTTAAGTTTGGCTAGGATTGCAGACGGGCGGCCTCTCAGATTTCGTCTCCCGGCTGGAACGGTAACTTTTTTGGTCCGTTCTGTTCGGACAAGAAGTGTGGGTTTATGTCTTATTGACTGGAGCGTAAACGCAGGGCTGAGCTGCATTGATTTTGCATCCTGAAACTTATTGCAGGATGAAGTTTACGAAGAGCCGTAGAGGTGTTGTTAAGAGGCGAGGTAGTCTGCTCAGCTTAATAAGTGTTTGGGAGCTAAGGTTTCTCCTCCTTGGAAGTTTCCGTCGAGTCTTCTCGACTGGCTGGGCTGTGGCTGGCTTTCTTGTATTTTAAAGTTTTCCTCCCAATCGTATATTTTCTCTCAACACGAACTGCGATGATAATCTCCACCTCATCGGCCAAACCTGTTGCTTTTTTCCGACTCAGGAGGAAATACCGGAAAACTCCGAGGATATTATAGAATAGTGGTGCGGGGTCTTCCGTTGTCGTGCCAGGACACTGTGCTGCTTCTGCTATTGTGTAGTAGAAAGCCATATTAAAGAGAGGTGGCGGGGACATATATAACATTGATTAGGGAGAAAGGATATTTATGCATATACAGTTCTGAGGATGGTTGTGACTTCATATAGATACTGACGAGAAATGTATACAAGTTCTTAACACTGATGAGGGGAGATATATATTCTTGTAAGGATTACATAATGTTCATAAAAAGATATTTAACACATTAAATTTGAGTGTTAAACGATGACACATGACAACGTTTAGAAAAACTCAATGATGAGTCTTTATTCATTGGACCGGTCGAATGCTGATGACGTCAGTAATCCCCTTGTATATCCATGGTTTAATCTTCACCCCTCGCTTCCAAATGGGCAGCTTACTACTCACTGCCTACTGACTGATTCTTAATTCTCTCTCTTTCTCTGTCTCTGTCCCTGTCTCTCTCTCTCTATCTTACACACACACATACACACACTGTTTGTCTGATCTCTGTGATATTTGAACCCGTAGAACTATATGGGGAATGGTCCTTTCTCTATGACGTTAGAAGTTCGTTTTTCAAATGTGACTAATTCACGTGGCTATGCATGTTTGTCCACAACGCACTTCTGCAAAGAAAGAATCATCTCCTAACTTATATGTTTAACCTGACGTATTTTTAACAATATATTTTTACTTTTCATTGTTCATCCTTTTACTGACATCTTTAATATTGAGAATTAACAATAGCCTTTTTTCCTAACATTCCAATACTTAAGCTTGCTCACAAAGTTCGAGTCTCGGTTTACCCTAATCTCATGTTCATTTATCTAATGTTCTTCTTATTTACATGGAAATGCGACATCCCTTTTTCTTGTAACACTGCTATGCTGCTGCTGATGCTACTGAATTGGCTGCTGCGCCTGATACGGCTGACAGTTCTGCTGCTCCCGCTACTACTAATGATGATGCTGCGGCAGCTTCGGGGACTATTGTTGAGACTGTTTTTGCGGAGGTTTCTGTTGTGGTTACTGTCTCAATTGTTATGCTCATGGCCGAACTATATAGGGTGGGGTTGTTTGCTTCTATTTCCTGTCCATCAACATGCTTCATTAATCATTCTTGCCCTTGCCCCTTGTTTTGAATTTCCTTGGCGCTCAGAGTGTTGCCGAGGTTACAGGAGCGGCAATAGTTTGCTTTGTCTCTTGAGCTTAATATGCTCGGGTGTTGGGACAACCTTTTGTGTTTGGTGGGAAAAGCTGCCCATTTGGGACAGTTCTTTGCTATTTGGCCCTGCTTTAGACAGAACAAGCGGAGCAGGCTAGACTTATAAAAGTAGCCAACAGAGCCATGTCCTCAAGGAGGTCTCCATGCGTGGCTCAGACATATAGCTAGCGTCAACACACTGCCAGACGAACCTTAATTTCGGCTCGGAATATCTGTTAAAATTTCGAGGATATATCCTCGCGTGGAGGCACTGCCTCGCAAAATCGTGAACTACATATCCCATAAACCTGTGCCCCTAGGAAACTTTGTTTCTATTAACTATCAAGCTACTGACTAAATACTAAACAATGCATTATCATTGTAAACTTTTCTTCTTTATCGACAAAATTTTAATCATTAGCAGGTATCTTAACGGGTGCAACGTGATTTTCCACCTGTTCAACCAGAATAGGTTAACAGATATGGGAAAGCACTAAATACAGAATTATTGAAAATTTAGGTAAGTGCAGGGTTATTGAACTGGAGATTATAAAAATTGTAACTAGAAACAAATGGTGGACGACTCATGTAATTACCTAACCTATTTATAACGCTTTTCAAAAGATAGGATCGCAACGAGAAAACTGATCCTTAAGAGTGTAAGTCCGTGTGGATGAAGCATTAAACAGTTTATTGAATATACATGAATAAATAAACAAAAACAGTACATAATAAAACTCAGAAATAGTAGAAGTATTGGCATGTATAACAATTTGTTGCGGAAGTTCTGAATAATGGTGAATGGTTTTATTGTGTAACTTAATCGAATAATTGTGTTTTCTGGAGTGTAATTCGCAAAATGTCGCCGTAATCTTCTCGTGTGTGTGTGTGTGGGTGTATGCAGGTGTATATATATATATATATATATATATATATATATATATATATATATATATATATATATATACATACATATATGTATATATATACATCTATATATGCATATATATGTGTATACATACGCATATGTATACATGTAGAGTTAATAAAAATACCAATAATACGCTTAATGACGTTTTCAACCTTGAAGATCTTTTTTTCCTTAACACATCAACCATAGTGTAGTGTCGTAAAAGGTATTATGTATTAGTTATATTAGTTTACTCATAAAACAGTTTAAATAGTAAAATAAAACATTAAATAGATATATATGCATACGGTTGTTGCAAAAATAATGTATATATATATATATATATATATATATATATATATATTTATATATTTATATATGCACATATAATCTACATATATATATATATAAGCGTGTATATATACATACACATATATTTATATGTATATATGCATATGAATTCACACACACACACACACACACACACATATATATATGTATATATTTAAAGGATAAAACAAGTAATCGCGTTTTCAACCTGGAAGATGTTTTCGTTGGAAAATCATCAATATTTTATGGGCATAAACGATTATGAGTAATTAATTATATTAATGATTTTATTTTACTTCTAAAACCTTTTAAGAAAGGAATTAAATTAATAAATTAATATATATGTATTAGGTTGGTGCAAAAATAGTATCGCTTTTGACATTTCTACACACACAAACATAGACACACACACTCACACACACACATACACACACACATATATATATATATATATATGTATATATATATATATATATGCTCAAAACAACATTACTTTTAGCAGCAGCTTACAATATATTCGAACGTCACTCTTTTTCCTCAAACGTATGTTTTACGGAAGTAACAAAATATTTTCATATTACACGAATTCGCCGCAAACACATATGTATAATACACACACATGACCGTGTCGTTCAGTGGTGTATATACAACCTTAACAATATATTATACTAGCAAGGCAACACGGCGTTGCTCGGGACCATATAAGACTATAAGAAAAAATTGAAAATTCTTGTTTTTTTTAGAACAGAGGGAGTTATATTTATGTATCATTTGCCATCTTGAGCAAAATAATATTTTACGTACCCTAGGGCGGGTATTACACGACATATGTAGGGAACAATTGTACCTTCATTGGACAAGAAGTGTACATCACGTATGTGGGCGAGAATTTCCTTAACTAGGGCGGGAAATGTACAACAGATATTTAAAATTATTACTATAAGTTTCTGTTTTGCGAAATTTGCGGTATGTCACAGGTAAGAGTGTGTTTGTTTTTACACCGGAGTGCAATAGTGGAGAAGCACCGGCTTTTTTGTCTGAATGTTATACTACTCGAATATATTACATGATTTTCGATTTTGATAAATTTGTACGTCATACATAAGAATCTCTTTCTTGTTCATATAGGGACTTCACTGTACAACTACCTTATTTCCTGGGTAGGATACTGTAGATGTACCATTTTTTCTAATCTAAAACTGTAAAAACTGGATACTTTTAAGTGAGTTTCTGTTGTGCTTAATTTCCTGTGCATCCAGAGTAAGAATTGATTTGTTTTTTCATCTATTGCTTAGTGAAGAAACATCTTATTTATCACTTAAAAGTCATGCAATTCGATTATATAACGTGCTTTTCTGTTTTAATTACTTTTATGCACGTCACAGGTAGGATTTTATTTGTTTTTCATATGATTACTATAATACACAACTACCTTCTATCTTTGGTAGGATAATGTGGAAGTACCTTATTTATAATATATAGATGAAACTACTAGACGATTTTACATAATTTATTGTTGTGCGAACTTTTCCGTATGCCATGTGAGAGTTTATTTTTATAATAGATATATATAATAAAGATACACCTTGTTACTTATATAAATGTCATACTACTCGAATATATTACACAATTTTCGGTTTGGATTACTTTTATGTACGCGAAATGTAAGATGTTCTTTGTTTTTCATATGGGTATTATATTGTACAAGTACCTTATTTCTCGGTTATGATACTGTTCAATTACCATTTTTTCTCATGTAAAAATGACAGAACCCTAATTTTCTGTTGTGCTATATTTTCTGTACGCCAGGTGTAAGAGTTTTTTTTTTGTTACTTTGTTATATGGGTGCTATAATGAAGAAACATTTTATTTCTCATATGTAAGTCATAATGCTCGAATATTAAACGAGATTTTCGGTTTTAATAATTTCCATGTATACTACATGTGAGGTTTTCTTTTTTTATGAGTATTATACTACACAAGTACCTTATTACTTTGATATAATTTCTTGTACACATAAATAAATTAAAAAGTGACAATTGTATGTGATTTGCGGAATATGACCATACAAATATACAACCATATATAATACATTAAATTTATAATGATCATTGGATTAGTATTGGAGTGAATCCAATACATACACACATATAAAGACGTACGTAGACTAATAATTCATAATGATCGGTTAATTAGTTTAGGTGCAAATCCAAAGAAATATATAAACATATACACATAATTATAATGAACAACGATCGGTTAATTAGTTTAGGAATGAATTCAATACTTAGAAGTATTTATACATACACAGATAATTAAAATAATAATGACCGGTTAATTAGTTTAGGAGTGATTTCAATATATAAAAATGTATAACCATATACACATAATTAAAATAATAATGATCGGTTAATAAGTTAAGGTGTGATTCCAATATATAAAATATATAAACATCTACCCATAATAAAAAAAAACATTAGGATCGGTTAATTAGTTTAGGAGTGAATCCAATACATACAAATACATAAATATATGCACATAATTAAAATTCATAATGATCGGTTTATTACTTTAGGGGTAATTCCACTACACAAAAATATATAAACATCCACACACAATTAAAATTCATAATGGCCCGTTAATTAGTTTAAGAGTTTATCCGATATATACAAATATATAACCATATAAACATATTTAAAATTTACAATGATCTGTCAATTAGTTTAGAAGTGAATCCTAGACATAGAAATCTATACACATATACACATAATTAATATTCTTAAGGATCGGTTAATTAATTTAGGTGTAAATCCAATAACAAATGCCATTACTTGATCTATTTACGTAAATTTTGGAATGTAACAAATAAGCCGATATATCATATATATATATATATATATATATATATATATATATATATATATTTGAATATGACATTTTCGTTACATAAATCAAAAACATTCCACTGTATTTTTTTAAAATGAAAGTGTTATTGTGCATTCATTATATAGCATTTTAAAATCAAGAATATCAGAATGTAAAAACAAAACTGATGGGGATCGAAAACGAAACACTTGTGCTAGTAATCGGTCACGTTAGCCGTTGCTCCAAAGAAACAACAGTGTTCAAAACGTTGTGAAATATATTAATAAATACATTTCTATTTTACTCGATGTAACGCATGCGCACAATCACGCAATTTTGCTACGCTCGTCAAGGTGTTATTGCGTTAAAGTTTGAACACTTGTTTGAATCCTTTAGCAATTATTTTAATCGAGTAAATGCACTTAGTAAAAGCATTCTGCAACAATCATGCAATCTTTTTACCTATTACATATCGTCTAACGATCATCGGTCTAGGAGAAGATACAAATTGAAAAACGGAGACAGGCATACACACATATAGTGAGATTTATATATTACATTAGCCCAGACAGTTCATCCATCGTTACTGTGTGTACTTACAGTGCAAATATGTCCATGCGTACTTATTAAATATATGTATATACTGCATACCTTATTGTCATTGTGTGGATGCGTGTATATGGATGTGTTTAACACATTCAAATAAACAGTCTACAGTAAACGAGATGAATGTATAAAACACGTCCGTTCTTTAACTGACTACTAACCACCTTACAGTTTCATACGCTTACGTAAGACATTGCGTATATACAAAGGAATATCAGGACCACGTTTATTTATATTTACTTTATCTATGTTTACTATCAGTCTGCCAATCAATAGGGCTATCACAGGCGTCGTTTACTTTTTATACGTTTTATGCTAGATTTTATACATCACTGCTGTGGCATCCTAAAATCGTCCAGTATCGTTTATTTTCTTTATTTGCGACTAAAACTTCAAAGAACATTTGTGGGTTTATCTATATTATTAAATTATAGCGTCTGTTAAAATGTATTCTGGTAAACTGGTTATATTTTAATATAAAATACCTATGTTTTTCCTTTTTCAAATGTAAGTACATAAAAAAAAAATATTCGAATGGTACAATTCTGAAATCGGGCACGGCTTTGAGGCTTAATACTTTAAATGCTAAATTTTACTAATACATTTGGCCCATTAATATATATTTGTCTTTTTTTATTAATTTATTTTAACAAAAATTACAACACGAATCCTTAAGAAATAAAAACTAGAGAATTTCTATTTTAGAAAAAAATAAAAGCTCAGTTATAAAGCCACTGTAATCTGTTAAAACATTAATAAAAACGACATTGATGGGCACTATTTAAAGTATTAACCCTATGGCACTCATTATGATTAGTTTCAGAACGAATGGACGTGCATCAAATATGAAACGTTTTCTTTTCCTAATTTAAATGCCCAGCTCTCGTTGAAGACGGAATTCGTTCTTCCTTTTTTACAATGTTCTTTTATGGCCGTTAAACTGGAATCTGTCGTTAAATGTTTTAATTATATGATCCGTATTGTAACAAATATCCTTTTTTATAAAAATAAATATTTATTTCCATTTTCATCCACAGTTTTCTTTCCTCTTTTCGTCATCCCAAATACCTTCCGATGTATTTATTGTATTCTGAATTCAAAATACAAAAGCACACATGCAACGTTTACTAAACGAGATTATTTGTAACAAGCGGGAGCTGTGGAAATTTCACAGGGTACTCATTCAGATCTATTATATTGATGATGCATGCTGGAGATATTCAGTATGCATAGAGACGATCTGGTAATAGTGTAGCTATTTTATTTAAGCTGCAAAACTATGTATCTTAGCCAGCACGAACGGCCGGCAACGCTCGGTCGTAAAGCACGCTAAAATATGATTTTTTATTCTTGCAAGTTTCGTATATATTATTATGGAATTAATGTTCTATCCATTTTCATATATAACGTTTCGATCCCCCACCCCCCAAAAAATACCCAGATGGCTTGTGCATTTGCAGTAATTGAAAGCAAAATACAAACTTGTGAAATACACACACACGCATGTATGTATTTATATATATATATATATATATATATTTATATATATATATATGTATATATATATATATATATATATATATATATATATATATATATATATACTGATTTCCTTTAACCAGTAATTGAAAATGAAGAATTGTCGAGGAAATTATTCATAAAAAAACGATGACTTAAGTTGTATCACGCCATCTATAAAGAAAACCTACTAAACTTTTTTCTTGTAAAAATTAGTATAAATTAGATAGTTCTATACTTACATAAAAGCGGCCTTGCTTCTCAATCAATCAAATGTTACATGCGGTGTACACGGAAGACCCATGAGATGTTTTAACTATAAAATATGTATAATACTAGCAGCGCACGTGTACTGGCATTGACTGGTGGAAATTAGACCCAAACACGGAACAGCTACGGAGAAGCTCTAAAATAATCCATTTACATATGTTTATCTAGTGTGTTATCGTATGCGAGGCACGTTAATTACTTAATAGGGATAAACATCCAAACAAAACATCCAAACAAAACATCCAAACAAAACATCTAAAAAGCTATTAACAATAGGAGAACGTTGCGGTTTCTACTGGTAGCCAGTGAAGAAAAGAGTGACCATCCATAAACAGCAGACACCGGCGGCAGTGGCAAAAATAAAAGCATCAGGCTTCTACAGTAATGCATCATCTGGCAGTGGAGGCTAGCTGAATCTCCTGGCTGTCATTGTTGACGTTGGTGGTTACTGGCGATTAATGTTGCTTTAGAGCGGCTATTTTCTTTTATAACTCTTATTGTCGTTGCATGGCACTATCACTTATTGCTATATTAAATCAGGTACTTGCAGAATGCGTTTGCCTTAACAACTATTTGCCAAAGTCATCAAGTGCGTGAGAATAGCGGTCACTACAGTGATCACTGCATTGCTGAATATATCATTTAGTAATATGTTTTTTATACTTACGCATAGCATTGGACCTCTCTCTCTTCCTTTCTTATTTTCTTCTTTTTTTTCTTCTCTCTCTGTCATTTTCTATTTATTTCTTGAATAGTTTTATCCTGTTTTCTTTTTTCCTTTATTCACCCCTTCTTTATTTCTTCATCTTTTCTTTTTTTTTTTTCGTTTCTTCTTTCATTTTCATTACTTTCTTTTTCTTTCTTTCACTAGTACTGGGGATGCACTACTGCCATTTCGTGAATGAGTTGGCCTCTAGTGGAACTCTTAAATACAATATTAGTATGTAAGTGTTACAGTTTTACCTCATCATGTGCTACTACAAAACATATGTCTTCGGGGTTTTTTCTCTCTTACTCCCTTTCTCTGCGCTTCTCAAACGAAATCTACCGACCGGTTCCAAAAATCCCAAAACTAGAATGGCAAAAGTCTCCACAAAAATACACGATTAAATACAGAACACCAATTTTAAACGTAGACCTCCCCATTAACATGTCTCATTCTCCAAAATAAGGGGTACACGTTCAGAACTTCCAGAGATAGAAGACCAATTTATAGGGGAATAATCTGGGCAAATTATTCCTAAGCAAATCTGGCATTGGCCCGCCTATTTCCCTCGAAGTGTTTGTAATTAAAATATAGTCTAACTTAACATCCAAATCGGACCCCAACTTCGCAAACGGCATGGAATATGTGCCTACACTAAAGATCATTTTTACATGTTGTATGTACATCTCCAGAGAAAATCCTAAACTACCCTATATGGATTTCAAAATTGCACTTGCTAACACTATTGCGTTTATATTTGCTCTCAATAATCTCGACAACAGCGGAGTTACTATTTTTAAAACATATCTGAGAAAATAGACCAAATCTCTCTGCTATCTTTGGCTTATATTAATGTATGTGAATACATCAATGTCCACAATGTGGAATGGTTAATCCACTTAAAAAAAAACAGAACATAGATTGTTCTCAAGCCAACACATGTGCTCTACATTTACAGCCAGTATGCAAGTATCCTACACCTTTTTCTCGCAACGTTCCCTGAGCAATGTTCATCTTTAGCTCTGTCTCCACTGATATATCAGACTATTCAGTTGTATCAATTAAGCTAAAAATGAAATTTAATAACTCCGATAATCGGTGCTTAATAGTAGGTATGGACAGCTTCATACAGTCCAAAAAATTGCAGAAAAAAACTAACATCCAGCCGTATATATCTCAAGAATGTTTAGCGGCCATTGCCCACAGGAATAAATTTTTTCATCGCTTCTAACGTAAGAGATATACTTAGACTAACTCCGCTTTAAGGACTCCCAACAACGATTGGAAAAGAATAATAAAGAACGTGAGCGAGTTGTATGCTCAGTCTGTTAAGCCAAAACAAACTAACAATAATTTGGTTTCAACCGGTTTTGAAAAATAGCAAACAGGGTCCTCAACAGAAGCGTGCCCCCAATCCTAAACATTATTAATAGACCTGCGGCAATCTCGTCAGTATCACAAAAATCCCAACTCTTTTTCAAGAAATTCGCAGCTAATTTTACCCTGTCAACATTCCATTTATAGTGGTCAAAAAGTTTAAACTAGAATTAGCTCCTATATTTCAACCATGTTTATGTGTTTTCGTCCAAACCTTGAAAAACCTTAGCAGTATTTCCTGTATTTAAAAAGAAAAGTGATCGCTCATCTTCCTCCCAGTACAGACCAACAAGCCTTCTTTACGCCATGAGTAAGTTGCTGGAATCTGTGTTAAAGTTAGAAGAATCAACCATCCTAGAGAGATAATTTACTGATTTACATGCAATATGGTTTCACTTTTGCTAGATCTACAGCAGTTGTGCTAACAGATATGTCTAGTGACCGCCAAACGATCGAAAAATATTTTTCGAAAGCTTATAAAAAGAAATTAACATCCGTTATTTCTGAACAACATTTGGTTATACTAGAAAGATACACCCCTGAAGTGTATTACGTTAAAATAGAACGAACCTACCCATTTAATACACTTTATTAGACTTGTAAGTTTAAAATGTTTACAAAAACGTGTTAAACCAATATTCTGTCAAATGTCAACAAATCATAAACATTTTTATAAGATTTTTGAATCAATTAAACACACTATGTATGTCTAAATAATGATTATTATGATTGGCTATGAGATTATGCAAAATTATTACAATGTGATTACCTTGTATTTAAATAAATTTAAAGAATTAAATTATTTCGCACGATATCGTACATTAAGGAATTAAATGTTTACCGTCGCCATCTTTGATTTTACTCATGGGAACCCAGTCGTGTCGAAAGATTTATTTACAAACTTTCATAGACTGTATGTAACTAGACAAGCAAACACTATTTTTTAAATAATTGAATTAAATTATGATTATAACGTAATTTATGGTAAAACATGTTATTTTTAGCTTTATTTCTGTTTTCTTAATAATAATTGATCAATCAAGCTTTAAGTTGTTTTAAGTACTTAGTAAAAACTGAGGAAAGTCTTCTGTTTTTCTATTTTACATCGAAAATAAATGGTTAGCCTTATATTATTCAGTTTTAATATCATTTTTAGACAGTTTTTAATTTCATGATTAATATCATTTTTGCTTTCTTCAGTTCTAATCAATAATAAGCAATTAGCTACACATGTATTTCCATAAACTAGATCATACTGTAATGTACGCAATACTTTAGTGCATGAATCCAGTTGACAAAGACTTGTACTAGAATTTTGTGACTCTACAATTCACAGTTTTTAGTAAACATCTGGGGGTGTGCAATTTCTTGGAATGTCACAACCTTAATTTACGGAAATTTATGTTTTAATTGTTAGAGTTAATTAAAAAAAACGGAGCAACACCTATTTGTAAACCGTAACGTGCTATCCTATCTTGAGAAAACCGTAACGGAGATACAATTATCACTTATAATATTCACACCCTGTATTTTTTTAAAATTTTTGTTTGGGTATAAATTCCTTAAAGTGTTTCTGGAAAGGTTACACATTCTAAAATATTTTGTTTTAATTAATTTTTAAAGATTTTAAAGTATTCTATTATAGCGTTTTCGTAAAAAAATATTTGTTATACACACCTGAAAGATAATAATAATGAATAAGATATTCAATAAATCTCATACTTGAAAATGCAGTAGAAAATAACAATGAACACATCCATACTTTGGATTAAAATCTTCAATATCGAAGGCTTCCTGTGCTTAATTATCACTTAGACATTGAAGGGATCGAACAATAGACAAACGCGGGAAGAGGGACATAAAGTCCCCCCAAATATATTGATACAACGAATTAAGAAAAAATAAATAACCCTTATATAAAATGCGCCCTTTAGTTATAAATCAGGGAACACTTTATATTTATTAGAAAATTACCTATTTTTTTATAAAGATTTTTTCAGACATACTCTGCTACGAAAACCCAAACACTCTATAAACTTGGCGATGCTTAGTTATATCTCATAGTTCCAGCGAAATTACTGACGAAGGTTTCCTTTTTGGGACAATTACACTTGACACGTCAAAATCATTTGATAGGGTATGCCATAAAGTTCGATTTCACAAGATCTCCATCTACGGCATAACTGTACAAAAATACGGTTGGGTTAAATCCTCGTGATGTGTGATCTATTTGCGTTATGAAAAGGTTAATGTTTAATATAGGTTTCGGTTTTCTATTCTTTTTATTGTTCAATTTTATTGACCGATGCATACGCTTTTACTGAAAGGGGATATGTAAGGTCAACACGGATATATCGCTTGATGTAAACATAAGTGTGTTCTACATTTTGGCATAAACAATTTTCCTATATTATAAACACATCACAAACTTTATACAGGGACATTTCTATAACCTTATTATTGAACATGTAATCATGTGGTTTATAAAATTGTAATGTGAAGCTCAGATTAATCATAAAACACACTTCAATATCATGTTCAGAATAGCTTTTAAAATAATAACATTATTATTTCAGCACAGTTACAAAACATATGTTAGCATCAAATGTTTACATTTTTTCGGATCGACACTGCGCACAAAAAAATATAGGTTGGTTAATAGTATTTGCGCGTAATGCTCACGACAACGATTTTCGGAAGATATTTGGATACAGACCCCCAAATCGGGTGTATATTATTAAAACTCTTCATAACGAGGGGGATTCCATTCTGAACGCCATTCTTATCAGTAGGATGGTTGGAGTGTAACTTAAAAAGCCGTTCTTAACATGAAGACGCTGAGGGTTAGTGGTTAAGCAATCCCAACAACATCCGTACTTAAACATTTTACATCGGGCAAAACCGGTTAACAGGTCGTATTAGTATAAAATATTCAATAGGGGACTGATTCTATAATAATTCGTACGCAATATGCGTTAATATGATATAATGTTTAAGCGTATTATACGACAAGGCATCGCCCAACTGACAGCTAGTCAGTATATAAGTTGAGAAAAACCACGTGTATTCACGAGATCGCGACATATAAATAGGTGTTTTGAATGTTGTATTTATTAATTTACTCCGCAACAAGACATTATATGGAGCAAAGAAAGCATTTATTCTCCAAAATATCTTAACTAGAATTGACAAGTCAGCCGATAAACAAGAAAAATATATTGAGGAATAGATGACAGCAGCGTACGGTACATGGGTATCGACATTTAATAATATTATTTCCAGAACTAAAAGCGTAATTGAATCAAAATGCAACAGATTGGCGAGCCGAAATATTTCCATGTGAAAACTCTGCGATGTAATTGAAAAGGGCATGTTGACATGGGATGGATATATATATATATATATATATATATATATATATATATATATATATATATATATATATATATATATATATATATATATATATACTACCAGAAATGTCCATCGTTGACTGAGTTAAAAAACAGCCTACAGAAAATGAACTGAGCTGGTGAATGCATGATAGATTATGAAAACGAGGGGGTTGTAAAGAGATACTAAAAAAATTACCCTAAGCAAAATATGATTCAAGTAAAGATAATTTTCAGGAAAATATATTTTTTTATAACAACTTTGTTTCCCTTCCAAGAGTGACTAACAAAATTATGTTTCCTTACAAAGAGAATATGTTATGCATATATAATAATATAAATATACAAGAAATAAATGTTACCATAGTCAATAAAAGTTACTTCTATGGTAGAAAAGTTCATTGTTTTGTATTTTTAAGTAGTTTTTAATTTTTATTTTAATTCACGAACCGGCTTCCAAAAATCAAAATGGCAGGGGCTTTGAAATGGAGAGCCCGTTTTCAATTTAAAGGATGGATACCTAAGCATTATGTCTTAACAATTTAAGGGAGTTTCGTTAACGTAAGGAATATTTATAAACATATTTTAATGTTTTCCGTTATTTTGTGTTTGAGGAATGTTCGATTATGGCATCTGTAGTTTATATAAAAACCCATTTAAGTAGTTATCGCCTCAAATTTCATTTTATTCTCGGCTGGCTTAAATTATTTCAAGTAAAGCGCATTAAAAATCATTTCAAAACATCAAGTAAACATGAATTGAACTTTTATTGAGTATGATAATATTTATTTTTTTTATATTTATTTTTTCTCGTAGTCGTTTGTTGGCTATTCTGCTAAACACTCTTCCTAAATAATATCGACGAAATATCGAAAACCAAATAAACAAAAACAGTTTTGGAAAATAACGAAGCTTTACTTACTTAAGTAAAATAATCCGAAACAACAAAATGGTATATTAAAAAAGTAAACATGGAATTACATTAGTTTTTTAAAGCAAAGAATCGATATAAATATGAATAAGAAGAAAATGGCGCCCTTTTCAAGCGCTACAGCCTCGTGTCAGTTTTACTGTATTGAACGGTGTAGTATTGTGCCGTCGGATTCGGTGTTTTACTATTGGAATGTACAGAACAGGCAGAAAGGTTTGGAATCTACTTAATTTCTTCTAGTCCGCTGACAAAAAAAGGAGGTTTCCTTTTTTTGACACGTTAAAAAGTAACGTTCTTATTTTGTATTATTTATCTGGTTATCTCTTTGCGAAAGAGCGGCACATGCAAGTGGAGAAGGGGAAAAATTATGCAAAATTTGTTTCGAGAATTGTTTAAAGTTCCGACTTTTTTTTTTGGCTTTCATTTAATAAGAACGTGGATTTATGAGGTGAATTTATTCGACACAATCGTATTCTAACTAAAAAATATAAAAGCTTACGTGAATTAAGATTAAAGTTAAGGTGTTTTTGTGGACCCTCACCCCTTTAAAAAAACTTGTTAAACTTTGTCACATATTTACATTCTATGGAACTCAGGCGCGAACGAACACTCAATAATTTTATCATACCATATTTCTTCAAACTGAAACATAGTTATCAAAGTATACTTACGCAAATAGATATGAAAAGTCTTCGTTAAAGTGTGTGCAATACTTCCATGGAGTACATGCGCGAACCCAGACGCTACAAT
The DNA here is from genome assembly GCF_053919585.1 of Euprymna scolopes. Lineage (NCBI taxonomy): Eukaryota > Metazoa > Mollusca > Cephalopoda > Sepiida > Sepiolidae > Euprymna > Euprymna scolopes. Next base: position 14,280,932 of record NC_136513.1, on the reverse strand, counting down.
TTTATTGTACCGTCCCTATTAAAGTTTAAACATAATTATCAGTGTATTCTCATGCACATCTATCCCAAAAATCCCTTGTGAACGTTTTTTTTTTCCATTTTTTATTTCCATACTTTGGGGGTCATGCGCGACCACAGACCCCACAATTTGTATGAACCACCGTTCTTCCAGATCAAACATACTCATTCCTGATCCTCGCTACATCTTCAATCATTATATGTAATCAGTTATTTTTGAATAGTCAACCATATAGGAGCCTATTCGTGACCAGACACACACACACATACACACACACAAAGACGTTCAGCTTTATATTATAGATATCTGTGTGTGTATAGACAGATAGATAGATAAATTTATGTATGCATACATATTATTATTAATATTATTATTATTATTATTATTATTATTATTATTATTGTTATTATTATTATTATTATTATTATTATTATTATTATTATTATTATGATTATTATTATCATTTTATAGCTATGAAAAAATATTCTTTTCATTATTCTTACTCTAACATTTATATCCGACACAGTAGGACACAATCAATCAACAGAGAATCGCATCAGTCTATACAAAAACATATAAAATCTGAACGGATATATACTCAAGAATCTAAACAAGTAAAATAATATTCTGTTGTCACATGCATAATTATTTTATTATAGATCAACAAATAGATGGAAAATAGTATGACGTTATTTAGCTAAAATAATATTCACCGAATTGATTAAGAAAATTAACATCAATACTATGCAGAATAAGGTTCATTCTCTGATCGGAATATTCTGGGCAGTTTACGTGAACCGGTGAAATATCCCGAAACACTGAGTCCATTATATCGCAGCAGTCAACGCGATCAAAAGACGGGGTGACTACAATAAGTTTCCAGACTTTTTTCGTATAGGAACTTTTATTTATAGTGCACACATAAAGCTCTAGAACCTTTTGAGTGTGCGTTACAGCAAACAGAAATATATGTATATATATATATATATATATATATATATATATATATATATATATATATAATGACGGAATTAAAACAATTAATATTAGAAATTAAAAAACGAATGAAAAAGGGCTTGCGCACCGGGTTTTTTTTCCTCGCTCAACTTAACGAAATTGAGAAAAATACGATTTAAAAAATCGGCATAGATATGGCGGGGAAGAAAAAAGTATTATAACAAAATAAATTAACGGGGAAAGAATCACATAGAAATCACATAAGTTCTATTTTTTGTTTGTTTTGTTCTTTTTTTTTGTTTGTAAAAGATATTTACTTTCGTTACGTTGACGGCATCTTTTGCCTATTCGACAATGAGCAAAAGGTGGACGCTTTTTCACATACGGCAATAACGTTCATCATTTCGGTACACAAACAAATCAATTTTACTCTTCCGTTTTTAGATGCTTTTTTTTAAGACTTCTCCAGCATTTCTTTTTTTTATTGAATTTTCACCCCAAATAAGGCACAGTGCCACTTTGAAGCAGGGGGTACTATTAGGAACTTTATTAGCGGGGTCATTATTAAGGGAGATGAGTAGAAAGATGTTTGTTTACATTACACTTGAACTTCTGCATATCAGTGCAGTTAGGAAAGCAGAATCCTGGAAGGGAGTTCCAAGGACCCGCAGTTCTGGGTAAGAAACTATTTGAGTAAAAGGCTTTCTTGCACCTAGGGATCTCTACTGTAGGGATGAGACTTATTATCTTGTCGGGTTTGTCGGGGGTAGTTACGTCGGGGAGGTGCAAGTGTTTGCAGTTCGTCAGAGCCTTCACCATTAAAGTATTTGTAGATCAGGCAGAGGAATGCAACATCTCGTCGATGTGACAAAGGCTGAAGCCTAGATGACAGTTCAGGACCTATCAGGTTGGCGTCTCTCTTTTGAACCCTGTCCAGGTGCGAGTGACAAGCAGCAGATGCAACGGCCCAGTTGTGACAACAGTACTCCATACATGGGCGAATGGTGGCCTTATAGAGGTAAAGGATACTATCAGACGTAAGTAGTTTTCTAGCACGGTAGAAGGAACCAACCTTCCTTGCAGCGGTCTTGGCAATGCTCTCAATGTATCTATTCCAGTTTATATTCCCTGTAAACTTTAGGCCGCGAAGTTTAAAAGAAGTACTTTCAGGCAATGTGTTCCTGGCCATTGCTATTGATGGTAGATAAGGTTTCTTGTAGTTACTGAAGGAAACAAGCTTAGTCTTAGCAGCATTGAATGTGACCAACCATAGTTGTCCCATTCCACTACAGATTGGAGATCATCCTCTAGTGTTTCCGCCATTTCCTTGGATATGTGTTCATTTTTTTCCCTTCATATCTGTTATAGAGAGTGGTGACATCGGCAAATATACCCATCTCCGAAACAATTATATCGGGGAGGTCATTTATGAATATCAGGAATAATAGAGGTCCAAGTATAGACTCCTGAGGTACTCCCGCATTTATGTCATATTGTTTAGATGTACGACCGTCGAGGACAACTTTGATTTTTCTATTACTTAAGAAGGATTTAATTACATTATGAATTCTTCCAGTGATTCCATATGATCTAATTTTCGTTAGAAGACCATTGTGCCATACCCTGTCAAAAGCCTTAGTTATATCAAAGGCCACCGCTCTACCCTCCCCTGTTTTGTCCAATGAACGGTATATACGTTCAGCCACTACAGTTAAGATATCTGCTGTTGAGCGGGCTTGTCTGAATCCATATTTTTTGTCGGTCATGAGTTTAGCAGCTGTTAGGTGCTGGACTAGGGCTTGATTAACTAAGGACTCAACTATTTTGGCGAAAAGTGGTAGGATGCTAATGTGGCGATAATTTAGTGGGTCAGTTCTTTCACTAGAATTCTTGAAGACTTGTACCACAGTAGCGGCTTTTCTTACTTCCGGCTATCGTAAACCAACATTCACTGGCCTCTATACATGATGGAACTGATTTTGTCCCATGAATCAAAAATTTTATTTACTGAAGACGTTAACACATAGAGCTTTACTGATTTGTTATTATGCCAATCTGGATAACGAAATTATATTCGTCACTAAGATCCAGTGCAACAATACATATTCATATCTACCATTAATAAGAACGTTTCCAATTTTGATAAATCTCAGAAAAATTAGTCAATTAATGCCCTGTTTACTGTCTACCTAAGTTTGTAATATCAGTGACGGATTTGCCAAACTAAACTGTGTGTCTGGACAACTGTGTTTTTTTGCCGTCGAATCTACGCATTGATCCAACTAGACCTATCTTTTCTCCAGTCGTAAAGATTTTATATTCCCACCAAAATAATACTATTATTTATTTATTGATTGATTTATTTATTTAGATGTAATGCCAATGCGCATTACATCGCGGGGGGAGCATCGCAAAGACTGAATTTTCATGTGAATCAACACGTACTTTGAAAGATTCGTCGTGCATTTTTTCCCGTTCTGAATAATGCATATGAGTCTGCTAACTTCAAGTACATTATAAATAACTTGCGTGTACCAGAAATTTCAGGATCGGCATGTTTATGCCACATTCCATTTAAAAATCCTAGAACACATTTTCTTAAGTCTTGTGACCTTTTATTCGAAAATAAAAGAAAACATTTTAGGACATAATGTAATTTCTATGTGATACTTAACTCATTAGATGCTACTTTATTTATCTAACCCCATATTAATGACACATTTTTCACTCGTAGTTTTTCTTCAATTTAGCTCTATTGAGCGGGAAAACAAACCCGGTTTTCTAGCCGTTTATTTATTTAAGCTTTATTTTTAAATCGATTATCTTAATTGGTCTTAATTTAACAATTAGAATATTTTGTACCGAAAAAGAATGTGTATATATATATATATATATATATATATATATATATATATGCATATGTATATATATATATATATACATATAAATTAATTAAAACAAGGGGATGAAGTGTGTACCTGATATCCTTAAGAGTAGTGCTTATTATAAGAGAAATAAAATTAACACTGTAAGTTAAACTTTACAATCAAAATTTGTTGTTCGACTGAATACTCATAAAAAATATACAAAGTAATTATTTCGCGGAGTTTCAAAGAATTATATTATTATTATTCTTCTCAGAGGACATAAAGAAATCAGCAAATTATTTTTTTTTTTCAAATAAAAATTCATAAAGGTTTTTCAAAATATTTAGAAAATTTACATGAGTTTGTATACTACTTAGCCTCTTCTGGGTAGGTAATCCCCGCTTTTATAGAAGTAGTCTACTTCATCTTACCTTGCCCATCACAATTAGGATCTACCTTGGTAGTTCATGGGTCAGTACTCTGCAATAATTCAAATTAAACAGAAAAGAGGAGAAAAAAAGAATCAATCAAAGTTGCTCCTTATGAATTCCCATTTAATTTTCTGGAGGGGTCTCTTGCGAAATTGAGCGGCGTCATCCGGACTGCCGGTTGCTCTAGGCATGAGTAACCCACGTCGTCAACGCAGAAAGTCTCGACCCGCTTCTTATTGTCTTTTGACCTTGTTCATCCTTTACACACCAAACCAACGTTACATTTAACATACATCTTCATCATTAATATCATGGTTATTACCGCCCCACCACTGTCAACTCACAGAAGTTTGTTCGGAATTCTCCAACCCCCAACGAGTCTACCCTTCTTCTCAAACCCCTCTGTGCAATTCCCCTAAAAGGCACTCCGTCCTTGACCTCATCAATATAAGGTGTTCTTCGGTAACCTTTTCGAAAAGTGCTTCTACCACGTCATAATGCTTAACAGTTTATATAATCATAATTGCCCGGCCTTATTAAGTGATTCGGGGGTCTTAATCTCTAGCCAAGTGGGAGCTGTCGCTCTCCCTGAGTCAGTCCCGCATCACTCTTTCGTTACCCTGACTTTTTGGCTTACCTTTGTATTTCTAGCTAAAACCTGGAACTAAAAAATAGTATTCGCGTTCCGCATATCCTTTCAAGACAAATATATCTAAGTAAAAGCGGCACCAGCCATGTAATACTCCCTAACGTGCCACGCATTCTGCAAGCTTTAAACTCGTTAAAATCGAATCCCGCCAATAGTTCGAGCATTAGTTTATCTGTAATACCCTAATATTGGTCGTCTTCAACGGAGGTCATTGCTATGACACTTCAATCTCTTGAAGAGTACTGATGAAATCATATGTCCTCGTCCTGATTGATTTAGTCGTATCTACTAAAGTTGTGTATAATTCGTCTACAGATAGGATATTAGGTCTATTCAGGGACAACGGATTAGATGTGCCCGTGAGAAAGAAGAAATCACTATCGACAGCAGATAAATATTGTTTATTTAAGATAAACGCATAATATTTACAGCAATTAACTCACAGAGGAAGACAAACGACAGTCTTTCCAACTTAACTTCTGGAAGGTTACATGATAATGCTCTATAAAATTGTTATTGTCTTCTCTAATAAAATCTTTTCGTATTCGCTTAAGCGTAACGCTTCTTTGTAGATAACTCTGTTTATATACATATATGTAAATATATTAATTACTCGGATTTTTGTCAGGCTCCAAATATTTCGATATAACAATAATACAAATGTTGTGTTTCATAGTTTTTCTTGTACAGGCATTTAAAATGAATATAGATTCTTGAAGATTCAGTATGTTATTGTTATACGTATTATGAGTTGATTGATTAATCTTTATGCTTCCATGTTTAATTGGATAGATACAGCAGCAATTGATATACACTACTAAAGCTTTGTTGTCAGAGCTGGTTTATTTCCAAATTGTAATCTGGACGTCAAATCAGATTAGAACACATCTATTCAATAAAATAATGTTTTTAGCTTTATAAATGCCACAGAGACATGAAAAGCTTCCGACTGTTTTTGAGCTATTGGTTGTGCGTCAGTTTCTAAGCATAAAAGTTACTAGAAATGCGGGGAGTTTGTGAGGGTTTATGAGAAGTTTGGGGAGCTTAAGGAATAAGGGCCACTAAACTTGATTAGCCAAATAAAAAAAATGTCATGGATAAATACCGTTTGTGCCGATAAAGATAATTAGCGCAACGTTTTATGTGAATTGTTGGTGTGGAACTAAATACACAGAAGATTTGAGCGAATGTGCCAGTTCATAACTCGATCCTTGTCACAGATTATGCTACCAAGATGGGCACGAAGACAGTTCTTTTAGCCTCCATATATTGTAGATTTTGCGTTCCGTTACTTTTGGTTTCTCGCTAATCAATAGGAAAAATGAGGGCAAATCGTTATGGGACAAGTGTGGAGACGAAAGAGGCTGTGTCGAGAGTGGGACCTTCCAGAAGTTGTTGGAACGGTACCACAAATGCATTTCAGCTGAGAGGAATACGCTTGAAGGGGACTAGTATTTTATCTGTGTGCTATAAATAAAAGTGGCAATATATAACATTTATGGAAACTTATATACGTTACTTCGTAACAATATCCATTTTTATAAAACAAAGAAACCCATGTATTTTGTAAGAAACGTTATCTGTTAGAGTTGAACATTTTTATAGACATCTATGAAACAGAAATAATGTTTATACATTAAAGATCAAATAATAAATCTAAATACATAAGAACTCGTTCACAACAGTGCAACTCCCAAAATATATTACTTGCAATAAATGAATTTCCATTAACATTACGTAAAATCATAATGATTCTCCTGGAAGAGACATTTAAGTGTACCTACTTGCTCTTATTTAAATAGGATAACAGTAGGGTGGGTCTGTGTTAAAATATTTAATCGATTAACTTTTTAAGTACTGGACACATTACACTTTAATTAACTGGAAATAATAATAGTACATCAAGGATTTCTCATAACATATGCAATGTTTGTCTGACTAGATGAATAAAGCGTACAAAAACATATTGGTAAGTCGGAATGCAACTTGCCAACATGTTTTTATTATTTTTGCACATAAACAAATTTATTGAACTGCTTGGATTTTCAATCTTTTTTTTATCTATCTGTCAGTCGATATGACAGGTTGGAGTGCAAAATGTTTCGATTTCGATTCTAGTTAAAGGCATCCACGGCATTTTCTTTTGAATTGTTCAAATCGTAATTACATATATAATAACCACATAGGACTTGGCTCTTCATTAATAAATATTAAATCTGCCCGAATAAATATATTTAGCCGTATTTTACGGCCAGGAAATCCTAGGCAATACCGGGTAAAGCCAAGCAATTTTGCTAATAATTCTAATAAGTTACACTTAATTATTTTTTAACAATATATTAAAACCTGTAAACCAAACATATAATAAATCATTTTCGAAAATAACACATCTAATACAGACGTGCATACTTGTCCATTCAATGATTTTATCAGCTATATGCTAATGAATGCTATTTAAATAGACGTTTGAAAAACGTAAATTTGGGAGGGTAACATATTTTAAATGGAACAAATAGTATATGCAGATACGAACGGCCAACACACATAAAATCAAAAACACTTAAGTTAATTTTCACTAGCAGGAAGAAACATGACAAGAATAATAATATATTTTTTTTTTAATTTTGCCGTCTCATTAGTCGCCATATATAACATGTTCTTGTCCCCGCGGCATCAAGACTTTCTCTCCTCGCCATTTACTCCTTGGACTTCAAGCAAAAACCTGCCAATTTCGATTAGATGTATATCGAATATTTGATTTATAGAGGCAAGTATAGCCGTGATATGGAAATGCCAGAGTTTTAATGCACATGAATTTCCTCTAGAGATGCTCCATTAACACTGATGGTCTGACTACAAATATGTTTTAGAATTTGTTCAGGCAACACTCCAAAATCATCTCTACTTAATGAACACACACACACACACACACGTACACGCACACACCCACCCACACATATGTATATATATATATATATATATATATATATATATATATATATATATATATATATGAATTCGTTTTTCTTTTGTGTGTATTGGTATTCATATTACAAACACTCTTTTCTATTTCTTTAAAAGGAAAATACAATGTTCTTATACATGGATAGTGGAATTGCATTTACTCGCAAAATATCTAGTTAATTTGCATATTCTTTTAAACAATCATTTTAATTAATTCTCTATTAGTGTTTCGTTTTTTATGAGTATTCATCTTTAGTGAACTATTACGTGTAATTATTTTCATGCACATATTCTATATGATTTATACTTGCATAATATTTGCGTAAACACAAACTTGTTTCATATATATTTATGTATACGTATATATTTTTGTTAAACATATCCATATCTATATATATCTACAAAGGTGAATGTGTATGTGTATCTGTGTATGTATCTGTTTGTCTGTGTGTGTGTTACATTTCCTTACGCAATAATTCTGTCGATTTTAAGTCTACAGACTCGAAATTTGATATACAGTGAAATGAGATTTGGGAAATTCTTTGTGATCGGTTTTCGGCCAGAAATTTCGCTGTTTAGGGGTAAGCGTTCAACGATCCGACCTTTGAGAAACCCTCCAAACTACTCCGACAATTTTTGTTCTAAACACTTGAAATTTTAGATATATGTTCCTTGAGCATGGATCTAACTTAATAACTCGATTTGGCCCCCAAACAATAAATGCTAAGAGGTCATAATAGGGGTCAAATTAAACAAAAAATGTTCTCTGCGGTCTATACCAAATTACTCTGATCATTTCTGGGCTGAACATTTGAAATTTTACATAAAGGGTATTTAGAGATTTGGTCGACACTTTTTAGTTAGCAATATATAAATGTACGCATAGCTGTCTGTTTTCATGTCTGCCTAAAACTTTCGACAGAGGCGCCGGATTTTTACAAGATCAGTATCATTTTGAAATTCAACCTTTCAGACGAAAAATATAAATTGTTTTTTTTTGTGTATTTATAGTCATATTAAAACTTTATTTTCTGTTTATTTAAAAAGAAAATACATTTTCTCATATATAGGTTGTGGAATTGCATGCACTAGCTAAAGATCAAGCTAATTCGCATATTCTTTTAAACACTCATATAAATTAATTCCATATTAGTTTTTCGGTATTCTTATGGGATCATCATCTCTAGTAAATTATTAACTGTAATTATATTCATGCATATATTCTACATGATTTATACTTGCATAATATTCGCGTAAAATGTTACAGTAAACCAAAAAGGTTTGCATATATATTCCATATATTTATCTATAAAAATATAATTCTTGGTTCATTCGTTATTATTTGTCTAAATAACTACTGGTCAAATGCTTCGACGTTTTGTTTAATGTACAATTGTGTGTTTTTATATATCTCTTTTTAATTATAGCATTATACTTAATTTTTCTTTAATAAATAGGTGTTTTTTTTTCGTACCGATGGATCATTTTTTTAAATTTTGGGGCACATTTATTTATTACCGCCTGCCGTCACTTGACATAACTTAACGAAATGTTAGTCTCACTACGACAGGCCGTGGTCTCGCTTTATGTAAACAAATTCTGATCATGTTGTATGATTTTGTTTTTAAATATCAGATTCTAATCGGTAAATTTTATATGGATTTAATCTCGTGATTATTTATACTGTAATTCTGTGATTGAAATTTAACAATAGTTTATAGAAGCCAGAAATAATTCTAAGAAAGAAATTGTGACGGCTAAGAGAGAATATACCCGAAAACGCATAGAAGTGCAGAAATTTGGAACGTGATTTCTTTAATATCGACAACTGTGTAGCAACTATATAGGACATGAACAATTCCTCCATTATCAAAATATCATGAGGTTGCTTGTACGGCAAGCAAGAAACTAACATGCTTGCCCGTCAATTTACCTCCAACTCCACTGTGAATACAGCAAGCTATTCTCTCCCTGATATTCCCTTTGGGCAGGAACACACTAGATGGTTGGAAATAGTATCTTCTAAAATACATCGTATAATAAAAAACATACATACCTCAAAAGCATGGGGACCTGATCTATTCTTTAAAAAATTCAATATGCCGTTATGGAAAAATAAAAAAAAGGTATTGCAGTTGCTCTTCCAATTTTCGGATTTTAATCAGGTAAAATAACACTTAAATTCTTTTGGACAGTTTGAGTGTTGCTATTTCTTCTGGTGAGTTAAGGGCATAATAGATTCACTGATTGATATAATAATTAAGTGATTGATTTTGCGCTATGAAACATATACTGTCAAGAATTTTATAAGTAAACTGAATTAAAGGCTCAACCTCATGAATTTTTGAATATAATTTTTTGAAATTTATTCTCTATATGGCTCCGTAATTACATTGAACATTTTAAATAAAGATTAATATATATAATAAGAAAATATATTTCTACAGAAATATATATATATATATATATATATATATATATATATATATATACGCACACACACACACACACACATATATATATATATATATATATATATATATATATATATATATATATATTCAAGATTAATAAATTACAGTGTGCTCCGTTTGTACCAGAATTTTATTGATCAGGTCATATTTTGTCTGTGGTAGAACCCAAATGCTATGAATCAAACCGACTCCCTGCAGTCTGAACTGTTCACTGACCGAATTCACAGTAAATAAACAGAGGGGGAGGGTAAATATCAGTTTTCTTTGAACATTCTTCTATCGAATAGTACTTAATAATCGGTTTAGTTACAAAGAGTCAGATTCCTTCCTAGAGAAGAGTAATCAGACAGATTTATTCCGATACGGCTAACATGCACTGCAATATAGTTTTAAATAAAATAATTCGTACTAAATGTTCAAGCAACTTAGATCCAACGCTTTATTTTTGTTAGCAAACTCGTGATGCATACCGTATATAACAGTGTTTAGCAGTGTGAAACAGGCGCCATGGCTTTTTAAGGCGTGTTTTATTGACTCGTCAAAGCGTATACTAAAAATGGGGATAGAAATGATTTGCAATATTTGATGTCCAAACACCCCCCACACACACATATATATATATACATATATATATATATATATATATATATATATATATATAATAAATATATATGTATATATTCAATCAATTAATCTTCAATACAACAGAACCACTTTGCTTAATGATTTTATATTTTTAAATCCGATTTTTTTTATAATCTTCTTTTTATATCTAAATCAAAAATATTAATAAAAGTTGAATAATTGTTGCTGTAACGAGTGTTTTTGATTCCTCCATGAATCATCTTTAGATGTTTAAGTAAAAGTGTGAAGGAGCGAAAATGAAAATTTAAAGTAAAAACTAAAATATTCAGTAAACGACGTTAGGTGATGATGTGTTAGAATATACAGAGTCGGTGGAAAGTCGATTAAATATACAGTTCGATTAAAAATACGAGTATTAAAATCAGCAAGTTCGTGGATACTGTTAACAACATCCGTCCACTACGAACTACGCAAGCCATTTAAGAACGTTACTGCGTTTCTCGAATGCAACATCAGTTATAGTGGGTTTAAGGGTTCTCATACATGACGCTTCAAGATTTTTGAATTTTTAATATTAATTTCACATTATAACATTTTCATTCGGTCAACTAGGACATTTCTAAGATTGAAGGGGGCAGTTATGTTCTTTTATCAAATGTTTATATATAGCACTAATATTATTTAGATGCGTAGTTCTTCGCCGGGAAAACATTGTCGTTGTATGCCCAACGTATATCCTATTGTCGGAGTTGCATTTTCCATAGCGCATTTGAATTTATATACTACACTGGTTTGTTCCATTGCTTTTATAGCCGGTGATAAGATGTTTCTAATGTTATGTTCTAAATTTCTTGTAGTAAATAATAAATTTGATTTTAGAGTTACTGTCAAAAGGCGTAAAGTTTCTATGCCCGATATTTTAATTGCATTTTCCCGATTCTGAAGTTAGGTGTCATTTCATTTTGATAAAATATATTAATGGATTTTGCATTGTGGTGTTGACTAATATTGTTATGGGGGTAGAATTCGTTTTATTTAATAATTGTCAATATAATTGGGAAAATGATTGTTGATGAGTACTTGTTTAATGTGTTTTTTTTTTATTTCAATGTGTAGTGCGTTTTTGCGGATGATATCATTTTAGCGCGATTAATATTTTTTTTTTATCACGGCTATTTTGTACATTGGCGGGCATTCACTTTAAAGGTTCAGGAGAGTGGAGTTTATTTACGTTTATATATATATATATATATATATATATATATATACATATATATATATATATATATATATATATATATATATATATATATATATATATATATAAAGCTGAACGTCTGCGTGTGTATGTCTGGTCACGAATAGGCTCCTATATGGTTGACTTTTAAAAAAAATATATTACATATGATGATAGAAGATGTATCGAGGAACAGGAATGTATATATTTGGTCTGGCAGGACGGTGGGTCATAAAATCTATGGGGTCTGCGTTCGCGCCTGGCCACCAAAGTATGAAAATAAAAAATGAAAAAAAAAAAACGTTTACAAGGGGGTCTTATATAAATGTACATAAGAATACGTTGATAAGAATGATTCAACTTAAATAGGGATGGTATAATAAAATTGTAGGGTCTGCGTCCACGGCAGTACTCCATGTAAATTTGGCACACACTTTAACAAAAACATTTCATATCTATTTGCGTACGTATACTTTGATAAGTACGTTCCAGTTTGAAGAAATATGGTATAATAAATATATTGGGTGTTCGTTCGCCCCTTACCTTTATAGAATGTAAATATGTCATAAAGTTTAACAAGTTTTTTTTAAGGCGTAGGGTCCACAATAACAATCTTTATTCATGTGAGCTGGTATTTATTTGTGTTGAGTTAAATCATATTGTATCAAATAATTCACCTCATAAATTCACGTTCTTATTAAAGTGAAAGCCCCCTCCAAAAAAAAGTCGGAATTTTAGACAATTCTCGACCCAAATTTCGTATACCTCTTTTTTTCCGTCTCCGCTTGTACGGGACACTCTGTCGAAAATAGATAAATGGATTATTAATCAAAAATAAGAACGTTACTTGTTATAGTGTCAAAAGAAAGAAAAATCCCGCTCGCGTGGTTACGTGTATTTTAAAAATATTTACATAACCTTTTTGTATTTATATATCTAGTTAAGCTTTTTTGTCAGTGTACTAAAAGTAATTCAGTTGATTCAAAACCGTTCTGCGTGTTTTTACATTACAATAGAACAACCCTGAATCCGATAGCGCAATATTACACCGTTTAATACTGAAACGAAGCTGTTCTGCTTGACAAGGAGCACATTTCGTTCCTATCACTATTTATATCGATTACTTGCTTTAAAAAACTAAAGTCATTTTGTGTTTACTTTCTATAATACCCCATTTTTATGTTTCGGATTATTTTACTAAAGTAAGTAAAGCTTCATTATTTTTCCAAACTATTTTTGTTTGTTTGTTTTTCGATATTTAGTCGATATTAATTATTAATAGTGTTTAGCAGAAAAGCCAACAAACGACTTTCCAGAAATTATAAATATACAAGAAATAAATGTTACCATAGTCAATAAAAGTTAAGTTCATGTGTTGTTTTTTGTTTTGAAATAGTTTTTATTGTTCTTTACTTGAAATAAGTTCAGCCAACCGAAATTAAACCGAAATTTGAGGTGATAACTTCTTAAATGATTTTTTTATATAAACCTCACATGCCTTAGCCGAATATTCTCCAAGCACAAAATAACGGAAAACATTAAATATGTTTATAAATATTCCTGACGTTGACGGAACTCTCTAAAATTGTTAACACAGAATTCTCAGGTGCCCCTCCTTCAAATTGAAAACAGAGCTCTCCATTTAAAAGTCGCTGCCATTTTGATTTTTTTTAATTGTTTCGTTGATTAAAAAAATACAAACTACTTAAAAATACAAACCAATGAACTTTTCTAACATAAAATAACTTTTATTGACTATGATAACATTTATTTCTTGTATATTTATATTATTATATATATATATAACATTTTCTCTTTGTAAGGAAACATAATTTTGTTGGTCTCTCTTGGCTACGAATGGGAACAAAGTTCATATAAAAATATATTTTCGTGAAAATTATCTTTACTTACATCATATTTGGCTTAAGGTAAAATTTTTGAGTATCAACACCTATTTCTTTTACAACGCCCTCCTTTTCATAACCTATCCTACTTACATCAATCACAGTCCATTTTCTGTAGGCTGTTTTTGAACCCAGTCAACGACGGGTACTTCTGCTAGTACATACATACATACATACATACATACATATATATATATATATATATATATATATATATATATATATATATATATATATATGGAGAGAGAGAGAAAGAGAGAGAGGGAGGAGACAGATATACCGAGATAGATAGATAGATAAAGACTAATAAGAAAAACGGATCTGCCCCCCAAATGTTTATTTTTCAGTAATTTAGTACACATGATTTCAACTAAATAATAAAATAAAACTTTCATAAAACAAAAAGATACAAAAATGAAAGAGAATATATTTTTCAAGAAAATAGACAGTCATTAAAAGTTTCCTCGAATAAATAGTGCAAATTTTTGTAGACAGATGCAAAAAAAGGTTAAATATTTAATAAGGCCTCTTTTCACACATAATTACTGCTGTCAAACCTTGTTTTCTCGCAAGAGATTGGCAAATGCCTAACGGAATTTTTAATTACTATTCTTTTGCTAAAGACTGTAATGGGTGATTGTTAGATGGAAATTCTTGTTTTGATCGGTCTTTTCAAATATTGTCAATGTTATTCACGTCTGGTGATTGGCTTTGCCCTTGCAAAAACATGAATCCCCTCATCCTGGAAAAACCTCTGAATTGTCTTCGCCGTATTTGGCCGATAATTGTCTTCTATGCACCGTCAATAACAAGACTATTTCATTTTACACACTAACCATTGCAATTTATTAAAAAATATCCCTATATTTGGCTCTATTCATCCTCCCCTACATTATTTGGATTGTTCAAGTCCCGTGTGAAAATAGCAACTCCAAATTATATTTTCTCCTCCATGCTGCACGGTAGGGATAGTGTTTTTCACATCATACCAAGAATCGTCTACAGGCCAGACATGGCTTGTTGAATTATTGCCAAATAGCTAAAAAAATTAAGCTCATCGCAAGATAAAACATTATAAAAAAATGGTATCCTCATGATATAAAATGGAAGTGAAAGGACCTGAATACTAAACGTTTCGCCGGATTTATGCGGGCTTTTTCAACGAATAAAAATTATTACATACATTTTTATTATCATGACGATGATAAAGTAAAAATAGGTATTATAATAGTCTTTTTTCTTAGAGTCTGGAGAATATGCATGTAGAATACATCAAGGAAGAATACGTACATTCCTGAGCTTACAATGCCCTTACCATTTACTGACAAATACAAAAAGGAAAACACTAAAAATTTACCACAACCGAAACCGAGACAATTCTGTAAAGAGCCACCCACACGACAGACAATTAGCATTACTAACTAATAAAAACATCGACAGAATCTATAAGAACATAAATAAGACAGACATTCAAATACAAAATTAAACTCTTTAAAAATTAGGGAGCTAACAAGTAAAATTATAACTAATACCAATACTAACACCAAAGGCGGAATATATTCCATACCCTGCCTTGATTGTCGAAGATTATACGTAGGAGAAACTAAACATAATTTAAATAAAAGAATATATTAACACAAAAGTGATGTAGAAAACAACAATACACTCAACGCCATATTTTGTCACATCATGGAGAACGACCACCATTTTAATTTTACCAAAGCAACTTTCCTTAACCGCATACACAACAAATCAACACGACATTTAATTGAGTCAGCTATAATCTACCATTCCAGACATAGAATTAAACAAAGAAAGCCGTTTCGGGGTATTTATGCCAGGTCGGAGGAGTAGTGATCCAGGGGATAATCAGTAATCCGATATATCAAGAATGTTTGGTTTTTCCAAGCAAATGATTAAGAATATAAACATAATTTCTCTCTTCCTTGTGTCAAACAATAAGTTCTTAAATATATGTGTGTATATTTGCACATAGCTTTAATCATTAAACTTATATATTGCTCTATTTTTAAATATTGAGCTTTACTTTTTCGGCGAGATTCATTCTGAAAGTGTTACCTCAGTGTGATATCTTACAAGATAATTCACTTGATCTTTTTTCTGGGGCTTATCTTACTAAATATATATATATATATATATATATATATATATATATATATATATATATATATATATATATATATTCATTTATTTATTTATTTATATGCATATATATGTATGTGCGTGAGTTTGAGTCTGTATGTATACACCCAAACACGCACACACACGCACACACACACACACACATATATATATATATATATATATATATATATGAACAAATGATTAATAAAATATGTTAAAAGACATCTTGAAAAAGAGTTTAAAATATATTTAATTTTAAAAAAGGAAGCACAAGATAAGGGTATAGTCCTTAATCCGCGGAGTTTCGAAGAAATACTCTCTCTCTCTCTCTCTCTCTCTCTCTCTATATATATATATATATATATATATATATATATATATATATATATATATATATATATGCAAATACAAAATTTATCGCAAAATATAGAATGAGTTATTTATTTAATAAGGATATACATATATTATCTGGGGGATAAAGGCGATTCTTTATACCAAATTATTTAGAAGCCTAATGCTTCTCATCAGAAGAGTAGAGAAGGTGCTATATAGAAAGATAGAGACGTGATGTCTATCAAGTGAGTCATCTGGAACGAAATAAATACATTTTTCGATGCTGTAAGGGGGAACTATATTGGATTCTAAGATAAAGGAGGGGCGTACTATATAAAGTTTAGTTTAAAAAAGAGTATAGGGTCTCTATCATAGTTATTTATAATGTAAGTAGTTAATGTATTTAATATTAAGGGGGAGGTATAGAGGGAGTTGACTCGTGGTTTTATTTTATTCGTATGTAAAATGTATAGATTATATGTAAGGGATTTACGCTAAAGGTTTTCATCGACAGCGGTAACCAAGAAAACAACAGCACTTAGAGACGGTGTATGTTTTCAGGCGTAATATTATAATAAATAATTAAAACGGTGGTGTGTATACTAAGCAGGATTAATCAAAGTAACTTATATCGGCATATTACTTATAAAGAGAATGCGGTTGTATCCTGGTGGTACGAGATTAATGCATGTTAGTTGTGGATTACATGGAGAGTGTAATAGGGTTTTACTTCATAGGGTAGGGGAGGGTCCGGAGATGAATTAAAGAGGTAAGGTATGAGATAGGTATTGATGGGAATATTTAAGGGTATAATAATAATTTTCAGACAATGACATATGGTGGAAATATGTAGTGGTAATTATAGGGATGCCTTGTTTTTTACGAGTGAAAGGGTTCGTGTAAAATTTTAGGCAAATGCATGAAGATAGGGGAGAAAATTTGATGAAAGTGGATAAAGGGGCAAACAAATAATTGGGGGTTGAACGAGCGGCGCGAAGTAATAATAGCGGGAGGGTTTGCAAATGAAAATAATAATTATAAACAGATACAAAATTATTTTGTTAATAAGGGGCAATATTTTGAGCGATAGGCTACATGCCTACAAAAACGAGACATAAAAGGATGAATTATACATATAGGTTTAGCCAGTAAAGCTGACAGTTCGGTGAGCGAGATCCTATCCCTTTAGATAGAGAGGTCTAGGCCAGGGGCAAGTTCGCAAATGTCAGTAATTTTCTTGGATGAATGGGCCAGTCGTAGAAGTTCTTTATGAAGAAACAGGATATAAGCATCAAATTACATTTAGGGTCGGTTAGACGAGGGCTATTTTTCCTTGTATTGTGATTTGATGAAGTAAATTATTATTGGTAGTGAGAAAGAGTTGCAAATTCAAATTGAGAATGAAAGCTCGCCTTATAAAGATATATGAACCTAATGGCGTTTCCTCTGTCCTGAACTAAGAATTATGAAGATTGGGTAGTCGTTATTTCCAACGCTGAAGTTAGAGTTTCCGTGGTTGTTGTATATTTAGTTATTATATAACACCGTAAGATTTCCATGGTGTGGTGTTATATTTGATTTTTTATTCATCCTTGGCGCATGAGGAATGCGAAGTGAAATGGTGTACATAGCAGTTTCAAGCCGGGTTGATGAACGGGGGATTGGGTCAGAATCGACTTATTCGATACGAAGTTAAGGAGCGTTCACTAACAATGAAGGTCAGATACTGGATATTAGTAGAAACGGATTTTCTGGGTTGATGGTAAAGATGGTGTTTCTGTATTTCCGTTTTTTAATGTTCTTTTGCACACATATATATATATATATATATATATATATAAATATGCCTATATATTCCTTTTGTGTGTATATATATATACATATATATATATGAATACACATATATATATGCATATATATCCGTATATATATACCTATATATATATATATATATATATACATATATATATGTATATATATATATGTTAGAAAATGCTGGCAAAGTATTAATATGGTGAAAAAATCTCGAACATAAACTTTAAAAATAAAAGTACATGATTTGATTAAAAATGTCTTAATTATAAAAGTGCACTTTTATAAACTTTTAAATTAAGTTATAAATATGTATACTAAATCAAATCTACAATTACCTTGAATTTATTTTGTATTATATATTTTTTTTGCATTTCAAAGGTTAAATTTATGTATTTTTTAGCAATTAATTATATCACTATATAATTTAAAATCTATTTTCTTAAAAATAACCAATACTATTTGAATAAATAATACGGTTTCTTAATCATACCTAAATACTGAAAATTTCATTAGAATTGGTTGATTAGCTGAATTGCCGCGAAATTTTAATGTAACAAAGAGGGGTCAAAATGTTTATACATTTTTGGAATCAGACATTTATTGCGTACGGACCTATGTTTAGAATGGATTTCTTATTAACTAGCGGGGTATTACTAAACATGCATTCTGTTTAAACATGCTGCTAGAGTTTCAAAAAAGAAAAAAAACAGTGTTCTTCGATTGTGAAGGATATACGTGCAGACAATCTTTTCATCTGCATGTCATAGCGGACAAGATTGGCGAAAATACTATGCTTTTTATTTCTTTGTGGTCCATGTTTTAAAGAATTGATTTGGTATCGCCAATTCAACTGTAATTTATCGCTTATGCCAACTTACTGCACCGGTGTACCTTATTCAGATGTCCAGTCGGCTTTCTGCTCTATTTCTCAAAGATTTAATAACGGAATGTGAATGCTATTATTCTCAAGTTGGTGAGTGTATATATGTTTTATATCACTCTGAAAGGAACGGAATAGTAATAGAATTCACGACCACATAAAAGCCCGTATATATATATATATATATATATATATATATATATATATATATATATATATATATATATTACATGAGATCATGAGATCTATATAACTTTATGTATGTGTATGTAAGATATTTATCTAACCAAACATATTCCTACATATGTGTATACATCTTTCTGCAGTAACCCTGTTCGATTAGTTTAAGGAATACGGAGGTCTGATAACGCGGTGTCTTTGATAAGAGTAACTGCACAAAACGTTATGCAAACGCGCAGTCAATAATGTTTGTATAAATAAATATATAAAACAACGATCCGTTTGTTCATCGATTAATTTGCGTGATTACAAGATTTTCAATGAGTTTTCACCTTAGAGTCTACAATAAAACCTTATATATATATATATATATATATATATATATATATATGTATATATGTATATATATATATATATATATACATATATTGTTTTTTTTTTCAAACGACAAATTCGGTTAAAGTTGGCTTTGCCTCGAAGCTCGATTTTTTGTTCATTTATTTTATAATGTCGCCCATAATTTGTTTGGACATATATATAACATTTTTTATTTTTAAATTTATTTTTATTATTTTTAAAACAGTAATCTACGCACACGTGTGTTTCGAGTTAATTAACTCTCATGCGTAGCTAAACTGTTTCTAGAGATCGAACTTCAGACAATGTTTCCACAGTCTGGCACCTTAACCGTTAGGCCACGGACACTGTTTATTTTCATCGCTTATAAATTTAGATTTGTTGTTGTTTTTTTTTCAAAGATAGCTATATATATGCATATATATATATATATATATATGTATATGTATGTATATATATGTATATGTGTATATATATGTATATATATATATATATATATATATATATATATATATATATTATAGAATGTAATAAACCAAAGTCTTAAAGAGAACATCCGCACTTACATATTTTAATATGTCAAAGAGTATGTGCTCGGCGCCTTTCAGATCTATGATAAAATCGATCGATATAATTGCCTAGAGCTATATTAATTGAGAGAGAGTGAGGAATTAACAATTATGAAATTACTAGCGGGGTTACGCGACGTTTCCCTGGTGCGGTGACGTGTGTGGGTGCTTTAATCCAAACAAACTGGAAAATAAAAAATAAGCGAAAGTAATATCCCGGCGTTAGTAACATAACAACAGATTAAAAACAACGTATGTGATGCAAAATAAGGAAACGATGTTCAAACGTTTTATAACAATCGCAAAAATAAACAAAAGTAAAACAGTGAACGATGCTGAAAATTAAAAAATACAAAAAGTACGAATAAATAGCGGAAATTTCATTGATTCAATATAAAAACAGTAAACATCGGGAAAAATATCTTACTACTCCTCTCGAACGTACAATTTTAAGCTAACGACTTAGCTACTATAACGCCTGGTTTATGACAGCGTAAGCTTAATTAGGGCGTTTTTTATTTTAGTATTTAAACAATATCAAGCATAAATATTTGCGCATGAGTGTATTACGAAATTGTCATAAAGAAACGATTTTTTGTTACCTTTCGTTGTATATAACGCCCCAGTTGACGGTGAAGAATGTGGTCCGAAGGGTCGAGCCAGAAAATGGTGCCGATCTATTAGACATCCGTCCCCTTTTTGGAAAGTTTCACCAAGACATTTTTTTTACATGGAGGTCACCACTTATCAAGGCCCGGAGGCCACTCAATGATAAGGATTATTGTGTAATGAAATAGTATTGTAGTAATCATTAGTATTGGAGAGAACCCGATATGTTAAAGAAATGCCTGCTATGCTGACTTTTCTGTCCATCTAAAATAATAATTTGCTTGTTTTTCATCTGGATGCTATAGTAAAGAAGCACCTTATTTCCCAATTAAAAGTAATAGTAGACGAGAATGCAAAATGATTTTCGGTCTTAAAAAACATTTATGCTCGTATTAGGTCGGGTTTTAATTTGTTTTTCATATGAATACTCCACTGCACATGTGACTGATTTCTGTGATAGGCTATGTACAAGTATGTCACTTCTAAAATACAGATAAAACTCCTCGATAATTTTACATAGTTCTGTTCTGCTTATTATTCCGTATGATACAGGTGAGAGTGTGTTATTTTTACGTAAGGGTGATATAGTAAAGAACCATCATATTTCTTATACATATGTCATACTACTCGAATATAGTACATGATTTTCGGGTTTGATTACTTTTAT
The DNA here is from genome assembly GCF_053919585.1 of Euprymna scolopes. Taxonomy (NCBI): domain Eukaryota; kingdom Metazoa; phylum Mollusca; class Cephalopoda; order Sepiida; family Sepiolidae; genus Euprymna; species Euprymna scolopes. The sequence goes on along the minus strand of NC_136513.1, from coordinate 14,259,291 downwards.
GGATATCGTAAGTAGGATTTGCTTTGCTTTACATATAGTACAATACTGTACAAGTAGCTTGTGTCTTGTGATTAATACTGTGCAAGTATCTCATTTCTTGTGTGAGATACGGTAAAAATTACCTTTTTTTCTAATTTAAAAATGAAAAAAAAACGATACTTTTTCTGAAATTTTAATGTTGTGCTTAATTTTCTGTACGTAAGAGAAAATAATTTGTTTTTCATTTGGGTGGCATAGTAAAAGAGCACATTATTTTTCATGTGTATGTCATACTACTCGAATATTTAAAATGGTTTACGGTCTAAATAACTTAAGTATGTCACTGGTAAGATAGTCTTTGTTTTTTTTTTTTTTGTTTTTTACATGTGAGTAATATATTTCCAAAATACGTTATTTCTTGGTTAGAATACTGTTTAAATACATAATTTCTAATATAAAGGTGTAACTACTCGATGATTTTACATAAGTTTTTCATATACGTACTATACTCTACAGGTGCCTTATTAGTTGGGTGGGAGGTTTTGTATACATAAATACATTAACAAAGTAAGTGATCATTATATGTAATTTTTAGAATATGCATCTATAGATATATAACAAACGTATACATTACACATAATTTATAATGGACACTTCAGTAGTTTTGGTGTTGATCTTAGACACAGAAATATATAATCATATGCACATAATTAAAATTCATAATGGTCGGTTTATTAATTTAAAATTGAATTCAACATATGGAAATATATAAACATATACGCATAAATAAGATTCATAATGATGGTTTAGTTAGTTTATGAGTGAATTCAATACATAGAAATGCATAATCATATACACATAATTAAAATTAATAATGATCAGTTAATTTATTCATGAGTGAATCCAATATTAGAAATATATAATCATATACACATAATAAAAAATCAAAATTATTATTAATTTATTCGTGTGTGAACCCAATAATACAATTATATAATCATATACATAACCGTAAAATTCATTATGATCAGATAAATTGTTTATTAGTGAATTGAGAATTTAATACCTGATCCATGTACGTAATTATTGGAATATAATAAATAAGCTAATGTACAATATATCCTATATATTTGGTATATGATGTCTTCGTTATGTACAGCAAAATCATTCTCTGCAATTTTTAAAAATAAACGTATTCTTGTAAAATATTGCAGAACATTAAAAATTCAGCATATGGGAATGTTAAAAAAAAAAATTAAAAAAAAAAAAAAAAAATAATAATAATAATAATAATAATAATAATAATAATAATAATAATAGTGGAAGTCGAAAACGCAACCCTCGTGTTAATGATCGATGACCCAATCCACTGCAGCAGAGAGACAACTGCCATCAAACACTTGCTTATTAAGTAAATAAATAAATGTATGCGTTAGAGATCGTGCTCATGCGCAGAACGACGACAAGGGTTTACGCTCGTCAGATTGTCATTTCTGTAATTTTGAACCCTCTTTTAAATCCCTTAGCAATTGTAGTAACCGAGTTAATACCTCTAATAAAATTCTTCACCCAAAATGCAACTCTTTGGGCTGCTGTCCGCCGCAATCGACCGTCGTCTAGAGGAAAATACAATTTGAAACACGGAGACAGATACACACAGACAGTGAGGTGTATATATTAGATTATAAATGGGACCATACTGTTCGATTTCTTATGTTATGTAGTAGGTCGACCACAAGAAAATGTCGATCTATCTATTTATCTATCTATCTAACTTGAGTTACCGTTGGACGATTAATGGGGAGAATGCCGAAAAACTTTCAAAATATGGTAAATTTATTGTAGACAAGTTTACCAGAGGAGCTGATCAGCTGATCGGATCTACGTGTATGTAACATAGATCAGGTTAGCTGCAGATCATTGGGAGTTCGAATTTGAACGTGGAGCAGGGCTGACGATTATACAGGTAGTACCCTCTTCACCGGGGAGGGAGCGGACGCGTTTGAAAAGAGAGCCCTAGAAATGACTAAACAATTAAAGACATTCACTTTCCGGTCTTCTGCGATCGTCACCTCGAAAGTGACAAAAAAAAAACACTATATAAAACCAACCCGCATTCTTGAAGTGAATGAATATTCGGCCAAACATGTTCCAGCCTCCCCGCCAAGAACAAGATGAATTCCAGATTGACAAGATCAATGACCTATGAAGGTATGCCCAAAACACATGTATCACGCACACATCAGCATATGAAGATTTATATATAAATACAACATAAATAGACAACAACGCAACGATTCTAGGCTTCGAATAGTGAAGAAACAACAACATACATTTAACGACACGTATACATATAAGGATTAACCCTTCGTCCCAAGTACGCATATAAACATTTAGAAGATAATATAACATACCACTTGTTGGTGCCCATTGTCAGGGAACTTATACTAGGGTGCGGAAAAATGGAACTGGGGGGGGGGGGCTACTACGGCGTAAAACAAACACACAAAAAATGTAGGCACAAAGAAAAAATCACTGTGGACAAGACATAATGAAGAAAATATGAGGAAGATAAAAAGAAAAAAAAGGAAAAAAAAACGTTGTTAGTGCGCAAATACACGCACACCGTATGAAAGTCCTTGAAAAATAAAGACCATTTTATAAAAATTAAAAATAAAACAAAAGAAGAAATACCCTACGTATTAGAAAGAAAACAAATACACCTATGTTAAAGAATGAAAAAAGTAAAAATAGGTATGCTAGTTTATTAGAAAAAAATATACACATAGAAAAGAATAAGCGAAAAAAACACAAAAAAAGCTTGTACTTGTAAAAATTAGACAAGGAAAATTATGACACATAAACGCAGTTAACTGTTTTAAAATCAAATAAAACACAAAGGTAGGTTACGCGTAATCAAAAAAAAATACACACTTATGAATGAAAGAGAAAAATGCGGATACATCTATGTTAGCGGATGAAGAAAAAAACAACATGTATTCTAGATTTATCAGAAAAAAAATGAAAACATACACACAGAAGATTAAAAGCGAAAAACGCAACAAAAAATCTGTAGAGAACTTAAATTTAAACACATATACGAAGCTAATGGTTTTCAAAGTAATTAAGACCAAAGTGTGATTAGCCATGGTAGGTTCCACGAAAAAAAAAAACAACACTTACAGGGAAAAAAATAGGCCAACATTTGCGTATGTATTATCACTTTTTAAAGAGATAAAAAGGAAATAAATGGCATTCCATTCGGTCTTTAACTTTGACACGTGGTGCGCGTATGCTTTGACACCCATGGAGAAAAGACGGGAGTGTGTTTTTAAATTAATGATATTCTGTGGGAAATTAAAATTTATGCAACCGATACTAGTATTTGTTCATGTGGATCCTTTTGGGTGCCACTGATCTGTCTTTTGTTGTTTGAACTTTTAGTCTTGGCGAGAGGAAACTTTGCGGATGCTTATGAGAATATATTTTTAATTATTATATGTATTTGAGTGTTGTTTTCTCGAATCATTTCGTGCAGTTTTTTTTGTTTGCCATGTATTTTTGGGAAGGATGGTGTATCAGAGATCTATATTTGTGGGGTTTCTTAAAATTATGATTAATTTAAAAGTAAGAACACCTTGTTAATTGATTACAAATAATTATGATAAAATTGCGAAAAAGAAAAAGAAATAAGAAGAATATTAAACAGTGTACCGAAGTTAGAAATAAAAAGGCACACTTCTGGGTTATGAGTAATGGGATTACCTAGTTGTTAAATTTAGGAAATGGCGAAGTGATCAGTCGCTGTTTTTTTCGTGTTGTCAAGATGATCGTGGAATATTTGTTGTCTTGTGTTTTCGTAGCATTTTTCTCCAGATTCGTAATTCGGCGGGATACATAGGAAAATGCTCGCGTAATGTTATAGAGAAAATCTTTTACCACATAGGGGGCATGTACTTATGGAAACACGAAATATCTGTGACGAAAGATTATTGTGATCGCGATCTCATACCCGCAGCCTTCCAGGCCTTGGTGCCTCCAGCTTACACCAGCTTCCTCCTGCGGCTTTCCAGCAACCTCGCATGCACAATGCTCCTTCGGCTTGCAACCACGCTTGCACCTCGCTCCTCCGGCCTCTAACCTCTCTTGCACCTCGCAACTCTGGTCTGCTTCCTCGCTCGCACCTTGTTCCTCCGGTCTGCAACTTTGCTTACACATGACCCCCTACCGACCGTCCGTTTCTTAAAACTGACTCTCCGTTCTCAGTCTCATCCGTTCCTCAAAACTCACCCTCGCGTTCTGAGTGTCCACTATCTGTTCCAGAACGCCCTGACGTTCAGCCGAAAGTCAGGATCCAGCGAGCAAACCTGAACCACGTCACGTCTAGAGTACTTGCTCCAGACCTCCAGAGCTTTGCCTCCAGCGATGTGCGACCTTCCAGGCAACAAGCCTCCAGATCATACGATTTTTCGCTTCCTTTGCAAATAAAATGTGAACCCTCGTATTTAACCAAATAATATGTTCCTGCCATTTCTTCTTTGCCTTTTGCTGTTTACTTTTTCCCAGTGTCTCCCTTTTTAGTTGTTGGCTCGATTGTCCCCGGACGACTGGCTACGCAACATATCAACAAAACTTCGGGCATTTGGCAGACCCTTTTGTCTACAGAAAAAAACACACACACAATAACTATGTCAATTGTGAGTATGTTCTAATGGCTTTACTGCATAAAATAGTAGGCCCCCCTTTTTCTGCTTATTGAGTCTTATGTCTTTTATCGAGAGAAATATATTTATTGTGAATTTTCTGTGTTTTGTAATTTTGTTATTGCCTGCTGTGTGTTTTTCTTTTGTTTATAAGTTTCTGAAGCACTTTCGGGTTTTTTATGAGCCCATAGATAAATGTGCACGAAAAAGTTTGTAAAAATGTAGCGAAGTCTTTATTTTTAAAAGTAAACAGTAAAAAAATAACATCTGGATCACGGGAAACTAGCCTAAGATTTTCAATTCATATATTTGAAAATATAATTTAAGCTTCTTCCATCAATAAAATAGAAAGCAGAAACATAAATGTTCCTACATCACTTTCTTTTACACTTTTTCCCTTCCTTTCTCTTTCTCTCTCTTACTCTATATCAGAGCATGTGTTTACGTGCGTGCGTGTGTGTGTGTGCGCGTGTGTGTGTGCGCGTGTGTGTGTTTATGTGCGTTCGTTGTATAATCAGGTGTTCATGTGTTTAAGGTTAAAAGTTAATCTTCAAAATCGATTAGATTTTTGTCTATTTACTTTCTGTTGCCTTTGGCATTCAAACCTAGAACATAGCGCTGGTTATTTTAGTCTGCCTAATGCAGGTGCTTCAAAATTCAGTGATATAATTTAAAATTCGAGAATTGCGCATCTCAAAGGTCCAATTTGTTTTGAAAAGTTTCGATTATTTCTGTTTATTTATACCTATATATATTTTCTTTTTATTTATATTTGTATATTCAAGGCTATTGTTTCAAGATTTCAAAGGCATGAATTTAAGTTAAAAAACCGCTTTTCGCATGGAAAATTATCGGTAAATCCGAGGTTTTCCAATTTTCCCGCACGTTTACCCTGTTCAATAACAGCTGAAAATTGTTTGCGTTTCATCAAAACTGTTTAGCATTTATTTTCCATTGACGTATTTTGTTGGCTTCTCTTTAATGTGAATGGCAAACTCCGAAACGGTTCATATTCTCTCCTGACGAACCGACATTTCCCAAGGACCTGAATGGATTACATCATAAATGTGAAAAAAAAACGATGACCTTTATTTAAACAAGTTACAAGAATAGGTAGACCTCAATATGGTGCTTTTTTTTCTTTTTAATTACTTGACATTACACCAGAATAAAATACCCTACAAAATAAAACATCTAATGAATTTTTTATATACATGTCTGTAAGGTAAGCGATTCTTTACAAACAATATTTTCACATGACCGTCCGTTTCATTGTGAGTTTCTGCTATTGTTTTCGTACAAAATATTATTCTGTTTACTCTTTGCCTTTTCTGGTGACAGCTTCTACAAGGGTTCAGTGCAATTTTCAACTTTCAAGTGAAGATCGGTATGCGGTTCTTTCAATTCTCCTCCAGATTTCTGTAATTATGGTTTTGTATTATAGCAGTCGATGGTGATGCCAACAAATGTCTGTAAGTGATCGTGATTTTTTAGGGAGGTGTAGATTATGAGATTATTTGCAATTTAATTTCTAGTGAGTCCGTTTGGTGTTCTTATTTTTTTCTTTTACTGTGTTATCATTGATATCTGAATCGCCAGCATTAATGGAATATATTGATTTGATTCTGCATTCGAGGATTTTTTAAAGAATTAATTGGAATTCACTAGTAAATCGTTATATAGAATACACGTTCTGAGTTTATCTCTGTTCTATCGTTATTTTCAATGCAGTAATCGACTGAACTACAATCTATGGTCTTTCCATGCAAAACATGCGCAATAAATACTCGTCCAGCTACAAACATCGTCACATCATTTACAATTTATCAGAGACTAAACTAAAATTCCAGGAACAAAATGTATTTCCCAGAACTGACTGCTTGTGGAAGAAATTACCGCGGGGCTACTGTCAAGATGACTATGAGATGGTTGTTTTAAATCTAATGTAAATATGTTTGTGTTGATCCCTTCTCTTAAATAATAGACCCCGCCATGTTCCGCAATAACCGATCATCAAAGAGCTGCCCTACAGCTTACCCGACATTCATTAATATTTATTTTCCAGATGCCGTTGCGATTTGGTAAGCAGTGACCTCCCAATAAAAGAAACAATGTAGATATCGAGTGTTCGATACTTTTTACTATAAATCTTGAAGAAAATGACCGAAACCCTCGCGTAAGTCTCGACGGTTAAAATAAATTATATAAATATTGAAACCATTTTTATAATGAAAATTTTTTAACAGAATCGTTATTAAAAAGGTTTTCCTGCTATGAAACTCCAAAAGATATTTCAACTGATACTTTTTATATGAAGTCAAAGAAATTGCAATAAAATGATAACATAAAATCATCGAATAAGTACTTTTATGGAGGTGACCTGTTTTTTTATCATACCTAAAAAAGAAACGAATAATTTTCTCGAAACTAATTTCTTAGAAGAGACTCTGCTAATTGAAAACATTTAAGGGTACCAATGTTATTCTGACCTACCGTAAGATCGGGTGGAACGATACAATGGTCGCCTTAGAAAAGACAACACGGTCCTATTTCCGTTTGATTAGCCCGGTTTTCTTTTTATTTGTTGATAACATCTACTAGTGGACCAGATGTGTAAAAATCCAAAGAGTGATAGAAGTTCTCTATCATGTCTAAAAGTGACACAATGTACAAAGAGCGCCGCTGTACAACGCATGCTTTCTGACGATCAAAGTTATAACAAGAGGACTATTGTCAGCACCCTCATAATAACAACCCGGACGATTATACGCCTTAGGACAGAGCTGGGTTACTTCGTTTGGTCATACGTCGAGAACATCAATATTATGACTTTCCAAAACATCTAAACCATTCTGATTGCCGCAATCCGCCAATTATTCGGCAACCTCCCCCAGGCGCTTGTGAAACATCATGCTCCAGTTCGGACCTGTATTAAGGCGGTAATTAAGAGTTAAAGCAGTCACATTGAATGAAGTTCAGCTATACTACATAATACATTTATCTGAGTTGATATATTTCAGTAAAGTTTTAAAATAAAATTGTAGTGTATCTTTCTTTAAGGCGAAATACTGTATATATCTAAATAAATATTTAATCAAATTAATGATTCAGGTTTCTACTAGTGGGTTCGCTTTTACTAACTTTACACACGCATACACATACACACATATATGTATGTTTGTACTAATTTAATAAAGTGTGTGAATATCTATGTGTACTAATTCAAGTGGGCATTCGTGTGTACTAAATGAGTAATATTTTAGAGGCACTATCTCACTAAACTTACACAGATACATACGCATGCACACACATATTTACGTATGCGGTTATGTGTGATAAGTAAGCATCCTCCTCAGGGTTCTACTAACGGTACACAGACATACAGACATATGCACACATACACACATACACACATACACACACGCCCGCGCAGATACATACACACACACACACATATATATATATATATATATATATATATAACATTCCCAAGTAACGTAGCTCAATGCTTTTCCGTAAAATGAATTAAGTCCTCTCGTTTACAGTATCGTAGAATTTGTCAACATTGTAATATATTTATTTTAATCGATGTAGTTTTTTTTCGTCTGTGTAAATAGGCCTAATCAGTGTATATTATATACATATTACGAAATGATTCTGATTTCTCTCCTCTCTATATTTTTAATAAGAGATGAGCGAACTCTTCCTCAAAAATCTTGTATACACACCAGTTAATGCATTTCGTAAAAATATTATGTTTGGAAAATCGTCCTGGGTTTTCCAGCTGAATTAGACTAATTTTGATGCTTCGACTCCGAAAATGACCTTGGTATTACTCAATCAGGTCAGGTTTTTTTTTTGTTACAGAATTTAAAAAAAAAGAAGATTTTTCTTAAAAAAAAAAAAATTGCGGATCATCAGCTGAGAAACCACTGACGATTTTTTCCGTTTCCTCAAGAAATAAAAGGCAACGTATCCGAATTCATTCAGTTTTATTTAGTCCATCAAATGTGATATGCATAATTACCATAATATTAGTATAAGTATGACACAAAAGTTCAGAATTCACGGAATAGATCGGCGTTTCTTCGATTCCCGTGTGTGAGCAGCTGCTTGGTTGTCTCTCTTCAGCGACCAGCAGTAGTCCGCCAGCATGACTGCGCCTCACCTCCGCTGGTACCTCTCCTCCATTTGGCGCATGTCCTGATTGAACCTCTCTCCCTGCTTCTCGCTCATCATCAACTTCCCCATGTGTGACAACAGGAAATGCATCTTTTTACTCATCAAACACTCGAGTTGTTGGAAGGCCTTTATCATGCTGCAGATGAATCTGTCGTGCTTTATGTTCCCCAGGAATTGTTCACCACCTGCACAAACGATTTCCACGCGGCGCACTTTAGGGTGTTCATGGAGTTTAAGATCCCTGTATCTTTTATGAGCTGCCGTATCTGTGGGCAATCGAAAGTGCCGGCCTTCAGCTTCTCAATGATCAGTCAAGGAAAGGCTCGGCACAGGTAGTTGAAGCACCTCCCATCCTTGCCAAGAGCGGTTCTTTTATGATGTTTCTCGCCCCAGGTACTAACTGCTCTCACGCCGGCCACTCTTTCTTTACATAGTGCTGGGCTCAGTCTCGACTGCTCCACATACATATAAACATGGGTACTTCGTGAACCCGACCTGCTGACCAAGTAGAAAACTCACCATCTTTAAGTCGACTCAGATAACCCATTTGTGCTGCTCATATTGGATATTGTCAAGAACGTACTTCACTGCTTCATATTTCTCTTTGAGAGTTGTGGAGTGTGCAAAGAATTGAGGTGAACTTGTTCCCGTTGTGGAGGACCACACACTTCCAAGGACGCCAATCTCTCGGATCGTATTGAGGAGCGCCGAGTTTAACAAGAAACCGGCGATATCTCGGCAATACACGAGGTCTTCCTCCTTGCAGAAGTAGCCCATGTAGTCCTCATGCCTTCTACGAAAGAAAGTGATACGCGCGCCCTTGCCAAGTAGATTTTTCTCTTTGAGTCTGGAGGCCAAGGGAGGATGTCTTCGACAAGCTGAGATCCCGAACCAGATAATTAAGCTCACATTGTAAGAAGAGCTGCGGACCATCTTGTGTTTCATACTCGAACTCTTCTGTATATACTTGCTCGTCTGTAGTGGTGGTCTCGTCGTCGCTGTCTTGAAGCTGTGTGGACGCTGGTACAGGAATTTCTTCGTAGGAAGATTCGGCTGAGTGTCAGACAATGACATTTAGAATCAACTTGATTGGCTAAGGGTTAATAAAGTAAAATTAGAATTATATTTTATTTGTATATTCTTATGGGGTAATGGTGAGACAGGTATTGATTTGATTGGCTAATTGTGAAATGCCTTTTACTGTTCTAAAATGCGATGAATTCGAAAAAGAAAAATAAACAAATATAAGCTGAATCGTTTATTGCTCATTAAATACGCTCATCCTGAAATATAAACAGTTAATAAATTAGTACTAGGATTTATAGCCACTGAATATGCCATAATTGTACTATTTTGTTAGAGACACCAACCCGCATAACAAAACCGGCATGCACCAACTTCCACGTCTAAACACACACTGAGCCCACGAGTAGTTTATTTAAGGAAAGCAATGAATGTTAAGGTAATGAGAATATTAGGGATAATCTAAGAGGGAATATTGATATTACGGAGTCCTCGGGAAGAATGCTTCAAATTTGATAAAGTATAACCCTGGTTAGATTAAACTCACACACAAATGTATTAAATAGGTAATAAATTCTATACATATTTATACACATACATTTATGATAAACACAAACATATTAATTATTAATAATATTATTCGTGTCAGTGCAGTGTTATTCGATATATTCTTCAATCTTTAATAACCCTTATCCCTGAGTGGCTTCCGGGCCTTGATAAGTGGCGATCACTGTGTAAAAAAAAAAAAAAAAATATGATTGAACTCAAAACCCATGACACAAGCATATGTATACCTCGCCAGGAAGGCCTATGGCTGTATCTCAACAGGTTGACCTGATAGAGCAAAATCAATGTGATAATCGCACTCAGAACACCACAATTCGTCTAAGTTGAGAAACAACTGACGTTTTTTGGCTGTTATCCAGTGTAATTTATGAGTAAATGTGTTCATTAATAAAAACGATACAGACAATAAATCGAAAAACTATGAGAAACAGGCATTCTCATTAGCTGATTTTATTTTAATTAGGATATTTCTATATTTGTCTACGGTGGCCGTGTTCTTTTAAACCAAGCATGTTTTTTTTTTCATAAGACTTTTTGTATTCCTACACGTCCACATATAGGAAATAAAAAGAGAAAGGATATATACTTTTGAATTATTTTGGTATTGGTTTTTATTCATTCTTTGTTATCTTTATATATATATTTGGTTTATTTGGCTGTTAAAAGGTCAAAGTTCAACGATAATACCTTTTAGAATTCTACTAAACTCCTCCGACAATTTTGGTATAACAATTGTAGGTATAGGTTCCTTGGGCATGGATCTAACTTAATAAATTCATTTGAGCCCAAAAACAGGAATGTGAAGGGGTCATAATAGGGGTAAAATAAAAATTAATTGACTTCTGCGGTCTCTACCAAATTACTCCGACTATTTTTGGTCTAAATTTGGAAATTTTACATAAATGGTATTCAGAGATGTGAAAAAAGAGGCAACTTCTTAAATTTTATTATGCCGTTTTGTGAAAAAGAGAAGAAAAGAAAAACGCATACATATAAATAAATAGACATGCAATATTTACCCGTTTAAAGAGTTTTTTGTTAATGAAAATAATGCAAAAAAGATAGGACATTTTTGAAAAAAAAAAAAAGAAAACTAATGTGCATAAAATATGTTAAAGTCAAGTATAATTTCTGCGCGCATTCAAAAAGTATTTTCTCGAAAAAGACAATTACAAAATGTTTTTTTTTTCTCTTTTGTAAGTTACTTTTTTTCAGCAAAAGTATTAGTTACGCATTAGTAGGTTAAAGTGTTAATACAAATAAAATGTATCCAGTTTAACGGACTGTCCAGGACTAATTTAAATATATAGAAATCTATATACATACAGGGCCGTGAAAAAAATATTCAGTCGAATCCCCCAACAAGTTTTGAGAAAAAAAAACGCTGTAACTTTATTCTTGTTGCGGGTTTCGTTAATACATCAGCGATATTTTGTTGTGATGATATGTAATTCAAAATAATGGATTCCTTTTTCACCTCGTTTTTTATGAAGTGTTATTTTATATTTATATGCTTAGATCTTTAGTTGATTATCGTGTTCTGTGCTAAGACTATACTGGCTTGATTATCACAGTTAATTACTACAGAGCTTTTAGTTAATTCTGGCTCTAAAATAGTCTTTATGATATTTTTAAGGTAGAGTTCGTCCTGGGCAGTGTGCATGATCTTGATAAATTCTGCTTCACACCAAGAGAGATATATAATCTGTTACTTTTTAGATTTCAATGAAATAATAGGCCCATTTTCTGAGTATCTGAAACAATATCCAGATACACTCTTGCGATCTTCGTCGTTTCCTCAGTCTGAATCCGAAAAAAAACCCTTCTAATTTTAGGGGCTTTCTTGATTTTCTAAATACTAACTTCTGTTCTTTAGTTCCTTTTAAATAACGCAGGATTTATTTAGATCTGTTTAAATCCTTCATTGTCGGTCGTGTTAACTTTTGCGACAGTTTTGTTACTGTATAGTATATGTCGGCCTAGTTGCAGTAATTAAATATATAAGACTACCTATTTGGCAATATTGTGTGTAATTTATTATTTTCGATTATGTGTGTATATTTTTATTAATATCATTTTCGACCGGTGTAGAGAGTTTCTTGCACACTCCCATTCCAAATGTTTATAGTATTTTGTCGATGTATCTCGATTGAGTCATCGTAACAAGTCGTTTGCTTGGAGTAAATTATATTCCCAGAAACCAGGATATTTTGCCAAGATGGGTCATTTTGAATCTTTTACTTAATGTGTTCTTAACATCGGTAAACATTATGTCACAATTTGATGCGATTAAAATATCATTGACCCACAAAACCAAAATCAGTAGTTTATCGTCGTTGTGTTGGGTATATAAACAGGGGTCTACAGCGCATTGTCTAAATTGTTGTTTAATAATATAATCATTAAATACTGTATTCCAACACTGAGCACTTTGCTTTAGACCATATAATGCCTTGTTAATTCGCAACACGCAATTTTTATTTTTCATTATAAATCCCTCTGCAGGGGTAATATAATTTCAGAGTTTATTGGCGCATTCAAATAAGCATTTTTTACGTCCATTTGATGGATGCTTAGATCATATTGTGATGCGATTTGCAGTAAGATTCTGATTGTCGTTAAGTTTGTGGTTGGTGAAAACGTAGGAAAATATTCTATACCGTAAATCTGAGAGTAACCCTGTTGCAACAAATCTAGATTTGTACTGTTCTACGCCTGATGTTGTACTCTTTTTTGTAAAGACCCATCTTGTAGAAATAACATGTTTATCTTTTGGGAGAGGCACTACAGTATAGGTATCATTTTCGGTTAAGGCATCTATTTATTTTACATGGCAATTTTCCATTTATCACAATGTTCTGAATTAACTGCTTCGTTAAAGTTTTTTTGCGCATTTTCCATTCAATAGCAATAATCGATTTTATAATTTTTTATATTGTCGACCACAAAAAAAAAATCGGGTACCCTTCTATTTTTTTGGGGATATCGTTCGACGTTATCATCATCATGGGCACTCTTGTCTCCGTCATATTTATTGTCTTTGTTTGTTTTAATTATTTGAGGTAATATAATTTCATCTTCTTAATATGACGGATTTCGTCTGTAAAATTAAGCGTGTCTGTAAATTTTACAAATCAGACTTTTTTATTTTATATTTTTTCTGGAAAAAATACTAAATTGGCTGGACTGTTTTTATCGTTTCCAATAAATATACTAAATTAATTAAATTAAATTATCTATATATGCGAAGTAAGTTGAACCAAATATATGCATTCTGCATGCATTTGTGTTTTTACCACAGACAGATTCATAAGGAGTTTTAGATAGTGTTTTGTTAAAGCACCTGTTGCGTATATAGGCTGCCGCCATAAGTGCGTACGTCCAGAGGTTTTTAGGGAGTTTGGATTCAATGAGTAGGCATTTTGTCATTTCAAAAAGTGTCCACCGCGCACGTCTAGCAGCCCCGTTTCGGTGTGGCGATCTAGGAGCTTATATTACATGCCTGATATGATGGTTAATTAAATGTTCAAAGTATTTATTGGTGAATTCCGTACCGTTGTCAGAGCGAATACACTTGACTTCACCGGAGGGACCCATGTCGGCTAGATATTTTTTAGTTGCTAGCAGGGTATTAGATTTGTTCTTTAAAAAGTAAACCATTATTAAACCTGAATGGTCATCTACGAAATTCAACACATATCTATAATGTTCCCTGGCCATCGGTTCTACGGGAGCGTTCAAGTCATAATGCACCATTGATAGGATTTTTTGCCTTTTTGTCTAGTATCTTGCTTTGATAGTTTGTCATTTGCCTTTGCGTACAGACGTCGCAGTTGAAGTTTTTTGATGATTGTATTCGCATTCCATCAACTACAGTCGGCAACTATTGGATTTCAGGAATATTGTTGTGTCCATGAATTTTATGCAATGTCTGTAGATTATGGCAGGCGGTTTTCGATGGCACTATGCTATTTAAATATTATAGTCTTCCATTTTCTTTAATGCCGAATACAGTTCCATTTCGGTATACCAGTTTTGAGTTATTGGAGCTATAATTTAGTTTTGCACCTTGTTTTTTGGCAGCTTGTACAGAAAAAAAAGTGTTTACATTTTGGGATTAGATGAGCGTTTTATAAAATAAAGAAACTTAGTTCACCTGTATTGTTCTTAAGCGAGATTTTCGCATTGCCTCTTCTACAAAATGATTTTGTGGCTTAAAGTTGGGGTCAAAATTGATAAAATCTGATTTCTTTGTAATCACATGTGCCGTGGCCCCACAGTCGATAAGAAAATTGTTATTGTTTGTTGAAGCATTACACGTACACGAAAATAAAAATGTATGTTCGCTAACAGAGCTCACTACATTTTTAATAGAGTCGCCATTTTGAGTCCTGTATCTACATTGGAAACTCTTGTGATTAGGTCGTCCACAATTATAGCAAAGCAGTACTTTTCTTAGGTGAAAAATAGTTTTGGCAAAGTTGCGTTTTTTATCCCTGGCATGGTTATAATTTAATTTTGGTGTTTTTATGTGTGTATTTTTAAATTTCATGATATTTGTGGATTCGTTTTTTTCTGTGGTCATGTTTTCAGCTTCCTCGTAATTTCTGAATGCTACCTTGAATTGGCTAAAAGTCATGGGTTTTTCTTTCTGGGTTATCATTGTTGTAAATGGCTTGAAATCATTCAGTAATCCCTTAAGGACCATGGAAATTTACATACTGTCACGTATAACTTCACCAGACATTTTTAAAGAATTTGCAGTCGTTTCCGCTCTTATAATCAGTAATATTTTCGGCCTCCATTCGTTTTAGAGAGGTCAGTTCAGTGTATAAAGAAATAATTTTGGGTTTTCCTTTCGATAAATAATGCTCTCTCAATATGTTTTATGCTTTGCAGTCATCGTCCAAGTCTTCTCTCATTACCAGTGATAGACTTTGGTCATCAAAACACTGTAATAATTCGGCAAAGACAGCTGCGTTCTTTTCAATGAAGTCGGGGTCGTTTCTGTTTTCAGTACGTTGTGTTTTCAGTATTTTCTGTAGCTTTTGGATTCGTAGATATCCTAGCAATTTAACTTGCCACAATTCGAATTTTGATTCGGATCCATCGAAATAAAGACGCACGCTGGGCGCTTAACATCTAGAAGTGTAAGCCATGTTTTGTTTCATAAAAGTTTCAGATGGTTCGTTGTTTTAAACAAGTCTTGAGAGGTAACTGGTTTGCAGTAGACCGAACAGTTTCCGATGGTTCGTTTTTCTAAACAAGTTTTGAGAGGTGACTTGTTTGCAGTAGATAATTCCACAGATCAAAATATTCTTACCCTGTCGAGACAAAAAAAAAAACAACAACAACATGTGAAATTGGTCCAGAAAAGGTTTAATATTTCTGAAGCAATTCTCGTTTCTGACTGGTTCGTAACAGAACGTGAATTAATTCGATTCGTCAGTTCGTAGAAGCATAGTTTATAAATAGAATCATCCGACTGTGTGAGATCATACTCCATTACTCTCTTGAGATGATGGGATGTCTCCTAGCGGCCTCGGCTGCATGGAGACAGGGTAGTACCAGTCAAAGATTCGTCACTTGACACTCAGCCCAACAGGTGAGGGGCCGGGAACCGGCCCAGCACCTGTTGGACTGAGGTACACCGCCTGGGCAATACCTAGGAGGTCCACCCTCCCAGGGCATGCCACCGGGCTTTCCGGTGGGGCAAGTTTATTGCTTGCTGCCTGAGGCGCCCCGACCGGGGAATGCTGACGGGGTTACTCAGGCAATTTTTAAAATTGCAGGAGTGCCCCTCCTTAAGGGGAGCCTGCGGGTATTCCACTTTCAAGGCCTTGTGCCCAATATTGCCGATGTGGGCGGCAATTAAATATATACCCCATTACTTCGTCTGATGGGGAAGGTCTCCTAGCGGCTTCGGCGGCATGAAGACAGGGTAGTACACGTCAAGGATTCGTCACTTGACACTCAGCCCAACGGGTGAGGGGCCGGGAACCGGCCCAGCACTTGTTGGACTGAGGTACGCCGCCTGGGTAATACCTAGGAGGTCCACCCTCGCAGGGCTTGCCACCGGGCTTTCCGGTGGGGCAAGTTTATTGTTTGCTGCCTCAGGCGCCCCGACCGGGGAATGCCGACGGGGTTACTCAGGCAATTTTTTTTTTTAAATTGCAGGAGTGCGCCTCCTAAAGTGGAGCCTTTGGGGTTACCACTTTCCGGCCTTGTGCCATATTTTGCCGACGTGGGCGGCAATTAAATAACTACCACATTACTTCGTCTGATGGGAAAGGTCTCCTATCAGCTTCGGCTGCATGGAGACAGGGTAGTGCAAGTCAAGGATCCGTCACGTTACACTCAGCCCAACACGTGAGGGGCCGGGAACCGGCCCAGCACCTGTTGGACTGAGGTACACCACCTGGGTAATACCTAGGAGGTCCACCCTACCAGGCCTTGCCACCGGGCTTTCCGGTGGGGCAAGTTTATTGCTTGCTGCCTGAGGCGCCCCCACCGGTGAATGCCGACGGGGGTGTACTGGCAATTTTTTTATGAGGCAAGAGTTTCCGTCCTTTAGGGGAGCTTGCCTATTTCCACCTTCCGGCCTCGTGCCACATTTTGGTGTGGTGGACACCAAATAAATAGCTACCTCATTACTGCGTCTTTTTACTTGGGCGGTGCGTTATTTTGTAATCAATTTCTATCCTTTCTGTCCTTTTCCTTTTATTTTTATCTATGTCTGAATTTTTTCTACACGACGCTTTTTTCCTGCTTTTTTACTGTTATCATTAACAGTTTTTTGGACTTTTTCTTTAACCGTTTTTTAAACAGTCCGACTATAGCCACTTCTGCGAGCCAGACGCCTATTGTCATTACAGTGGAGACGGAAAACGTCGCACCTTCTACGCCAACCCCCTGGACTAAACCCCCGAAAGTCGACATCAATCTTTCTCAATTCGTTGAAAAGGCAAAACAATGCCTGGACCAAGTCACCTATACAGGAATAATCGTCAACATCCAGAAAAGGTGCCTAACATTATTGTTGGCAGACCGGAAGACAAAACAGGTTATAAGAGCAACTGTAGATATCATTATCACCATTTTGGCAACTGCAGGATTCAGACCCTTACGTGTCATAAAGTGTAAGGGATATAATACATGGAGCGCACTCTTCAACTGATCACAAAGGTGCCTTACTATTTCCTAAAAGGAAATAATCGCACAACAGTACATCCGGAGGACTGAATATGTGGGAAAACGTCGCACCACAGTCTCAGTCTTCCATGTACCACACTACATCAATGGCGAACAATTCGACGCCTTTTTCTTAGTTCGGAGAAATGATCCACATAGAGGGCGACGAATTTCACGGTGTGTGGTCATTCGACGTCCTGTTAAACAAGGAAAATTTCATAAACATCCCCTTCTTCCTTGAGGTAGGCGAAGAAAAGCTGCACATCATAGTGGCCGGCAGGCGACCAACCTGCTGGAATTGTAGTGCACCCTGAAAAAAAACTCCACCAAACTCTTTAAAAAGCATATCTGAGGAAATTGGCCATGCCTTATCTGCTTATTCTTCAGCTTATATACAGTGGAGACTACAATGTTCACAATGTGGAATGTTTAACCCACTCAAACAAGACCGATGATGAGAAGAGATTCTGTCACGATTTCTCCATTGCTTATGATCTCACTAAGATTGTTCACAAACATGTTTTCGTTCTGTCTCCACTTGGATCTTCCGACTGCTCTGTTGTATCAATTAAGATAAAAATTAAATGCAAAACATCTTCAGACACAGTGTACAGTATATCGATACTCTGTGGAAGACTGAGGTATTTTCTGCAAATTTATATAAGATGTACCTCTGCGTTCCAGGTTTAAAAAAGAGGTGTCCTTTATACTATCACACCTTACAGAATGGATCATTGTAGGTATTGACCGTTTCATAACCTTAAAAATGTTCCAGCGAAAACCTAACCGCCACCCGTGGTTCGCTCCAAAATATGCTGCTGCCATTGCGCACAAATATCACTATTTCCATTGCTTCAAACATAATAGGTGTACTGAGACTAAGGCTGTTTTCACAACTGCCAGCAACCATTAGAAAAATGTTATAAACAACGAAAGTTGTATTATCGATCCGGCAAGTCCGAAGTAGCTTAGCAGCAGGTTGGTTCCCACTAGTTTTGGCAAATAGCAAACAGAATCCTTAACAGATACGTGTGCTCTATCGCAACTATCATCAATGGACCTGAGATAATATCGACAGCATTAAATAAAAACTCTTGCCAAGAACTTTGCAGATAATTCTACCCTTTGCGACCAAGGACGCCAAAGTCCAATATTCCCTCCTATATCAGAAAACACGCTATGTTATATACAAATATGTATACGTGATAATGGCAAGCTAATCAACACCTTGAATTCAGTAAAGCAACCGGTCCTGACGTTATTCCAAGTATAATATTCAAACAACTTCGCCCAGAACTAGCGCCCGTACTTACAAAACTGTTTAAATGTTGTTTAAGTAGAATAGCTTCCTATCACTCTGGAAAATCTACTCAGTTTTCCCTGTATTTAAGTATTCAGGTGATCGGTCAGCTTCCTCTCAGTACAACCCAATAAGTTTTCTGTGCGTCATGAGTAAGTTGTTGGAATCTGTGATAAATAAAGAAATAATCAACCATCTCATAAAAAGTAACCTTCTTAGTGACAGAGAGGTTTCCCTTCTGCTAGATTTACAGCAGATTTGCTTACAGTTATATCTCATAGGATTAGCAAACCACTCGACGGAGGCAACCTTTCTAGGACAATTGCTCTTGATATATCAAAAGCCTTTGATAGCGTATGGGATAAAGGATAATTTCACAATACCTCCGGTCAAGTTATAACTGGAAATGTCTTCTCAATTATGAAATCATTTCTCTCTGATAGGTTCATAAGAGTAGTAGTTGATAAGCAGAACTCAGAAGCTCACAGTATTTATGCTTGAGTCCCTCAGGGTTCCATAATGGGCCAATCTCTCTCTGATCTACATTAATGATCTTCCAAATCACACCCTTACATCAATTGTAGACATTTATTCTCGTGACATTACTATCGGTGGTCGCAAATCTAAGACGGAAACGGCCAAATTCTCTCCGAGTCTCTCTGCTCTGATCTTGAGCACGTGGTACAATGGGGAAAGGAGTGGCTGGTTACTATTAATACATCTTAAAACAAGTTTCTACATTTACATCAACGCTCTGATCCCCAGCCGGCATAAATTGAAAGGAATCGCTCTCGCCTTCAGGAGACCTCATGTTTTGACAAGCTTCATGGCTTGATCTTTACTCCCGATCTGAAAGTGAACACGTTCATTAAATCTGTTGTCAAAGCCGCTGGAAAAATTGTGAGATCTTTCTATCGATCCAGTAGATAGCTCACTGCTGATGCAAATCTCTAACTATATAAGAGCAAATTTACTGAGTGAGTTTTGTTTAAAGCTCAAAAACAATCGCTCGGAATTGTATACAAATATTACAGCGGCGAACCTGAAGAGTGTATAATAAAACAGGAAAAGCATTAACACAAATGAAAGCAGACTATCTAGGCTAGCTCAGCATCACTACAAAAAAAAAAACACGATCGATCAAATCGTACCCTTGAATATACGCAAGACTCCGAATTAGTCTACAATGGACGTGATGCGAGTATAATGCGGATGTTTTACCGAGTAAAAGTTATGCAAAATTATTTAAAATAAGCGCATACAAATTGATAAGCAATTTGGACATTCGAAAACTGATATTTTTTTTTTAAACAAAACAAATGGAACTTGTTAAATCAGTAATATAGTCCGTAATATCCTGACAAGAGTGCAAAGGGAAACAGCATAAAATTTTAATTAATATAGAGAACTTTAAATAGGGGATAAGTTAGACGGTGGAAATGTAAAGAAATTAGATTGATTCTCATTGTAGCTGAAAAGCTTGGGGAAATAGAAGACATTGAACAATAAATGTTTTATGAAATTAGCGAGCACATTTCTTTCACAAATTGTGCAAACGTGTTGCCTCATAGAAACGACGAAATGTTAACGTCCCCCTTTAATGTCTAGAGTTATACGTATTGGCCTTATGTTTACTAAAAATTCTAAAGAGAAAATTTCAAAAGACAACCAAGAGTCGCCATTTTATGCTCGTATGCATAATTGCTTAATATCACGATTTATTCGTGATAAGATAGATAACTGGCTCTTAAAAATAGAAGACGATCATAACCCTTGCGAAAAATTAACCCTTCTTTTGTAAGTAAAAATCGGGACCGTTATTTTCTTTTGTTTTGTGTTATTTAGGAAAAAAATACTATTCTATTTTAAGCAGCTTAAAATAATCAGTTTTCTTCCTTGATTTAACATAATTGCAAACTATATATGAAACCCCCAACAAAAAATATAAAAGAAAAGAGAAGTGAAGAAAGTAGGGGGAAAAGCCAGGTGTAATCTTCTCCGAAATGTGACTTAGAAAGTTTTGTTTTTGTTATACATCTAGGCGGATATGCAAATATTATAAGGAGTTGAGCCTTGTACCCACACGAAAATGTGTATGCACACCCCCTTCTTCGGGATAAGTTATCCTTTTACTTTGTGTTATATATCAGCATAGTAAGCATCAATCTTTGGCCATAGTTATAATTGTATGCTCGTGCGAATGACTGCCAAATGTCACAAGTTGTCTGCGATGGGATGAATAAGTGGTTCTTAAAAATAGAAGACGGACAAAACCCTGGCAAAGTATTAATTTTTATTTAAAGTAAAAATTCGAACCGTTATTTTTTTTTAATCGTGCTGAAAAAGACTAAGGAAGTTTTTCTTTGATTTAAGCTAAATACCAACGTTAGGTGAAACTTTCTACCAATAAATATATAAGAAAAGGAAGGGAAGAAAGTAGGTGCAAATTGAAATCAAGAGTAAAGCCACAATACTCCTTACTACCAGCGACCAAATCTAATTGTGTAAGGGAAAGCTATCTTCAAATCCATAGCCACGTGGTACTTATTTCGACTCTACTAATTACAATACTTAGTTTTTTGGGCTTTTCCTGTCCTTTATGTATATCTGACAATGCATGGTACCTGCCATATACATGTTAAGTATACGCTATCCCTGCATCAGAACCACAGGTAATAAAACTCTGGGCATGGCATTGCCAAAAACAGCACAATATTAATAGTGGTTAATGCACATAACACAGGCCATGGGACCCTGAAAAAAGATCCGGCTGTCATAATCGGCAGGACTCCCCTAGATAGAAAACATGAGGGATCCGGACGCCATTCTGCGAATATTCGCCTACTTTCTAGTTTCAGAACACAGAAAGCACTGACAAAGTTGACATAAGTATAATCTCTAATTCCTGAGAGCAAATTGATATCGACCAAAAAAAAAAAACACACAACAAAAAAACATATTCAAGATAACCAACAAAATAAAAATAAAATAAAAACGAAAGGAAGAAATGGACAACGACGGAAAATTCTCTCGTACTGGAATTTTCTTATAGAAGTCACATATGATATAGATATGGAGCTTATCGAAAAGGAATGAAAAAAAAGTATGGGACGTTTCCAGTGACTACCATACGAGAGAACAAAGGATCGCAGACTAAGCAAGACTGATACTCAAGAGAGTCTGGTGGGCAAAACTGGAACTAACGTATATACATCGAAGAATACATTTTTGGATTGAGCATGACGCACCTCCCTCCAATTGGAACCATACGCGTAGAAGCGCCGGAAGTAAAAAAGGAATCAGCAAACGAAACCATAAAGAAAACCAGAGATAAAGTGACAAATGGGAAAGCGCCAGAACACGACAGGATATATGCTGGTTAAAAAAATCACAACTCTACACGAAAGACTAACCCAAAACATGAGGAAAGGTATACAGAAAACAAACGTGCCAAAAAAAAAAAATGACAAGCGAAAACAATACACTGATATAGCAATATAGACAGAAAAAAACTGTTCCCAGCAACTACAGACCTATAACGTGTTTACTCACTATGGAAATTAATGACAGCACAACTGAGAGGATAAACATTTGCCACTCCCTTAATAATCCTGGACCGCTCCCCGTGGAAGAGAAAGGATGCAAGAAAAGAAAGGGAGGAGTATATGGTCTACTATACATGGATTGAAAGATCCTAAAATAGATTAAAAAAGAAGGAGAAACAATTTAACCATGGCATTGATCGACTACAAAAAGGCTGACGAGAGTATACTTGGTAATAGAATGCTAAAAATTGTATCACATACCAAGCAGGATAATCAACATAATAGAAAATGCAATGAGAACAGGGGGATTGAAATTGACCGCGGCTGGATAACACATAGCAGAAATAACAAAGTCGCATATTCCAAGGAGATTCATTATCGTCATTGCTGTTCATCATAACCGTTATCCCATTGAACAATATACTGAGAAAATGCGAAGCAAGATACATGTTCTATAATTAATACAGAGAATAAAATAAACAACGTAATGTACAGGGGCTATATTAAACTTTTTGCAAGTACAGAAGAAGAACTGGAAACACAAATAAACATTACCAGAATCTTCAGCCAGGATATCCAAATGGAGTTTGGTATGGAAAAGTACGCACTACTAGGTATATTTAACCGAAAACTACAAACAACAGAAAACATGGATGTACCAAACCTAGATGAAGGCCCAAGGGAAATAAGACACATATAAATACTAGGGAGTTTCGGACACAGATACCATCAAACCCACAGAAATGAGAGAGAGAATAACTCAGGAGAACAAGTAAAATTCTAGAAACATAATTAGATAGCAGAAACCTAATAATATGTATAAATACATGGACAGTATCTCTGGTAAGATACACTGGACCGTTCATAGTGTGGACCTAAGTAGAACTGAGACAACTCGACCAGAAGATCAGGAAAATCATAAGCTTGCACAATGCACTACCCCCAAAGGACGATGTTGATCGATTTTATGTGAAAGTTAAGGAGGCAGAAGAGGATTAGTTTGTATAAAAAAACTGTGTGCTAGACACAATAAATTAAGAAAAACACTGAAAGGATAATCATAGCTGTGAGAGACACTCGAAAAATCGACAAACCAGAAAACTAACGAGACAACGGATGAGACGAAAAATAAAAAAAAAATAGGAAGAAAAACAACTTAATGGAAGAATGGTAAATAGATGGGAATAACGAAAACACTTGGAAATTAATGTGTAAACAACACCTAAGCCGAGAAATTGAATACCTGATAACGGCAATACAAAACAACGCGATAAGAACAAACCACATCAGAGGAAAGATCGACAAAACACAAGCAAATAGTAAATGATAGCATTTACTATTTGCTTGTGTTTTGTTGATCTTTCCTGGCAAAGAGAGGAAGCGATAGATTATATAGTAAGTGGATGATGCAATCCGACTAAAAATCAATACAAAGCAGACACGCCCAAGTGGAAAATACAGTGCACTGGGAATTACGTAAACAACTATATCTGGAACGCACAGACAAATGGTAAAACCAAAAGCTGTCGACAGTACTAAAAAACGAGAACCATAAAATCTTATAAGACATAGGCATAAAAACTGAAAAACAAATCCAAGCAAGAAGACTGGATGTTCTAATAATAGACAAGAAAAATGTATTGTCAAATCGTAGAATTTGCTGTTCCAGCTGACCACAGTATTAATATTAAATAAATTGAGAAACAGAGCAAACACACAGATCTGAAAGATGGATGATGAAGAAAACCAAGTATTAGGAGTACTATGAACAATCTAGAAAAATTAGGAAAAACGAATCAGACAAATTTGAATCAAAGTGATGATTGGAAAGACATAACGGATATCAATAGTGAAAATAGCTGAAATAATAGGGAGAAACATTTAATGTGGAAACTAGCCCACATAAGCATTATGCACAGGTCGGACACACAGCTGCAGATGACACACATAAAGCGTTACATAGAACGAAGAACTTTGAACTCTGTCTGTCGGTATACATTTCCCTATTAAATAACTCTGTCAATTTTCGGTCTACAGACTCAACATTTAAGATACGTAGTATTGAAATTTGGGAACATATTTAATTCGTTTTCGATCAGAAATTAAGCTGTTAAGAGATCAAAGGTAAACGATCTGACCTTAGTAAACTCTCTTGAACTCCTCAGTCAATTCTGGGTTCAAACAATGATTTTTGAACTTAAACCTTCTCTTCATACTGTGGTTTAAAAATATTTTATTTCAAATGCGCCGATGCCCTATTAAAGACACCAATGTTGTTTTTATATGATTGGCATTATTTCTTGCGTTTTGCTAATAGGTGGATTTACGTTTAAAATAAAAAAAGCAAGGTATCATATTCCTTTTGTGCTTTAAAGGGAAACACTCCTTTTAAATGTGTATCTCTCATGTCAAAAGGGTAACTGTTTATTTTATAGGTCGTTTTTTTTATTTTATAGGTCGTGTTTTTATTTGTAGGTCGGGGTTTTATTTTATAGGTTTGTGTAGTACAAAAACTCAAATGCATGTGTGATATAAGGTTGTGGTAACTTTAGTCAAAATCGCATGTTCCTCCTTTTATCGAGTTATTTCTATTATCAATTATCGATATTTATCAAGTCATTTCGATAGAAAGTCTATCTAAAAACACTACCATGCACATAAAACATTTCGCCGAAATTTTATAACAAGTTACCTTTACGTTTTTGAGTTTATAGGGAACAAAATCTCACCTACAAATATACACATCATGTTCCTTTTATATAATAGTAACAATTATATATTAATTGTCTTCATATTTTTCTTTTAAAACTTATTTAATGGCTGAATGATGAATATATCTCTTCCAGTACGTGCCATATTAATTTAAACGTTAATTGTTTTGGCGGCAAAGAGAAACATTTACAATACTTCACGAGAAAAAATACGAAAACTCCACCACGTAAGTAAATAAATAAAAAATGTTACGTGCGCATGCGTAGCAGTATCAGAATTTTTGTAGGAATTTTTGACACCCCTAACACGAAACTGCGAATACAATATAAACATCTCGGAATTTCTCTGTTTAAAGTGGGTTATTTATTTTATTTATGGATTATACTTCAAAAATAAACTATTACAGTTGTTTTAAAAGTAATAGAAATATTTTTTTTAAAACATTAATGAATTTTCCGAACTCAATATTTTTCAATTTTTAAACTCAATATTTTTCAATTTTTCAATTTTAAAAATCTATCAAAATGTTTCTATTGATTCTATTTTTACGATATTTTCAGGGTCAATGTTAAATTTTATGTTCTTTCCAATAAATCGAATATAATATTTTAGACAAAGGTTTTTTTTTTAAATTCACGAACCCCCCATACCAATTTTTAAGTGTCTATTAAAAAGTAAATACTTAATTTAGTAACCCGAAAGTAAATATTTAATTTACTCACAAATTGAAGAGAAAAGGTCAATACATAATATATTAAAATTAAAAAAAAAAAACATAGTGTTCTTTTAGAATTTTACCTGTAAAGTTTGAAGTTTAAAACCTTTTTTTTAAACCACGTTATTTGTTTTGTCTTTTTGTTTTTTAAATGGAACCTTGGTCCTTGCTCCTTTAATTGACAAAAAAATAGGGCTTGAATTACATTTTTCGAGGAGTTATAAGCTTGGAAAGACAGGGGGTCGAATAATTCACGCCTCCCCTTTTGTAAATGTCTAATAATAATTAATTTAGAACCCGATAAGTACATAATTATTTACTCACAAATTGAAGAAAAAAGGTTAATACATAACATAATATATTCAAATTTAAAACAAAAAAAAAACATAGTGTTCTTTTAGAATTTTACCTGTAAAGTCCGAAGTTTAAAACCTTTTTTAAAAAACACGTTTTTTTAAATTTTTTTTAATGAAATCTTGATCCTGGCTCCTTTAATTGAAAAAAAAATTAGGGCTTGAATTGTATTTTTCGAGGAGTTATAAGCTTGGAAAGATGGGGTGGAATTATTCGCTATTTTCCCGAAATTTCTGACACTGCTACTAGGGGGGTACTAAGGGAACGACCATTAAATAATTCTGCGGGTCGCAATGGAACTCAACGCCAAAGGAGTATCAAAATAGTTTTCATGATCTGAAGAAATTTTTTTCCCGAAAAGTGGGGGATCACTTTTCCATCTAAATTTAACTTAAAATGAGCACCCACTTTCTGGCCACATGAGGAAGGGGCATTTATTTTCGTGTTTATTGGCTTAAAGGGTTTTTTTACAAGGCAGTTTGGTACGCGAATGCATATTTAACAGTTTTCGTTTATAGCATAAACAAAGGCTACGTCTGTGAAATGGAAAATAGTCCCAGAGTTCAGGGGTTAATACCATGCAAAAGAAATCAAACAAAAAGACTTTTAAGCCAAGAAACACACAGAAAGAAAAAAAAATAGCATCCATTTTTTTTCTATCGAATTCATTTGCTGTTTTTATTGAAAACTATTTTCCCCCGGATTTTTGATATAATTTTCCATTAAGGGCTGTGTGTCTCACGTTCGTAAATAACAACATTTTTTTTGTAGATTTTGGTGTGTTATAAACGAATCTGCAAACCGTTTCCGTCACAAAAAAATAGTTTTTATGATATGAAGAAATTACTTTTTCGAAAAAGTGGCGATCACTTTTCCATGTAAATTTAACTTAAAATGAGCACCCACTTTCTAGCCACCTGAGAGAGGGAGGATTTTTTCCCATGTTTATTGGCTAAACAGCTTTCGTTTATGCTTACGCATAGCGTAAACGAAGACTACGGCTGTTAAATGGAAAATAGTCCCAGAGTGCAGGGTTTATTGCCATGCAAAAGAAATCAAACAAAAAACTTTTTAGCCAAGAAACCGAAAAATGCCCCTCTCTCAGGTGACCAGAAAGTGGGTGATCATTCTAAGTTAAATTTACATTGAAAAGTGATCACCCACTTTTCGAAAAAATAATTTCATGAATGTCATGAAAACTTTTTTTTTTGCTACGTAAACGGTTTGCAGATTCGTTTTTAGCACACCGAAATCTACAATAAAATATTTCGTTATATATGAACGTGAAACGGGCCTTAAAGTAAAATAATACCGGATTGTTTTGAGCAGATTTGCCGTTTAGTTGTACAAATATCCTCACACCAGGTAATCACTAAAAGGGATTTTTAAAAGTCGTCACCTGTATCGAGCAAAAGTTTAAAACCACCGATTATATGCCAGCCTACATCATGGTAACATATATTGAGTGAGTTCCTAACATTATTTTTAGTTTAAACTCATTTTCCCAAAATTTCCCCAAACTTAACATGTTCGATACAGTCTGCCGCCATTTGTATTTTTCAGATATACCGATAAACATTGAATGTTTTTGAACCGATTATGCATTACATAAAAACACTAAAATCTTATCCAGTTAGGTAGAACACTTACTTTTCTTGCCTTTGATAACATTTATTTGTTATATATTTATTTTTTGACAACTTCTTTGTATCTGTGTTTAGTAATATAAACCCTTTTCATTTAATGTAACGTTTAGTCGGCTCGAAGAACAGTGTTTATTGGTGTATTTGAAAGCTACAAATGGTGGTGGACACTGTTGATTACGTTAAGTTTGAGAAAGTGAGTTAAAACTAAACACACTATACAAAATACTGTCAGAAACCTATCCATTATGCCAGCCTATGTCATGGTAACATATGTTCGGTGAGTTTCAGACACTGTTTTGTATAGTTTTTAGTTTTCAACTTACTTTCCCAAACTTAACGTATTCAACAGAATTCGCGACCATTTCTTTTTTTAGCCAATTAAACATTTTAAAATGCATGGGGACCTGATCTATTTTTTAAAAAATTCAATATGCCGTTATGGAAAAATAAAAAAAAGGTATTGCAGTTGCTCTTCCAATTTTCGGATTTTAATCAGGTAAAATAACACTTAAATTCTTTTGGACAGTTTGAGTGTTGCTATTTCTTCTGGTGAGTTAAGGGCATAATAGATTCACTGCTTGATATAATAATTAAGTGATTGATTTTGCGCTATGAAACATATACTGTCAAGAATTGTATAAGTAAACTGAATTATAGGCTCAACCTCATGAATTTTGGAATATAATTTTTTGTAATTTATTCTCTATATTGCTCCGTAATTACATTGAACCGTTAAATAAAGATTAATATATATAATAAGAAAATATATTTCTACAGAAATATATATATATATATATATATACACACACACACACACCCATATATATATATATATATATGTATATATATATATATATATATATATATATATATATATGTGTATTCAAGATTAATAAATTACAGTGTGCTCCGTGTGTACCCGAATTTTATTGATCAGGTCATATTTTGTCTGTGGTAGAACCCAAATGCTATGAATCAAACCGACTCCCTGCAGTCTGAACTGTTCACTGACCGAATGTACAGTAAATAAACAGAGGGAGAGGGTAAATATTAGTTTTCTTTGAACATTCTACTATCGAATAGTACTTAAGAATCGGTCTAGTTACAAAGAGTAAGATTCCTTCCTAGAGAAGAGTAATCAGACAGATTTATTCCGATACGGCTAACATGCACTGCAATATAGTTTTAAATAAAATAATTCGTACTAAATGTTCAAGCAACTTAGATCCAACGCTTTATTTCTTTTAGTAAACTCGTGATGCATACCGTATATAACAGTGTTTAGCAGTGTGAAACAAGCGCCATGGCTTTTTAAGGCGTGTTTTATTGACTCGTCAAAGCGTATACTAAAAATGGGGATAGAAATGATTTGCAATATTTGATGGTCAAACACCCCCCACATATATATATATATATATATATATATATATATATATATATATATATATATATATATATATTTATATGTATATATTCAATCAACTAATCTTCAATACAACAGAACCACTTTGCTTTATGATTTTATATTTTTAAATCCGTTTTTTTATAATCTTCTTTTTATATCTAAATCAAAAATATTAATAAAAGTTGAATAATTGTTGCTGTAACGAGTGTTTTTGATTCCTCCATGAATCATCTTTAGATGTTTAAGTAAAAGTGTGAAGGAGCGAAAATGAAAATTTAAAGTAAAAACTAAAATATTCAGTAAACGACGTTAGGTGATGATGTGTTAGAATATACAGAGTCGGTGAAAAGTCGATTAAATATACAGTTCGATTAAAAATACGAGTATTAAAATCAGCAAGTTCGTGGATACTGTTAACAACATCCGTCCACTACGAACTACGCAAGTCATTTAAGAACGTTACTGCGTTTCTCGAATGCAACATCAGTTATAGTGGGTTTAAGGGTTCTCATACATGACGCTTCAAGATTTTTGAATTTTTAATATCAATTTCACATTATAAAATTTTCATTCGGTCAACTAGGACATTTCTAAGATTGAAGGGGGGCAGTTATGTGCTTTTATCAAATGTTTATATATAGCACTAATATTATTTAGATGCGTAGTTCTTCGCCGGGAAAACATTGTCGTTGTATGTCCAACGTATATACTATTGTCGGAGTTGCATTTTCCATAGCGCATTTGAATTTATATACTACACTGGTTTGTTCCATTGCTTTTATAGCCGGTGATAAGATGTTTCTAACCACAAGATTTTATGTTCTAAATTTCTTGTAGCAAATAATAAATTTGATTTTAGAGTTACTGTCAAAAGGCGTCAAGTTTTTATGCCCGATATTTTAATTGCATTTTCCCGATTCTGAAGTTAGGTGTCATTTCATTTTGATAAAATATATTAATGGATTTTGCATTGTGGTGTTGACTAATATTGTTATGGGGGTTTTCTAGGGATTGTAGAATTCGTTTTATTTAATAATTGACAATATAATTGGGAAAATGATTGTTGATGAGTACTTGTTTAATGTGTTTTTTTATTTCAATGTGTAGTGCGTTTTTGCGGATGATATCATTTTAGCGCGATTAATAATTTTTTTTTTTATCACGGCTATTTTGTACATTGGCGGGCATTCACTTTAAAGGTTCAGGAGACTGGAGTTTATGTTCGTTTATATATATATATATATATATATATATATATATATATATATATATATATATATATATATAAAGCTGAACGTCTGTGTGTGTATGTCTGGTCACGAATAGGCTCCTATATGGTTAACTTTTAAAAAAAATAAATTACATATGATGATAGAAGATGTATCGAGGAACAGGAATGTGTATGTTTGGTCTGACAGGACGGTGGTTCATAAAAAAAAACTATGGGGTCTGCGTTCGCGCCTGGCCAACAAAGTATGAAAATAAAAAATGAAAAAAAAACGTTTACAAGGGTGTCTTATATAAATGTACATAAGAATACGTTGATAAGAATGATTCAACTTAAATAGGGATGGTATAATAAAATTGTGGGGTCTGCGTCAACGGCAGTACTCCATGTAAATTTGGCACACACTTTAACAAAGACATTTCATATTTATTTGCGTAAGTATACTTTGATAAGTATATTCCAGTTTTAAGAAATATGGTATAATAAATATATTGGGTGTTCGTTCGCCCCTTACCTTCATAGAATGTAAATATGTCATAAAGTTTAACAAGGTTTTTTAAAGGAGTGAGGGTCCACAATAACACCTTACTTTAATCTTTATTCATGTGAGCTTGTATTTATTTGTGTTGAGTTAAATCATATTGTATCAAATAATTCACCTCATAAATTCACGTTCTTATTAAAGTGAAAGCCCCCTCCAAAAAAAAAGTCGGAATTTTAGACAATTCTCGACCCAAATTTCGTATACCTCTTTTTTCCGTCTCCGCTTGTACGGGACACTCTGTCGAAAATAGATAAATGGATTATTAATCAAAAATAAGAATGTTACTTGTTATAGTGTCAAAAGAAAGAAAAATCCCGCTCGCGTGGTTACGTGTATTTTAAAAATATTTACATAACCTTTTTGTATTTATATATCTAGTTAAGCTTTTTTGTCAGTGTACTAAAAGTAATTCAGTTGATTCAAAACCGTTCTGCGTGTTTTTACATTACAATAGAACAACCCTGAATCCGATAGCGCAATATTACACCGTTTAATACTGAAACTAAGCTGTTCTGCTTGACAAGGAGCACATTTCGTTCCTATCACTATTTATATCGATTACTTGCTTTAAAAAACTAAAGTCATTTTGTGTTTACTTTCTATAATACCCCATTTTTATGTTTCGGATTATTTTACTAAAGTAAGTAAAGCTTCATTATTTTTCCAAACTATTTTTGTTTATTTGTTTTTCGATATTTAGTCGATATTAATTATTAATAGTGTTTAGCAGAAAAGCCAACAAACGACTTTCCAGAAATTATAAATATACAAGAAATAAATGTTACCATAGTCAATAAAAGTTAAGTTCATGTGTTGTTTTTTGTTTCGAAATAGTTTTTTATTGTTCTTTACTTGAAATAAGTTCAGCCAACCGAAATTAAACCGAAATTTGAGGTGATACCTTCTTAAATGATTTTTTTTTTATATAAACCTCACATGCCTTAGCCGAATATTCTCCAAGCACAAAATAACGGAAAACATTAAATATGTTTATAAATATTCCTGACGTTGACGGAACTCTCTAAAATTGTTAACACAGAATTCTCAGGTGCCCCTCCTTCAAATTGAAAACAGAGCTCTCCATTTAAAAGTCGCTGCCATTTTGATTTTTTTTAATTGTTTCGTTGATTAAAAAAATACAAACTACTTAAAAATACAAACCAATGAACTTTTCTACCATAAAATAACTTTTATTGGCTATGATCATTTATTTCTGGTATATTTATATTATTATATATATATAACATATTCTCTTTGTAAGGAAACATAATTTTGTTGGTCTCTCTTGGCTACGAATGGGAACAAAGTTCATATAAAAATATATTTTCGTGAAAATTATCTTTACTTACATCATATTTGGCTTAAGGTAAAATTTTTGAGTATCAACACCTATTTCTTTACAACGCCCTCCTTTTCATAACCTATCCTACTTACATCAATCACAGTCCATTTTCTGTAGGCTGTTTTTTAACCCAGTCAACGACGGGTACTTCTGCTAGTACATACATACATATATATATATATATATATATATATATATATATATATATATATATATATATATATATATATATATATATGGAGAGAGAGAGAAAGAGAGAGAGGGAGGAGACAGATATACCGAGATAGATAGATAGATAAAGACTAATAAGAAAAACGGATCTGCCCCCCAAATGTTTATTTTTCAGTAATTTAGTACACATGGTTTCAACTAAATAATAAAATAAAACTTTCATAAAACAAAAAGATACAAAAATGAAAGAGAATATATTTTTCAAGAAAATAGACAGTCATTAAAAGTTTCCTCGAATAAATAGTGCAAATTTTTGTAGACAGATGCAAAAAAAGGTTAAATATTTAATAAGGCCTCTTTTCACACTAATTACTGCTGTCAAACCTTGTTTTCTCGCAAGAGCTTGGCAAATGCCTAACGGAATTTTTCATTACTATTCTTTTGCTAAAGACTGTAATGGGTGATTGTTAGATGGAAATTCTTGTTTTGATCGGTCTTTTCAAATATTGTCAATGTTATTCACGTCTGGTGATTGGCTTTGCCCTTGCAAAAACATGAATCCCCTCATCCTGGAAACACCTCTGAATTGTCTTCGCCGTATTTGGCCGATAATTGTCTTCTATGCACCGTCAATAACAAGACTATTTCATTTTCCACACTAACCATTGCAATTTATTAAAAAATATCCCTATATTTGGCTCTATTCATCCTCCCCTACATTATTTGGATTGTTCAAGTCCCGTGTGAAAATAGCAACTCCAAATTATATTTTCTCCTCCATGCTGCACGGTAGGGATAGTGTTTTTCACATCATACCAAGAATCGTCTACAGGCCAGACATGGCTTGTTGAATTATTGCCAAATAGCTAAAAAAATTAAGCTCATCGCAAGATAAAACATTATAAAAAAATGGTATCCTCATGATATAAAATGGAAGTGAAAGGACCTGAATACTAAACGTTTCGCCGGATTTATGCGGGCTTTTTCAACGAATAAAAATTATTACATACATTTTTATTATCATGACGATGATAAAGTAAAAATAGGTATTGTAATAGTCTTTTTTCTTAGAGTCTGGAGAATATGCATGTAGAATACATCAAGGAAGAATACGTACATTCCTGAGCTTACAATGACCTCACCATTTACTGACAAATACAAAAAGGAAAACACTAAAAATTTAACACAACCGAAACCGAGACAATTCTGTAAAGAGCCACCCACACGACAGACAATTAGCATTACTAACTAATAAAAACATCGACAGAATCTATAAGAACATAAATAAGACAGACATTCAAATACAAAATTAAACTCTTTAAAAATTAGGGATCTAACAAGTAAAATTATAACTAATACCAATACTAACACCAAAGGCGGAATATATTCCATACCCTGCCTTGATTGTCGAAGATTATACGTAGGAGAAACTAAACATAATTTAAATAAAATAATATATTAACACAAAAGTGATGTAGAAAACAACAATACACTCAACGCCATATTTTGTCACATCATGGAGAACGACCACCATTTTAATTTTACCAAAGCAACTTTCCTTAACCGCATACACAACAAATCAACACGACATTTAATTGAGTCAGCTATAATCTACCATTCCAGACATATAATTAAACAAAGAAAGCCGTTTCGGGGTATTTATGCCAGGTCGGAGGAGTAGTGATCCAGGGGATAATCAGTAATCCGATATATCAAGAATGTTTGGTTTTTCCAAGCAAATGATTAAGAACATAAACATAATTTCTCTCTTCCTTGTTTCAAACAATAAGTTCTTAAATATATGTGTGTATATTTGCACATAGCTTTAATCATTAAACTTATATATTGCTCTATTTTTAAATATTGAGCTTTACCTTTTCGGCGAGATTCATTCTGAAAGTGTTACCTCAGTGTGATATCTTACAAGATAATTCACTTGATCTTTTTTCTGGGGCTTATCTTACATAATATATATATATATATATATATATATATATATATATATATATATATATATATATATATATATATTCATTTATTTATTTATTTATTTATATGCATATATATGTATGTGCGTGAGTTTGAGTCTGTATGTATACACCCAAACACGCACACACACGCACACACACACATATATATATATATATATATATATATATATATATATATATATGAACAAATGATTAATAAAATATGTTAAAAGACATCTTGAAAAAGAGTTTAAAATATATTTAATTTTAAAAAAGGAAGCACAAGATAAGGGTATAGTCCTTAATCCGCGGAGTTTCGAAGAAATACTCTCTCTCTCTCTCTCTCTCTCTGTCTCTCTCTCTCTCTCTCTCTCTCTATATATATATATATATATATATATATATATATGCAAATACAAAATTGATCGCAAAATATAGAATGAGTTATTTATTTAATAAGGATATACATATATTATCTGGGGGATAAAGGCGATTCTTTATACCAAATTATTTAGAAGCCTAATGCTTCTCATCAGAAGAGTAGAGAAGGTGCTATATAGAAAGATAGAGACGTGATGTCTATCAAGTGAGTCATCTGGAACGAAATAAATACATTTTTCGATGCTGTAAGGGGGAACTATATTGGATTCTAAGATAAAGGAGGGGCGTACTATATAAAGTTTAGTTTAAAAAAGAGTATAGGGTCTCTATCATAGTTATTTATAATGTAAGTAGTTAATGTATTTAATATTAAGGGGGAGGTATAGAGGGAGTTGACTCGTGGTTTTATTTTATTCGTATGTAAAATGTATAGATTATATGTAAGGGATTTATGCTAAAGGTTTTCATCGACAGCGGTAACCAAGAAAACAACAGCACTTAGAGACGGTGTATGTTTTCAGGCGTAATATTATAATAAATAATTAAAACGGTGGTGTGTATACTAAGCAGGATTAATCAAAGTAACTTATATCGGCATATTACTTATGAAGAGAATGCGGTTGTATCCTGGTGGTACGAGATTAATGCATGTTAGTTGTGGATTACATGGAGAGTGTAATAGGGTTTTACTTCATAGGGTAGGGGAGGGTCCGGAGATGAATTAAAGAGGTAAGGTATGAGATAGGTATTGATGGGAATATTTAAGGGTATAATAATAATTTTCAGACAATGACATATGGTGGAAATATGTAGTGGTAATTATAGGGATGCCTTGTTTTTTACGAGTGAAAGGGTTCGTGTAAAATTTTAGGCAAATGCATGAAGATAGGGGAGAAAATTTGATGAAAGTGGATAAAGGGGCAAACAAATAATTGGGGGTTGAACGAGCGGCGCGAAGTAATAATAGCGGGAGGGTATGCAAATGAAAATAATAATTATAAACAGATACAAAATTATTTTGTTAATAAGGGGCAATATTTTGAGCGATAGGCTACATGCCTACAAAAACGAGACATAAAAGGATGAATTATACATATAGGTTTAGCCAGTAAAGCTGACAGTTCGGTGAGCGAGATCCTATCCCTTTAGATAGAGAGGTCTAGGCCAGGGGCAAGTTCGCAAATGTCAGTAATTTTCTTGGATGAATGGGCCAGTCGTAGAAGTTCTTTATGAAGAAACAGGATATAAGCATCAAATTACATTTAGGGTCGGTTAGACGAGGGCTATTTTTCCTTGTATTGTGATTTGATGAAGTAAATTATTATTGGTAGTGAGAAAGAGTTGCAAATTCAAATTGAGAATGAAAGCTCGCCTTATAAAGATATATGAACCTAATGGCGTTTCCTCTGTCCTGAACTAAGAATTATGAAGATTGGGTAGTCGTTATTTCCAACGCTGAAGTTAGAGTTTCCGTGGTTGTTGTATATTTAGTTATTATATAACACCGTAAGATTTCCATGGTGTGGTGTTATATTTGATTTTTTATTCATCCTTGGCGCATGAGGAATGCGAAGTGAAATGGTGTACATAGCAGTTTCAAGCCGGGTTGATGAACGGGGGATTGGGTCAGAATCGACTTATTCGATACGAAGTTAAGGAGCGTTCACTAACAATGAAGGTCAGATACTGGATATTAGTAGAAACGGATTTTCTGGGTTGATGGTAAAGATGGTGTTTCTGTATTTCCGTTTTTTAATGTTCTTTTGCACACATATATATATATATATATATATAAATATGCCTATATATTCCTTTTGTGTGTATATATATATACATATATATATATATGAATACACATATATATATGCATATATATCCGTATATATATACCTATATATATATATATATATATATATACATATATATATGTATATATATATATGTTAGAAAATGCTGGCAAAGTATTAATATGGTGAAAAAATCTCGAACATAAACTTTAAAAATAAAAGTACATGATTTGATTAAAAATGTCTTAATTATAAAAGTGCACTTTTATAAACTTTTAAATTAAGTTATAAATATGTATACTAAATCAAATCTACAATTACCTTGAATTTATTTTGTATTATATATTTTTTTTGCATTTCAAAGGTTAAATTTATGTATTTTTTAGCAATTAATTATATCACTATATAATTTAAAATCTATTTTCTTAAAAATAACCAATACTATTTGAATAAATAATACGGTTTCTTAATCATACCTAAATACTGAAAATTTCATTAGAATTGGTTGATTAGCTGAATTGCCGCGAAATTTTAATGTAACAAAGAGGGGTCAAAATGTTTATACATTTTTGGAATCAGACATTTATTGCGTACGGACCTATGTTTAGAATGGATTTCTTATTAACTAGCGGGGTATTACTAAACATGCATTCTGTTTAAACATGCTGCTAGAGTTTCAAAAAAGAAAAAAAACAGTGTTCTTCGATTGTGAAGGATATACGTGCAGACAATCTTTTCATCTGCATGTCATAGCGGACAAGATTGGCGAAAATACTATGCTTTTTATTTCTTTGTGGTCCATGTTTTAAAGAATTGATTTGGTATCGCCAATTCAACTGTAATTTATCGCTTATGCCAACTTACTGCACCGGTGTACCTTATTCAGATGTCCAGTCGGCTTTCTGCTCTATTTCTCAAAGATTTAATAACGGAATGTGAATGCTATTATTCTCAAGTTGGTGAGTGTATATATGTTTTATATCACTCTGAAAGGAACGGAATAGTAATAGAATTCACGACCACATAAAAGCCCGTATATATATATATATATATATATATATATATATATATATATATTACATGAGATCATGAGATCTATATAACTTTATGTATGTGTATGTAAGATATTTATCTAACCAAACATATTCCTACATATGTGTATACATCTTTCTGCAGTAACCCTGTTCGATTAGTTTAAGGAATACGGAGGTCTGATAACGCGGTGTCTTTGATAAGAGTAACTGCACAAAACGTTATGCAAACGCGCAGTCAATAATGTTTGTATAAATAAATATATAAAACAACGATCCGTTTGTTCATCGATTAATTTGCGTGATTACAAGATTTTCAATGAGTTTTCACCTTAGAGTCTACAATAAAACCTTATATATATATATATATATATATATATATATATGTATATATGTATATATATATATATATATACATATATTGTTTTTTTTTTCAAACGACAAATTCGGTTAAAGTTGGCTTTGCCTCGAAGCTCGATTTTTTGTTCATTTATTTTATAATGTCGCCCATAATTTGTTTGGACATATATATAACATTTTTTATTTTTAAATTTATTTTTATTATTTTTAAAACAGTAATCTACGCACACGTGTGTTTCGAGTTAATTAACTCTCATGCGTAGCTAAACTGTTTCTAGAGATCGAACTTCAGACAATGTTTCCACAGTCTGGCACCTTAACCGTTAGGCCACGGACACTGTTTATTTTCATCGCTTATAAATTTAGATTTGTTGTTGTTTTTTTTTCAAAGATAGCTATATATATGCATATATATATATATATATATATATGTATATGTATGTATATATATGTATATGTGTATATATATGTATATATATATATATATATATATATATATATATATATATATATATATTATAGAATGTAATAAACCAAAGTCTTAAAGAGAACATCCGCACTTACATATTTTAATATGTCAAAGAGTATGTGCTCGGCGCCTTTCAGATCTATGATAAAATCGATCGATATAATTGCCTAGAGCTATATTAATTGAGAGAGAGTGAGGAATTAACAATTATGAAATTACTAGCGGGGTTACGCGACGTTTCCCTGGTGCGGTGACGTGTGTGGGTGCTTTAATCCAAACAAACTGGAAAATAAAAAATAAGCGAAAGTAATATCCCGGCGTTAGTAACATAACAACAGATTAAAAACAACGTATGTGATGCAAAATAAGGAAACGATGTTCAAACGTTTTATAACAATCGCAAAAATAAACAAAAGTAAAACAGTGAACGATGCTGAAAATTAAAAAATACAAAAAGTACGAATAAATAGCGGAAATTTCATTGATTCAATATAAAAACAGTAAACATCGGGAAAAATATCTTACTACTCCTCTCGAACGTACAATTTTAAGCTAACGACTTAGCTACTATAACGCCTGGTTTATGACAGCGTAAGCTTAATTAGGGCGTTTTTTATTTTAGTATTTAAACAATATCAAGCATAAATATTTGCGCATGAGTGTATTACGAAATTGTCATAAAGAAACGATTTTTTGTTACCTTTCGTTGTATATAACGCCCCAGTTGACGGTGAAGAATGTGGTCCGAAGGGTCGAGCCAGAAAATGGTGCCGATCTATTAGACATCCGTCCCCTTTTTGGAAAGTTTCACCAAGACATTTTTTTTACATGGAGGTCACCACTTATCAAGGCCCGGAGGCCACTCAATGATAAGGATTATTGTGTAATGAAATAGTATTGTAGTAATCATTAGTATTGGAGAGAACCCGATATGTTAAAGAAATGCCTGCTATGCTGACTTTTCTGTCCATCTAAAATAATAATTTGCTTGTTTTTCATCTGGATGCTATAGTAAAGAAGCACCTTATTTCCCAATTAAAAGTAATAGTAGACGAGAATGCAAAATGATTTTCGGTCTTAAAAAACATTTATGCTCGTATTAGGTCGGGTTTTAATTTGTTTTTCATATGAATACTCCACTGCACATGTGACTGATTTCTGTGATAGGCTATGTACAAGTATGTCACTTCTAAAATACAGATAAAACTCCTCGATAATTTTACATAGTTCTGTTCTGCTTATTATTCCGTATGATACAGGTGAGAGTGTGTTATTTTTACGTAAGGGTGATATAGTAAAGAACCATCATATTTCTTATACATATGTCATACTACTCGAATATAGTACATGATTTTCGGGTTTGATTACTTTTATGGATATCGTAAGTAGGATTTGCTTTGCTTTACATATAGTACAATACTGTACAAGTAGCTTGTGTCTTGTGATTAATACTGTGCAAGTATCTCATTTCTTGTGTGAGATACGGTAAAAATTACCTTTTTTTCTAATTTAAAAATGAAAAAAAAACGATACTTTTTCTGAAATTTTAATGTTGTGCTTAATTTTCTGTACGTAAGAGAAAATAATTTGTTTTTCATTTGGGTGGCATAGTAAAAGAGCACATTATTTTTCATGTGTATGTCATACTACTCGAATATTTAAAATGGTTTACGGTCTAAATAACTTAAGTATGTCACTGGTAAGATAGTCTTTGTTTTTTTTTTTTTTGTTTTTTACATGTGAGTAATATATTTCCAAAATACGTTATTTCTTGGTTAGAATACTGTTTAAATACATAATTTCTAATATAAAGGTGTAACTACTCGATGATTTTACATAAGTTTTTCATATACGTACTATACTCT
Source organism: Euprymna scolopes (assembly GCF_053919585.1). Classification (NCBI taxonomy): domain Eukaryota; kingdom Metazoa; phylum Mollusca; class Cephalopoda; order Sepiida; family Sepiolidae; genus Euprymna; species Euprymna scolopes. The sequence goes on along the minus strand of NC_136513.1, from coordinate 14,218,821 downwards.
ACAGGTGCCTTATTAGTTGGGTGGGAGGTTTTGTATACATAAATACATTAACAAAGTAAGTGATCATTATATGTAATTTTTAGAATATGCATCTATAGATATATAACAAACGTATACATTACACATAATTTATAATGGACACTTCAGTAGTTTTGGTGTTGATCTTAGACACAGAAATATATAATCATATGCACATAATTAAAATTCATAATGGTCGGTTTATTAATTTAAAATTGAATTCAACATATGGAAATATATAAACATATACGCATAAATAAGATTCATAATGATGGTTTAGTTAGTTTATGAGTGAATTCAATACATAGAAATGCATAATCATATACACATAATTAAAATTAATAATGATCAGTTAATTTATTCATGAGTGAATCCAATATTAGAAATATATAATCATATACACATAATAAAAAATCAAAATTATTATTAATTTATTCGTGTGTGAACCCAATAATACAATTATATAATCATATACATAACCGTAAAATTCATTATGATCAGATAAATTGTTTATTAGTGAATTGAGAATTTAATACCTGATCCATGTACGTAATTATTGGAATATAATAAATAAGCTAATGTACAATATATCCTATATATTTGGTATATGATGTCTTCGTTATGTACAGCAAAATCATTCTCTGCAATTTTTAAAAATAAACGTATTCTTGTAAAATATTGCAGAACATTAAAAATTCAGCATATGGGAATGTTAAAAAAAAAAATTAAAAAAAAAAAAAAAAATAATAATAATAATAATAATAATAATAATAATAATAATAATAGTGGAAGTCGAAAACGCAACCCTCGTGTTAATGATCGATGACCCAATCCACTGCAGCAGAGAGACAACTGCCATCAAACACTTGCTTATTAAGTAAATAAATAAATGTATGCGTTAGAGATCGTGCTCATGCGCAGAACGACGACAAGGGTTTACGCTCGTCAGATTGTCATTTCTGTAATTTTGAACCCTCTTTTAAATCCCTTAGCAATTGTAGTAACCGAGTTAATACCTCTAATAAAATTCTTCACCCAAAATGCAACTCTTTGGGCTGCTGTCCGCCGCAATCGACCGTCGTCTAGAGGAAAATACAATTTGAAACACGGAGACAGATACACACAGACAGTGAGGTGTATATATTAGATTATAAATGGGACCATACTGTTCGATTTCTTATGTTATGTAGTAGGTCGACCACAAGAAAATGTCGATCTATCTATTTATCTATCTATCTAACTTGAGTTACCGTTGGACGATTAATGGGGAGAATGCCGAAAAACTTTCAAAATATGGTAAATTTATTGTAGACAAGTTTACCAGAGGAGCTGATCAGCTGATCGGATCTACGTGTATGTAACATAGATCAGGTTAGCTGCAGATCATTGGGAGTTCGAATTTGAACGTGGAGCAGGGCTGACGATTATACAGGTAGTACCCTCTTCACCGGGGAGGGAGCGGACGCGTTTGAAAAGAGAGCCCTAGAAATGACTAAACAATTAAAGACATTCACTTTCCGGTCTTCTGCGATCGTCACCTCGAAAGTGACAAAAAAAAAACACTATATAAAACCAACCCGCATTCTTGAAGTGAATGAATATTCGGCCAAACATGTTCCAGCCTCCCCGCCAAGAACAAGATGAATTCCAGATTGACAAGATCAATGACCTATGAAGGTATGCCCAAAACACATGTATCACGCACACATCAGCATATGAAGATTTATATATAAATACAACATAAATAGACAACAACGCAACGATTCTAGGCTTCGAATAGTGAAGAAACAACAACATACATTTAACGACACGTATACATATAAGGATTAACCCTTCGTCCCAAGTACGCATATAAACATTTAGAAGATAATATAACATACCACTTGTTGGTGCCCATTGTCAGGGAACTTATACTAGGGTGCGGAAAAATGGAACTGGGGGGGGGCTACTACGGCGTAAAACAAACACACAAAAAATGTAGGCACAAAGAAAAAATCACTGTGGACAAGACATAATGAAGAAAATATGAGGAAGATAAAAAGAAAAAAAAGGAAAAAAAAACGTTGTTAGTGCGCAAATACACGCACACCGTATGAAAGTCCTTGAAAAATAAAGACCATTTTATAAAAATTAAAAATAAAACAAAAGAAGAAATACCCTACGTATTAGAAAGAAAACAAATACACCTATGTTAAAGAATGAAAAAAGTAAAAATAGGTATGCTAGTTTATTAGAAAAAAATATACACATAGAAAAGAATAAGCGAAAAAAACACAAAAAAAGCTTGTACTTGTAAAAATTAGACAAGGAAAATTATGACACATAAACGCAGTTAACTGTTTTAAAATCAAATAAAACACAAAGGTAGGTTACGCGTAATCAAAAAAAAATACACACTTATGAATGAAAGAGAAAAATGCGGATACATCTATGTTAGCGGATGAAGAAAAAAACAACATGTATTCTAGATTTATCAGAAAAAAAATGAAAACATACACACAGAAGATTAAAAGCGAAAAACGCAACAAAAAATCTGTAGAGAACTTAAATTTAAACACATATACGAAGCTAATGGTTTTCAAAGTAATTAAGACCAAAGTGTGATTAGCCATGGTAGGTTCCACGAAAAAAAAAAACAACACTTACAGGGAAAAAAATAGGCCAACATTTGCGTATGTATTATCACTTTTTAAAGAGATAAAAAGGAAATAAATGGCATTCCATTCGGTCTTTAACTTTGACACGTGGTGCGCGTATGCTTTGACACCCATGGAGAAAAGACGGGAGTGTGTTTTTAAATTAATGATATTCTGTGGGAAATTAAAATTTATGCAACCGATACTAGTATTTGTTCATGTGGATCCTTTTGGGTGCCACTGATCTGTCTTTTGTTGTTTGAACTTTTAGTCTTGGCGAGAGGAAACTTTGCGGATGCTTATGAGAATATATTTTTAATTATTATATGTATTTGAGTGTTGTTTTCTCGAATCATTTCGTGCAGTTTTTTTTGTTTGCCATGTATTTTTGGGAAGGATGGTGTATCAGAGATCTATATTTGTGGGGTTTCTTAAAATTATGATTAATTTAAAAGTAAGAACACCTTGTTAATTGATTACAAATAATTATGATAAAATTGCGAAAAAGAAAAAGAAATAAGAAGAATATTAAACAGTGTACCGAAGTTAGAAATAAAAAGGCACACTTCTGGGTTATGAGTAATGGGATTACCTAGTTGTTAAATTTAGGAAATGGCGAAGTGATCAGTCGCTGTTTTTTTCGTGTTGTCAAGATGATCGTGGAATATTTGTTGTCTTGTGTTTTCGTAGCATTTTTCTCCAGATTCGTAATTCGGCGGGATACATAGGAAAATGCTCGCGTAATGTTATAGAGAAAATCTTTTACCACATAGGGGGCATGTACTTATGGAAACACGAAATATCTGTGACGAAAGATTATTGTGATCGCGATCTCATACCCGCAGCCTTCCAGGCCTTGGTGCCTCCAGCTTACACCAGCTTCCTCCTGCGGCTTTCCAGCAACCTCGCATGCACAATGCTCCTTCGGCTTGCAACCACGCTTGCACCTCGCTCCTCCGGCCTCTAACCTCTCTTGCACCTCGCAACTCTGGTCTGCTTCCTCGCTCGCACCTTGTTCCTCCGGTCTGCAACTTTGCTTACACATGACCCCCTACCGACCGTCCGTTTCTTAAAACTGACTCTCCGTTCTCAGTCTCATCCGTTCCTCAAAACTCACCCTCGCGTTCTGAGTGTCCACTATCTGTTCCAGAACGCCCTGACGTTCAGCCGAAAGTCAGGATCCAGCGAGCAAACCTGAACCACGTCACGTCTAGAGTACTTGCTCCAGACCTCCAGAGCTTTGCCTCCAGCGATGTGCGACCTTCCAGGCAACAAGCCTCCAGATCATACGATTTTTCGCTTCCTTTGCAAATAAAATGTGAACCCTCGTATTTAACCAAATAATATGTTCCTGCCATTTCTTCTTTGCCTTTTGCTGTTTACTTTTTCCCAGTGTCTCCCTTTTTAGTTGTTGGCTCGATTGTCCCCGGACGACTGGCTACGCAACATATCAACAAAACTTCGGGCATTTGGCAGACCCTTTTGTCTACAGAAAAAAACACACACACAATAACTATGTCAATTGTGAGTATGTTCTAATGGCTTTACTGCATAAAATAGTAGGCCCCCCTTTTTCTGCTTATTGAGTCTTATGTCTTTTATCGAGAGAAATATATTTATTGTGAATTTTCTGTGTTTTGTAATTTTGTTATTGCCTGCTGTGTGTTTTTCTTTTGTTTATAAGTTTCTGAAGCACTTTCGGGTTTTTTATGAGCCCATAGATAAATGTGCACGAAAAAGTTTGTAAAAATGTAGCGAAGTCTTTATTTTTAAAAGTAAACAGTAAAAAAATAACATCTGGATCACGGGAAACTAGCCTAAGATTTTCAATTCATATATTTGAAAATATAATTTAAGCTTCTTCCATCAATAAAATAGAAAGCAGAAACATAAATGTTCCTACATCACTTTCTTTTACACTTTTTCCCTTCCTTTCTCTTTCTCTCTCTTACTCTATATCAGAGCATGTGTTTACGTGCGTGCGTGTGTGTGTGTGCGCGTGTGTGTGTGCGCGTGTGTGTGTTTATGTGCGTTCGTTGTATAATCAGGTGTTCATGTGTTTAAGGTTAAAAGTTAATCTTCAAAATCGATTAGATTTTTGTCTATTTACTTTCTGTTGCCTTTGGCATTCAAACCTAGAACATAGCGCTGGTTATTTTAGTCTGCCTAATGCAGGTGCTTCAAAATTCAGTGATATAATTTAAAATTCGAGAATTGCGCATCTCAAAGGTCCAATTTGTTTTGAAAAGTTTCGATTATTTCTGTTTATTTATACCTATATATATTTTCTTTTTATTTATATTTGTATATTCAAGGCTATTGTTTCAAGATTTCAAAGGCATGAATTTAAGTTAAAAAACCGCTTTTCGCATGGAAAATTATCGGTAAATCCGAGGTTTTCCAATTTTCCCGCACGTTTACCCTGTTCAATAACAGCTGAAAATTGTTTGCGTTTCATCAAAACTGTTTAGCATTTATTTTCCATTGACGTATTTTGTTGGCTTCTCTTTAATGTGAATGGCAAACTCCGAAACGGTTCATATTCTCTCCTGACGAACCGACATTTCCCAAGGACCTGAATGGATTACATCATAAATGTGAAAAAAAACGATGACCTTTATTTAAACAAGTTACAAGAATAGGTAGACCTCAATATGGTGCTTTTTTTTCTTTTTAATTACTTGACATTACACCAGAATAAAATACCCTACAAAATAAAACATCTAATGAATTTTTTATATACATGTCTGTAAGGTAAGCGATTCTTTACAAACAATATTTTCACATGACCGTCCGTTTCATTGTGAGTTTCTGCTATTGTTTTCGTACAAAATATTATTCTGTTTACTCTTTGCCTTTTCTGGTGACAGCTTCTACAAGGGTTCAGTGCAATTTTCAACTTTCAAGTGAAGATCGGTATGCGGTTCTTTCAATTCTCCTCCAGATTTCTGTAATTATGGTTTTGTATTATAGCAGTCGATGGTGATGCCAACAAATGTCTGTAAGTGATCGTGATTTTTTAGGGAGGTGTAGATTATGAGATTATTTGCAATTTAATTTCTAGTGAGTCCGTTTGGTGTTCTTATTTTTTTCTTTTACTGTGTTATCATTGATATCTGAATCGCCAGCATTAATGGAATATATTGATTTGATTCTGCATTCGAGGATTTTTTAAAGAATTAATTGGAATTCACTAGTAAATCGTTATATAGAATACACGTTCTGAGTTTATCTCTGTTCTATCGTTATTTTCAATGCAGTAATCGACTGAACTACAATCTATGGTCTTTCCATGCAAAACATGCGCAATAAATACTCGTCCAGCTACAAACATCGTCACATCATTTACAATTTATCAGAGACTAAACTAAAATTCCAGGAACAAAATGTATTTCCCAGAACTGACTGCTTGTGGAAGAAATTACCGCGGGGCTACTGTCAAGATGACTATGAGATGGTTGTTTTAAATCTAATGTAAATATGTTTGTGTTGATCCCTTCTCTTAAATAATAGACCCCGCCATGTTCCGCAATAACCGATCATCAAAGAGCTGCCCTACAGCTTACCCGACATTCATTAATATTTATTTTCCAGATGCCGTTGCGATTTGGTAAGCAGTGACCTCCCAATAAAAGAAACAATGTAGATATCGAGTGTTCGATACTTTTTACTATAAATCTTGAAGAAAATGACCGAAACCCTCGCGTAAGTCTCGACGGTTAAAATAAATTATATAAATATTGAAACCATTTTTATAATGAAAATTTTTTAACAGAATCGTTATTAAAAAGGTTTTCCTGCTATGAAACTCCAAAAGATATTTCAACTGATACTTTTTATATGAAGTCAAAGAAATTGCAATAAAATGATAACATAAAATCATCGAATAAGTACTTTTATGGAGGTGACCTGTTTTTTTATCATACCTAAAAAAGAAACGAATAATTTTCTCGAAACTAATTTCTTAGAAGAGACTCTGCTAATTGAAAACATTTAAGGGTACCAATGTTATTCTGACCTACCGTAAGATCGGGTGGAACGATACAATGGTCGCCTTAGAAAAGACAACACGGTCCTATTTCCGTTTGATTAGCCCGGTTTTCTTTTTATTTGTTGATAACATCTACTAGTGGACCAGATGTGTAAAAATCCAAAGAGTGATAGAAGTTCTCTATCATGTCTAAAAGTGACACAATGTACAAAGAGCGCCGCTGTACAACGCATGCTTTCTGACGATCAAAGTTATAACAAGAGGACTATTGTCAGCACCCTCATAATAACAACCCGGACGATTATACGCCTTAGGACAGAGCTGGGTTACTTCGTTTGGTCATACGTCGAGAACATCAATATTATGACTTTCCAAAACATCTAAACCATTCTGATTGCCGCAATCCGCCAATTATTCGGCAACCTCCCCCAGGCGCTTGTGAAACATCATGCTCCAGTTCGGACCTGTATTAAGGCGGTAATTAAGAGTTAAAGCAGTCACATTGAATGAAGTTCAGCTATACTACATAATACATTTATCTGAGTTGATATATTTCAGTAAAGTTTTAAAATAAAATTGTAGTGTATCTTTCTTTAAGGCGAAATACTGTATATATCTAAATAAATATTTAATCAAATTAATGATTCAGGTTTCTACTAGTGGGTTCGCTTTTACTAACTTTACACACGCATACACATACACACATATATGTATGTTTGTACTAATTTAATAAAGTGTGTGAATATCTATGTGTACTAATTCAAGTGGGCATTCGTGTGTACTAAATGAGTAATATTTTAGAGGCACTATCTCACTAAACTTACACAGATACATACGCATGCACACACATATTTACGTATGCGGTTATGTGTGATAAGTAAGCATCCTCCTCAGGGTTCTACTAACGGTACACAGACATACAGACATATGCACACATACACACATACACACATACACACACGCCCGCGCAGATACATACACACACACACACATATATATATATATATATATATATATATAACATTCCCAAGTAACGTAGCTCAATGCTTTTCCGTAAAATGAATTAAGTCCTCTCGTTTACAGTATCGTAGAATTTGTCAACATTGTAATATATTTATTTTAATCGATGTAGTTTTTTTTCGTCTGTGTAAATAGGCCTAATCAGTGTATATTATATACATATTACGAAATGATTCTGATTTCTCTCCTCTCTATATTTTTAATAAGAGATGAGCGAACTCTTCCTCAAAAATCTTGTATACACACCAGTTAATGCATTTCGTAAAAATATTATGTTTGGAAAATCGTCCTGGGTTTTCCAGCTGAATTAGACTAATTTTGATGCTTCGACTCCGAAAATGACCTTGGTATTACTCAATCAGGTCAGGTTTTTTTTTTGTTACAGAATTTAAAAAAAAAGAAGATTTTTCTTAAAAAAAAAAAAATTGCGGATCATCAGCTGAGAAACCACTGACGATTTTTTCCGTTTCCTCAAGAAATAAAAGGCAACGTATCCGAATTCATTCAGTTTTATTTAGTCCATCAAATGTGATATGCATAATTACCATAATATTAGTATAAGTATGACACAAAAGTTCAGAATTCACGGAATAGATCGGCGTTTCTTCGATTCCCGTGTGTGAGCAGCTGCTTGGTTGTCTCTCTTCAGCGACCAGCAGTAGTCCGCCAGCATGACTGCGCCTCACCTCCGCTGGTACCTCTCCTCCATTTGGCGCATGTCCTGATTGAACCTCTCTCCCTGCTTCTCGCTCATCATCAACTTCCCCATGTGTGACAACAGGAAATGCATCTTTTTACTCATCAAACACTCGAGTTGTTGGAAGGCCTTTATCATGCTGCAGATGAATCTGTCGTGCTTTATGTTCCCCAGGAATTGTTCACCACCTGCACAAACGATTTCCACGCGGCGCACTTTAGGGTGTTCATGGAGTTTAAGATCCCTGTATCTTTTATGAGCTGCCGTATCTGTGGGCAATCGAAAGTGCCGGCCTTCAGCTTCTCAATGATCAGTCAAGGAAAGGCTCGGCACAGGTAGTTGAAGCACCTCCCATCCTTGCCAAGAGCGGTTCTTTTATGATGTTTCTCGCCCCAGGTACTAACTGCTCTCACGCCGGCCACTCTTTCTTTACATAGTGCTGGGCTCAGTCTCGACTGCTCCACATACATATAAACATGGGTACTTCGTGAACCCGACCTGCTGACCAAGTAGAAAACTCACCATCTTTAAGTCGACTCAGATAACCCATTTGTGCTGCTCATATTGGATATTGTCAAGAACGTACTTCACTGCTTCATATTTCTCTTTGAGAGTTGTGGAGTGTGCAAAGAATTGAGGTGAACTTGTTCCCGTTGTGGAGGACCACACACTTCCAAGGACGCCAATCTCTCGGATCGTATTGAGGAGCGCCGAGTTTAACAAGAAACCGGCGATATCTCGGCAATACACGAGGTCTTCCTCCTTGCAGAAGTAGCCCATGTAGTCCTCATGCCTTCTACGAAAGAAAGTGATACGCGCGCCCTTGCCAAGTAGATTTTTCTCTTTGAGTCTGGAGGCCAAGGGAGGATGTCTTCGACAAGCTGAGATCCCGAACCAGATAATTAAGCTCACATTGTAAGAAGAGCTGCGGACCATCTTGTGTTTCATACTCGAACTCTTCTGTATATACTTGCTCGTCTGTAGTGGTGGTCTCGTCGTCGCTGTCTTGAAGCTGTGTGGACGCTGGTACAGGAATTTCTTCGTAGGAAGATTCGGCTGAGTGTCAGACAATGACATTTAGAATCAACTTGATTGGCTAAGGGTTAATAAAGTAAAATTAGAATTATATTTTATTTGTATATTCTTATGGGGTAATGGTGAGACAGGTATTGATTTGATTGGCTAATTGTGAAATGCCTTTTACTGTTCTAAAATGCGATGAATTCGAAAAAGAAAAATAAACAAATATAAGCTGAATCGTTTATTGCTCATTAAATACGCTCATCCTGAAATATAAACAGTTAATAAATTAGTACTAGGATTTATAGCCACTGAATATGCCATAATTGTACTATTTTGTTAGAGACACCAACCCGCATAACAAAACCGGCATGCACCAACTTCCACGTCTAAACACACACTGAGCCCACGAGTAGTTTATTTAAGGAAAGCAATGAATGTTAAGGTAATGAGAATATTAGGGATAATCTAAGAGGGAATATTGATATTACGGAGTCCTCGGGAAGAATGCTTCAAATTTGATAAAGTATAACCCTGGTTAGATTAAACTCACACACAAATGTATTAAATAGGTAATAAATTCTATACATATTTATACACATACATTTATGATAAACACAAACATATTAATTATTAATAATATTATTCGTGTCAGTGCAGTGTTATTCGATATATTCTTCAATCTTTAATAACCCTTATCCCTGAGTGGCTTCCGGGCCTTGATAAGTGGCGATCACTGTGTAAAAAAAAAAAGAAAAATATGATTGAACTCAAAACCCATGACACAAGCATATGTATACCTCGCCAGGAAGGCCTATGGCTGTATCTCAACAGGTTGACCTGATAGAGCAAAATCAATGTGATAATCGCACTCAGAACACCACAATTCGTCTAAGTTGAGAAACAACTGACGTTTTTTGGCTGTTATCCAGTGTAATTTATGAGTAAATGTGTTCATTAATAAAAACGATACAGACAATAAATCGAAAAACTATGAGAAACAGGCATTCTCATTAGCTGATTTTATTTTAATTAGGATATTTCTATATTTGTCTACGGTGGCCGTGTTCTTTTAAACCAAGCATGTTTTTTTTTTCATAAGACTTTTTGTATTCCTACACGTCCACATATAGGAAATAAAAAGAGAAAGGATATATACTTTTGAATTATTTTGGTATTGGTTTTTATTCATTCTTTGTTATCTTTATATATATATTTGGTTTATTTGGCTGTTAAAAGGTCAAAGTTCAACGATAATACCTTTTAGAATTCTACTAAACTCCTCCGACAATTTTGGTATAACAATTGTAGGTATAGGTTCCTTGGGCATGGATCTAACTTAATAAATTCATTTGAGCCCAAAAACAGGAATGTGAAGGGGTCATAATAGGGGTAAAATAAAAATTAATTGACTTCTGCGGTCTCTACCAAATTACTCCGACTATTTTTGGTCTAAATTTGGAAATTTTACATAAATGGTATTCAGAGATGTGAAAAAAGAGGCAACTTCTTAAATTTTATTATGCCGTTTTGTGAAAAAGAGAAGAAAAGAAAAACGCATACATATAAATAAATAGACATGCAATATTTACCCGTTTAAAGAGTTTTTTGTTAATGAAAATAATGCAAAAAAGATAGGACATTTTTGAAAAAAAATAAAGAAAACTAATGTGCATAAAATATGTTAAAGTCAAGTATAATTTCTGCGCGCATTCAAAAAGTATTTTCTCGAAAAAGACAATTACAAAATGTTTTTTTTTCTCTTTTGTAAGTTACTTTTTTTCAGCAAAAGTATTAGTTACGCATTAGTAGGTTAAAGTGTTAATACAAATAAAATGTATCCAGTTTAACGGACTGTCCAGGACTAATTTAAATATATAGAAATCTATATACATACAGGGCCGTGAAAAAAATATTCAGTCGAATCCCCCAACAAGTTTTGAGAAAAAAAAACGCTGTAACTTTATTCTTGTTGCGGGTTTCGTTAATACATCAGCGATATTTTGTTGTGATGATATGTAATTCAAAATAATGGATTCCTTTTTCACCTCGTTTTTTATGAAGTGTTATTTTATATTTATATGCTTAGATCTTTAGTTGATTATCGTGTTCTGTGCTAAGACTATACTGGCTTGATTATCACAGTTAATTACTACAGAGCTTTTAGTTAATTCTGGCTCTAAAATAGTCTTTATGATATTTTTAAGGTAGAGTTCGTCCTGGGCAGTGTGCATGATCTTGATAAATTCTGCTTCACACCAAGAGAGATATATAATCTGTTACTTTTTAGATTTCAATGAAATAATAGGCCCATTTTCTGAGTATCTGAAACAATATCCAGATACACTCTTGCGATCTTCGTCGTTTCCTCAGTCTGAATCCGAAAAAAAACCCTTCTAATTTTAGGGGCTTTCTTGATTTTCTAAATACTAACTTCTGTTCTTTAGTTCCTTTTAAATAACGCAGGATTTATTTAGATCTGTTTAAATCCTTCATTGTCGGTCGTGTTAACTTTTGCGACAGTTTTGTTACTGTATAGTATATGTCGGCCTAGTTGCAGTAATTAAATATATAAGACTACCTATTTGGCAATATTGTGTGTAATTTATTATTTTCGATTATGTGTGTATATTTTTATTAATATCATTTTCGACCGGTGTAGAGAGTTTCTTGCACACTCCCATTCCAAATGTTTATAGTATTTTGTCGATGTATCTCGATTGAGTCATCGTAACAAGTCGTTTGCTTGGAGTAAATTATATTCCCAGAAACCAGGATATTTTGCCAAGATGGGTCATTTTGAATCTTTTACTTAATGTGTTCTTAACATCGGTAAACATTATGTCACAATTTGATGCGATTAAAATATCATTGACCCACAAAACCAAAATCAGTAGTTTATCGTCGTTGTGTTGGGTATATAAACAGGGGTCTACAGCGCATTGTCTAAATTGTTGTTTAATAATATAATCATTAAATACTGTATTCCAACACTGAGCACTTTGCTTTAGACCATATAATGCCTTGTTAATTCGCAACACGCAATTTTTATTTTTCATTATAAATCCCTCTGCAGGGGTAATATAATTTCAGAGTTTATTGGCGCATTCAAATAAGCATTTTTTACGTCCATTTGATGGATGCTTAGATCATATTGTGATGCGATTTGCAGTAAGATTCTGATTGTCGTTAAGTTTGTGGTTGGTGAAAACGTAGGAAAATATTCTATACCGTAAATCTGAGAGTAACCCTGTTGCAACAAATCTAGATTTGTACTGTTCTACGCCTGATGTTGTACTCTTTTTTGTAAAGACCCATCTTGTAGAAATAACATGTTTATCTTTTGGGAGAGGCACTACAGTATAGGTATCATTTTCGGTTAAGGCATCTATTTATTTTACATGGCAATTTTCCATTTATCACAATGTTCTGAATTAACTGCTTCGTTAAAGTTTTTTTGCGCATTTTCCATTCAATAGCAATAATCGATTTTATAATTTTTTATATTGTCGACCACAAAAAAAAAATCGGGTACCCTTCTATTTTTTTGGGGATATCGTTCGACGTTATCATCATCATGGGCACTCTTGTCTCCGTCATATTTATTGTCTTTGTTTGTTTTAATTATTTGAGGTAATATAATTTCATCTTCTTAATATGACGGATTTCGTCTGTAAAATTAAGCGTGTCTGTAAATTTTACAAATCAGACTTTTTTATTTTATATTTTTTCTGGAAAAAATACTAAATTGGCTGGACTGTTTTTATCGTTTCCAATAAATATACTAAATTAATTAAATTAAATTATCTATATATGCGAAGTAAGTTGAACCAAATATATGCATTCTGCATGCATTTGTGTTTTTACCACAGACAGATTCATAAGGAGTTTTAGATAGTGTTTTGTTAAAGCACCTGTTGCGTATATAGGCTGCCGCCATAAGTGCGTACGTCCAGAGGTTTTTAGGGAGTTTGGATTCAATGAGTAGGCATTTTGTCATTTCAAAAAGTGTCCACCGCGCACGTCTAGCAGCCCCGTTTCGGTGTGGCGATCTAGGAGCTTATATTACATGCCTGATATGATGGTTAATTAAATGTTCAAAGTATTTATTGGTGAATTCCGTACCGTTGTCAGAGCGAATACACTTGACTTCACCGGAGGGACCCATGTCGGCTAGATATTTTTTAGTTGCTAGCAGGGTATTAGATTTGTTCTTTAAAAAGTAAACCATTATTAAACCTGAATGGTCATCTACGAAATTCAACACATATCTATAATGTTCCCTGGCCATCGGTTCTACGGGAGCGTTCAAGTCATAATGCACCATTGATAGGATTTTTTGCCTTTTTGTCTAGTATCTTGCTTTGATAGTTTGTCATTTGCCTTTGCGTACAGACGTCGCAGTTGAAGTTTTTTGATGATTGTATTCGCATTCCATCAACTACAGTCGGCAACTATTGGATTTCAGGAATATTGTTGTGTCCATGAATTTTATGCAATGTCTGTAGATTATGGCAGGCGGTTTTCGATGGCACTATGCTATTTAAATATTATAGTCTTCCATTTTCTTTAATGCCGAATACAGTTCCATTTCGGTATACCAGTTTTGAGTTATTGGAGCTATAATTTAGTTTTGCACCTTGTTTTTTGGCAGCTTGTACAGAAAAAAAAGTGTTTACATTTTGGGATTAGATGAGCGTTTTATAAAATAAAGAAACTTAGTTCACCTGTATTGTTCTTAAGCGAGATTTTCGCATTGCCTCTTCTACAAAATGATTTTGTGGCTTAAAGTTGGGGTCAAAATTGATAAAATCTGATTTCTTTGTAATCACATGTGCCGTGGCCCCACAGTCGATAAGAAAATTGTTATTGTTTGTTGAAGCATTACACGTACACGAAAATAAAAATGTATGTTCGCTAACAGAGCTCACTACATTTTTAATAGAGTCGCCATTTTGAGTCCTGTATCTACATTGGAAACTCTTGTGATTAGGTCGTCCACAATTATAGCAAAGCAGTACTTTTCTTAGGTGAAAAATAGTTTTGGCAAAGTTGCGTTTTTTATCCCTGGCATGGTTATAATTTAATTTTGGTGTTTTTATGTGTGTATTTTTAAATTTCATGATATTTGTGGATTCGTTTTTTTCTGTGGTCATGTTTTCAGCTTCCTCGTAATTTCTGAATGCTACCTTGAATTGGCTAAAAGTCATGGGTTTTTCTTTCTGGGTTATCATTGTTGTAAATGGCTTGAAATCATTCAGTAATCCCTTAAGGACCATGGAAATTTACATACTGTCACGTATAACTTCACCAGACATTTTTAAAGAATTTGCAGTCGTTTCCGCTCTTATAATCAGTAATATTTTCGGCCTCCATTCGTTTTAGAGAGGTCAGTTCAGTGTATAAAGAAATAATTTTGGGTTTTCCTTTCGATAAATAATGCTCTCTCAATATGTTTTATGCTTTGCAGTCATCGTCCAAGTCTTCTCTCATTACCAGTGATAGACTTTGGTCATCAAAACACTGTAATAATTCGGCAAAGACAGCTGCGTTCTTTTCAATGAAGTCGGGGTCGTTTCTGTTTTCAGTACGTTGTGTTTTCAGTATTTTCTGTAGCTTTTGGATTCGTAGATATCCTAGCAATTTAACTTGCCACAATTCGAATTTTGATTCGGATCCATCGAAATAAAGACGCACGCTGGGCGCTTAACATCTAGAAGTGTAAGCCATGTTTTGTTTCATAAAAGTTTCAGATGGTTCGTTGTTTTAAACAAGTCTTGAGAGGTAACTGGTTTGCAGTAGACCGAACAGTTTCCGATGGTTCGTTTTTCTAAACAAGTTTTGAGAGGTGACTTGTTTGCAGTAGATAATTCCACAGATCAAAATATTCTTACCCTGTCGAGACAAAAAAAAAACAACAACAACATGTGAAATTGGTCCAGAAAAGGTTTAATATTTCTGAAGCAATTCTCGTTTCTGACTGGTTCGTAACAGAACGTGAATTAATTCGATTCGTCAGTTCGTAGAAGCATAGTTTATAAATAGAATCATCCGACTGTGTGAGATCATACTCCATTACTCTCTTGAGATGATGGGATGTCTCCTAGCGGCCTCGGCTGCATGGAGACAAGGTAGTACCAGTCAAAGATTCGTCACTTGACACTCAGCCCAACAGGTGAGGGGCCGGAAACCGGCCCAGCACCTGTTGGACTGAGGTACACCGCCTGGGCAATACCTAGGAGGTCCACCCTCCCAGGGCATGCCACCGGGCTTTCCGGTGGGGCAAGTTTATTGCTTGCTGCCTGAGGCGCCCCGACCGGGGAATGCTGACGGGGTTACTCAGGCAATTTTTAAAATTGCAGGAGTGCCCCTCCTTAAGGGGAGCCTGCGGGTATTCCACTTTCAAGGCCTTGTGCCCAATATTGCCGATGTGGGCGGCAATTAAATATATACCCCATTACTTCGTCTGATGGGGAAGGTCTCCTAGCGGCTTCGGCGGCATGAAGACAGGGTAGTACACGTCAAGGATTCGTCACTTGACACTCAGCCCAACGGGTGAGGGGCCGGGAACCGGCCCAGCACCTGTTGGACTGAGGTACGCCGCCTGGGTAATACCTAGGAGGTCCACCCTCGCAGGGCTTGCCACCGGGCTTTCCGGTGGGGCAAGTTTATTGTTTGCTGCCTCAGGCGCCCCGACCGGGGAATGCCGACGGGGTTACTCAGGCAATTTTTTTTTTTAAATTGCAGGAGTGCGCCTCCTAAAGTGGAGCCTTTGGGGTTACCACTTTCCGGCCTTGTGCCATATTTTGCCGACGTGGGCGGCAATTAAATAACTACCACATTACTTCGTCTGATGGGAAAGGTCTCCTATCAGCTTCGGCTGCATGGAGACAGGGTAGTGCAAGTCAAGGATCCGTCACGTTACACTCAGCCCAACACGTGAGGGGCCGGGAACCGGCCCAGCACCTGTTGGACTGAGGTACACCACCTGGGTAATACCTAGGAGGTCCACCCTACCAGGCCTTGCCACCGGGCTTTCCGGTGGGGCAAGTTTATTGCTTGCTGCCTGAGGCGCCCCCACCGGTGAATGCCGACGGGGGTGTACTGGCAATTTTTTTATGAGGCAAGAGTTTCCGTCCTTTAGGGGAGCTTGCCTATTTCCACCTTCCGGCCTCGTGCCACATTTTGGTGTGGTGGACACCAAATAAATAGCTACCTCATTACTGCGTCTTTTTACTTGGGCGGTGCGTTATTTTGTAATCAATTTCTATCCTTTCTGTCCTTTTCCTTTTATTTTTATCTATGTCTGAATTTTTTCTACACGACGCTTTTTTCCTGCTTTTTTACTGTTATCATTAACAGTTTTTTGGACTTTTTCTTTAACCGTTTTTTAAACAGTCCGACTATAGCCACTTCTGCGAGCCAGACGCCTATTGTCATTACAGTGGAGACGGAAAACGTCGCACCTTCTACGCCAACCCCCTGGACTAAACCCCCGAAAGTCGACATCAATCTTTCTCAATTCGTTGAAAAGGCAAAACAATGCCTGGACCAAGTCACCTATACAGGAATAATCGTCAACATCCAGAAAAGGTGCCTAACATTATTGTTGGCAGACCGGAAGACAAAACAGGTTATAAGAGCAACTGTAGATATCATTATCACCATTTTGGCAACTGCAGGATTCAGACCCTTACGTGTCATAAAGTGTAAGGGATATAATACATGGAGCGCACTCTTCAACTGATCACAAAGGTGCCTTACTATTTCCTAAAAGGAAATAATCGCACAACAGTACATCCGGAGGACTGAATATGTGGGAAAACGTCGCACCACAGTCTCAGTCTTCCATGTACCACACTACATCAATGGCGAACAATTCGACGCCTTTTTCTTAGTTCGGAGAAATGATCCACATAGAGGGCGACGAATTTCACGGTGTGTGGTCATTCGACGTCCTGTTAAACAAGGAAAATTTCATAAACATCCCCTTCTTCCTTGAGGTAGGCGAAGAAAAGCTGCACATCATAGTGGCCGGCAGGCGACCAACCTGCTGGAATTGTAGTGCACCCTGAAAAAAAACTCCACCAAACTCTTTAAAAAGCATATCTGAGGAAATTGGCCATGCCTTATCTGCTTATTCTTCAGCTTATATACAGTGGAGACTACAATGTTCACAATGTGGAATGTTTAACCCACTCAAACAAGACCGATGATGAGAAGAGATTCTGTCACGATTTCTCCATTGCTTATGATCTCACTAAGATTGTTCACAAACATGTTTTCGTTCTGTCTCCACTTGGATCTTCCGACTGCTCTGTTGTATCAATTAAGATAAAAATTAAATGCAAAACATCTTCAGACACAGTGTACAGTATATCGATACTCTGTGGAAGACTGAGGTATTTTCTGCAAATTTATATAAGATGTACCTCTGCGTTCCAGGTTTAAAAAAGAGGTGTCCTTTATACTATCACACCTTACAGAATGGATCATTGTAGGTATTGACCGTTTCATAACCTTAAAAATGTTCCAGCGAAAACCTAACCGCCACCCGTGGTTCGCTCCAAAATATGCTGCTGCCATTGCGCACAAATATCACTATTTCCATTGCTTCAAACATAATAGGTGTACTGAGACTAAGGCTGTTTTCACAACTGCCAGCAACCATTAGAAAAATGTTATAAACAACGAAAGTTGTATTATCGATCCGGCAAGTCCGAAGTAGCTTAGCAGCAGGTTGGTTCCCACTAGTTTTGGCAAATAGCAAACAGAATCCTTAACAGATACGTGTGCTCTATCGCAACTATCATCAATGGACCTGAGATAATATCGACAGCATTAAATAAAAACTCTTGCCAAGAACTTTGCAGATAATTCTACCCTTTGCGACCAAGGACGCCAAAGTCCAATATTCCCTCCTATATCAGAAAACACGCTATGTTATATACAAATATGTATACGTGATAATGGCAAGCTAATCAACACCTTGAATTCAGTAAAGCAACCGGTCCTGACGTTATTCCAAGTATAATATTCAAACAACTTCGCCCAGAACTAGCGCCCGTACTTACAAAACTGTTTAAATATTGTTTAAGTAGAATAGCTTCCTATCACTCTGGAAAATCTACTCAGTTTTCCCTGTATTTAAGTATTCAGGTGATCGGTCAGCTTCCTCTCAGTACAACCCAATAAGTTTTCTGTGCGTCATGAGTAAGTTGTTGGAATCTGTGATAAATAAAGAAATAATCAACCATCTCATAAAAAGTAACCTTCTTAGTGACAGAGAGGTTTCCCTTCTGCTAGATTTACAGCAGATTTGCTTACAGTTATATCTCATAGGATTAGCAAACCACTCGACGGAGGCAACCTTTCTAGGACAATTGCTCTTGATATATCAAAAGCCTTTGATAGCGTATGGGATAAAGGATAATTTCACAATACCTCCGGTCAAGTTATAACTGGAAATGTCTTCTCAATTATGAAATCATTTCTCTCTGATAGGTTCATAAGAGTAGTAGTTGATAAGCAGAACTCAGAAGCTCACAGTATTTATGCTTGAGTCCCTCAGGGTTCCATAATGGGCCAATCTCTCTCTGATCTACATTAATGATCTTCCAAATCACACCCTTACATCAATTGTAGACATTTATTCTCGTGACATTACTATCGGTGGTCGCAAATCTAAGACGGAAACGGCCAAATTCTCTCCGAGTCTCTCTGCTCTGATCTTGAGCACGTGGTACAATGGGGAAAGGAGTGGCTGGTTACTATTAATACATCTTAAAACAAGTTTCTACATTTACATCAACGCTCTGATCCCCAGCCGGCATAAATTGAAAGGAATCGCTCTCGCCTTCAGGAGACCTCATGTTTTGACAAGCTTCATGGCTTGATCTTTACTCCCGATCTGAAAGTGAACACGTTCATTAAATCTGTTGTCAAAGCCGCTGGAAAAATTGTGAGATCTTTCTATCGATCCAGTAGATAGCTCACTGCTGATGCAAATCTCTAACTATATAAGAGCAAATTTACTGAGTGAGTTTTGTTTAAAGCTCAAAAACAATCGCTCGGAATTGTATACAAATATTACAGCGGCGAACCTGAAGAGTGTATAATAAAACAGGAAAAGCATTAACACAAATGAAAGCAGACTATCTAGGCTAGCTCAGCATCACTACAAAAAAAAAACACGATCGATCAAATCGTACCCTTGAATATACGCAAGACTCCGAATTAGTCTACAATGGACGTGATGCGAGTATAATGCGGATGTTTTACCGAGTAAAAGTTATGCAAAATTATTTAAAATAAGCGCATACAAATTGATAAGCAATTTGGACATTCGAAAACTGATATTTTTTTTTTAAACAAAACAAATGGAACTTGTTAAATCAGTAATATAGTCCGTAATATCCTGACAAGAGTGCAAAGGGAAACAGCATAAAATTTTAATTAATATAGAGAACTTTAAATAGGGGATAAGTTAGACGGTGGAAATGTAAAGAAATTAGATTGATTCTCATTGTAGCTGAAAAGCTTGGGGAAATAGAAGACATTGAACAATAAATGTTTTATGAAATTAGCGAGCACATTTCTTTCACAAATTGTGCAAACGTGTTGCCTCATAGAAACGACGAAATGTTAACGTCCCCCTTTAATGTCTAGAGTTATACGTATTGGCCTTATGTTTACTAAAAATTCTAAAGAGAAAATTTCAAAAGACAACCAAGAGTCGCCATTTTATGCTCGTATGCATAATTGCTTAATATCACGATTTATTCGTGATAAGATAGATAACTGGCTCTTAAAAATAGAAGACGATCATAACCCTTGCGAAAAATTAACCCTTCTTTTGTAAGTAAAAATCGGGACCGTTATTTTCTTTTGTTTTGTGTTATTTAGGAAAAAAATACTATTCTATTTTAAGCAGCTTAAAATAATCAGTTTTCTTCCTTGATTTAACATAATTGCAAACTATATATGAAACCCCCAACAAAAAATATAAAAGAAAAGAGAAGTGAAGAAAGTAGGGGGAAAAGCCAGGTGTAATCTTCTCCGAAATGTGACTTAGAAAGTTTTGTTTTTGTTATACATCTAGGCGGATATGCAAATATTATAAGGAGTTGAGCCTTGTACCCACACGAAAATGTGTATGCACACCCCCTTCTTCGGGATAAGTTATCCTTTTACTTTGTGTTATATATCAGCATAGTAAGCATCAATCTTTGGCCATAGTTATAATTGTATGCTCGTGCGAATGACTGCCAAATGTCACAAGTTGTCTGCGATGGGATGAATAAGTGGTTCTTAAAAATAGAAGACGGACAAAACCCTGGCAAAGTATTAATTTTTATTTAAAGTAAAAATTCGAACCGTTATTTTTTTTTAATCGTGCTGAAAAAGACTAAGGAAGTTTTTCTTTGATTTAAGCTAAATACCAACGTTAGGTGAAACTTTCTACCAATAAATATATAAGAAAAGGAAGGGAAGAAAGTAGGTGCAAATTGAAATCAAGAGTAAAGCCACAATACTCCTTACTACCAGCGACCAAATCTAATTGTGTAAGGGAAAGCTATCTTCAAATCCATAGCCACGTGGTACTTATTTCGACTCTACTAATTACAATACTTAGTTTTTTGGGCTTTTCCTGTCCTTTATGTATATCTGACAATGCATGGTACCTGCCATATACATGTTAAGTATACGCTATCCCTGCATCAGAACCACAGGTAATAAAACTCTGGGCATGGCATTGCCAAAAACAGCACAATATTAATAGTGGTTAATGCACATAACACAGGCCATGGGACCCTGAAAAAAGATCCGGCTGTCATAATCGGCAGGACTCCTCTAGATAGAAAACATGAGGGATCCGGACGCCATTCTGCGAATATTCGCCTACTTTCTAGTTTCAGAACACAGAAAGCACTGACAAAGTTGACATAAGTATAATCTCTAATTCCTGAGAGCAAATTGATATCGACCAAAAAAAAAAAACACACAACAAAAAAACATATTCAAGATAACCAACAAAATAAAAATAAAATAAAAACGAAAGGAAGAAATGGACAACGACGGAAAATTCTCTCGTACTGGAATTTTCTTATAGAAGTCACATATGATATAGATATGGAGCTTATCGAAAAGGAATGAAAAAAAAGTATGGGACGTTTCCAGTGACTACCATACGAGAGAACAAAGGATCGCAGACTAAGCAAGACTGATACTCAAGAGAGTCTGGTGGGCAAAACTGGAACTAACGTATATACATCGAAGAATACATTTTTGGATTGAGCATGACGCACCTCCCTCCAATTGGAACCATACGCGTAGAAGCGCCGGAAGTAAAAAAGGAATCAGCAAACGAAACCATAAAGAAAACCAGAGATAAAGTGACAAATGGGAAAGCGCCAGAACACGACAGGATATATGCTGGTTAAAAAAATCACAACTCTACACGAAAGACTAACCCAAAACATGAGGAAAGGTATACAGAAAACAAACGTGCCAAAAAAAAAAAAAAATGACAAGCGAAAACAATACACTGATATAGCAATATAGACAGAAAAAAACTGTTCCCAGCAACTACAGACCTATAACGTGTTTACTCACTATGGAAATTAATGACAGCACAACTGAGAGGATAAACATTTGCCACTCCCTTAATAATCCTGGACCGCTCCCCGTGGAAGAGAAAGGATGCAAGAAAAGAAAGGGAGGAGTATATGGTCTACTATACATGGATTGAAAGATCCTAAAATAGATTAAAAAAGAAGGAGAAACAATTTAACCATGGCATTGATCGACTACAAAAAGGCTGACGAGAGTATACTTGGTAATAGAATGCTAAAAATTGTATCACATACCAAGCAGGATAATCAACATAATAGAAAATGCAATGAGAACAGGGGGATTGAAATTGACCGCGGCTGGATAACACATAGCAGAAATAACAAAGTCGCATATTCCAAGGAGATTCATTATCGTCATTGCTGTTCATCATAACCGTTATCCCATTGAACAATATACTGAGAAAATGCGAAGCAAGATACATGTTCTATAATTAATACAGAGAATAAAATAAACAACGTAATGTACAGGGGCTATATTAAACTTTTTGCAAGTACAGAAGAAGAACTGGAAACACAAATAAACATTACCAGAATCTTCAGCCAGGATATCCAAATGGAGTTTGGTATGGAAAAGTACGCACTACTAGGTATATTTAACCGAAAACTACAAACAACAGAAAACATGGATGTACCAAACCTAGATGAAGGCCCAAGGGAAATAAGACACATATAAATACTAGGGAGTTTCGGACACAGATACCATCAAACCCACAGAAATGAGAGAGAGAATAACTCAGGAGAACAAGTAAAATTCTAGAAACATAATTAGATAGCAGAAACCTAATAATATGTATAAATACATGGACAGTATCTCTGGTAAGATACACTGGACCGTTCATAGTGTGGACCTAAGTAGAACTGAGACAACTCGACCAGAAGATCAGGAAAATCATAAGCTTGCACAATGCACTACCCCCAAAGGACGATGTTGATCGATTTTATGTGAAAGTTAAGGAGGCAGAAGAGGATTAGTTTGTATAAAAAAACTGTGTGCTAGACACAATAAATTAAGAAAAACACTGAAAGGATAATCATAGCTGTGAGAGACACTCGAAAAATCGACAAACCAGAAAACTAACGAGACAACGGATGAGACGAAAAATAAAAAAAAAATAGGAAGAAAAACAACTTAATGGAAGAATGGTAAATAGATGGGAATAACGAAAACACTTGGAAATTAATGTGTAAACAACACCTAAGCCGAGAAATTGAATACCTGATAACGGCAATACAAAACAACGCGATAAGAACAAACCACATCAGAGGAAAGATCGACAAAACACAAGCAAATAGTAAATGATAGCATTTACTATTTGCTTGTGTTTTGTTGATCTTTCCTGGCAAAGAGAGGAAGCGATAGATTATATAGTAAGTGGATGATGCAATCCGACTAAAAATCAATACAAAGCAGACACGCCCAAGTGGAAAATACAGTGCACTGGGAATTACGTAAACAACTATATCTGGAACGCACAGACAAATGGTAAAACCAAAAGCTGTCGACAGTACTAAAAAACGAGAACCATAAAATCTTATAAGACATAGGCATAAAAACTGAAAAACAAATCCAAGCAAGAAGACTGGATGTTCTAATAATAGACAAGAAAAATGTATTGTCAAATCGTAGAATTTGCTGTTCCAGCTGACCACAGTATTAATATTAAATAAATTGAGAAACAGAGCAAACACACAGATCTGAAAGATGGATGATGAAGAAAACCAAGTATTAGGAGTACTATGAACAATCTAGAAAAATTAGGAAAAACGAATCAGACAAATTTGAATCAAAGTGATGATTGGAAAGACATAACGGATATCAATAGTGAAAATAGCTGAAATAATAGGGAGAAACATTTAATGTGGAAACTAGCCCACATAAGCATTATGCACAGGTCGGACACACAGCTGCAGATGACACACATAAAGCGTTACATAGAACGAAGAACTTTGAACTCTGTCTGTCGGTATACATTTCCCTATTAAATAACTCTGTCAATTTTCGGTCTACAGACTCAACATTTAAGATACGTAGTATTGAAATTTGGGAACATATTTAATTCGTTTTCGATCAGAAATTAAGCTGTTAAGAGATCAAAGGTAAACGATCTGACCTTAGTAAACTCTCTTGAACTCCTCAGTCAATTCTGGGTTCAAACAATGATTTTTGAACTTAAACCTTCTCTTCATACTGTGGTTTAAAAATATTTTATTTCAAATGCGCCGATGCCCTATTAAAGACACCAATGTTGTTTTTATATGATTGGCATTATTTCTTGCGTTTTGCTAATAGGTGGATTTACGTTTAAAATAAAAAAAGCAAGGTATCATATTCCTTTTGTGCTTTAAAGGGAAACACTCCTTTTAAATGTGTATCTCTCATGTCAAAAGGGTAACTGTTTATTTTATAGGTCGTTTTTTTTATTTTATAGGTCGTGTTTTTATTTGTAGGTCGGGGTTTTATTTTATAGGTTTGTGTAGTACAAAAACTCAAATGCATGTGTGATATAAGGTTGTGGTAACTTTAGTCAAAATCGCATGTTCCTCCTTTTATCGAGTTATTTCTATTATCAATTATCGATATTTATCAAGTCATTTCGATAGAAAGTCTATCTAAAAACACTACCATGCACATAAAACATTTCGCCGAAATTTTATAACAAGTTACCTTTACGTTTTTGAGTTTATAGGGAACAAAATCTCACCTACAAATATACACATCATGTTCCTTTTATATAATAGTAACAATTATATATTAATTGTCTTCATATTTTTCTTTTAAAACTTATTTAATGGCTGAATGATGAATATATCTCTTCCAGTACGTGCCATATTAATTTAAACGTTAATTGTTTTGGCGGCAAAGAGAAACATTTACAATACTTCACGAGAAAAAATACGAAAACTCCACCACGTAAGTAAATAAATAAAAAATGTTACGTGCGCATGCGTAGCAGTATCAGAATTTTTGTAGGAATTTTTGACACCCCTAACACGAAACTGCGAATACAATATAAACATCTCGGAATTTCTCTGTTTAAAGTGGGTTATTTATTTTATTTATGGATTATACTTCAAAAATAAACTATTACAGTTGTTTTAAAAGTAATAGAAATATTTTTTTTAAAACATTAATGAATTTTCCGAACTCAATATTTTTCAATTTTTAAACTCAATATTTTTCAATTTTTCAATTTTAAAAATCTATCAAAATGTTTCTATTGATTCTATTTTTACGATATTTTCAGGGTCAATGTTAAATTTTATGTTCTTTCCAATAAATCGAATATAATATTTTAGACAAAGGTTTTTTTTTTAAATTCACGAACCCCCCATACCAATTTTTAAGTGTCTATTAAAAAGTAAATACTTAATTTAGTAACCCGAAAGTAAATATTTAATTTACTCACAAATTGAAGAGAAAAGGTCAATACATAATATATTAAAATTAAAAAAAAAAAACATAGTGTTCTTTTAGAATTTTACCTGTAAAGTTTGAAGTTTAAAACCTTTTTTTAAACCACGTTATTTGTTTTGTCTTTTTGTTTTTTAAATGGAACCTTGGTCCTTGCTCCTTTAATTGACAAAAAAATAGGGCTTGAATTACATTTTTCGAGGAGTTATAAGCTTGGAAAGACAGGGGGTCGAATAATTCACGCCTCCCCTTTTGTAAATGTCTAATAATAATTAATTTAGAACCCGATAAGTACATAATTATTTACTCACAAATTGAAGAAAAAAGGTTAATACATAACATAATATATTCAAATTTAAAACAAAAAAAAAACATAGTGTTCTTTTAGAATTTTACCTGTAAAGTCCGAAGTTTAAAACCTTTTTTAAAAAACACGTTTTTTTAAATTTTTTTTAATGAAATCTTGGTCCTGGCTCCTTTAATTGAAAAAAAAATTAGGGCTTGAATTGTATTTTTCGAGGAGTTATAAGCTTGGAAAGATGGGGTGGAATTATTCGCTATTTTCCCGAAATTTCTGACACTGCTACTAGGGGGGTACTAAGGGAACGACCATTAAATAATTCTGCGGGTCGCAATGGAACTCAACGCCAAAGGAGTATCAAAATAGTTTTCATGATCTGAAGAAATTTTTTTCCCGAAAAGTGGGGGATCACTTTTCCATCTAAATTTAACTTAAAATGAGCACCCACTTTCTGGCCACATGAGGAAGGGGCATTTATTTTCGTGTTTATTGGCTTAAAGGGTTTTTTTACAAGGCAGTTTGGTACGCGAATGCATATTTAACAGTTTTCGTTTATAGCATAAACAAAGGCTACGTCTGTGAAATGGAAAATAGTCCCAGAGTTCAGGGGTTAATACCATGCAAAAGAAATCAAACAAAAAGACTTTTAAGCCAAGAAACACACAGAAAGAAAAAAAAATAGCATCCATTTTTTTTCTATCGAATTCATTTGCTGTTTTTATTGAAAACTATTTTCCCCCGGATTTTTGATATAATTTTCCATTAAGGGCTGTGTGTCTCACGTTCGTAAATAACAAAATTTTTTTTGTAGATTTTGGTGTGTTATAAACGAATCTGCAAACCGTTTCCGTCACAAAAAAATAGTTTTTATGATATGAAGAAATTACTTTTTCGAAAAAGTGGCGATCACTTTTCCATGTAAATTTAACTTAAAATGAGCACCCACTTTCTAGCCACCTGAGAGAGGGAGGATTTTTTCCCATGTTTATTGGCTAAACAGCTTTCGTTTATGCTTACGCATAGCGTAAACGAAGACTACGGCTGTTAAATGGAAAATAGTCCCAGAGTGCAGGGTTTATTGCCATGCAAAAGAAATCAAACAAAAAACTTTTTAGCCAAGAAACCGAAAAATGCCCCTCTCTCAGGTGACCAGAAAGTGGGTGATCATTCTAAGTTAAATTTACATTGAAAAGTGATCACCCACTTTTCGAAAAAATAATTTCATGAATGTCATGAAAACTTTTTTTTTTGCTACGTAAACGGTTTGCAGATTCGTTTTTAGCACACCGAAATCTACAATAAAATATTTCGTTATATATGAACGTGAAACGGGCCTTAAAGTAAAATAATACCGGATTGTTTTGAGCAGATTTGCCGTTTAGTTGTACAAATATCCTCACACCAGGTAATCACTAAAAGGGATTTTTAAAAGTCGTCACCTGTATCGAGCAAAAGTTTAAAACCACCGATTATATGCCAGCCTACATCATGGTAACATATATTGAGTGAGTTCCTAACATTATTTTTAGTTTAAACTCATTTTCCCAAAATTTCCCCAAACTTAACATGTTCGATACAGTCTGCCGCCATTTGTATTTTTCAGATATACCGATAAACATTGAATGTTTTTGAACCGATTATGCATTACATAAAAACACTAAAATCTTATCCAGTTAGGTAGAACACTTACTTTTCTTGCCTTTGATAACATTTATTTGTTATATATTTATTTTTTGACAACTTCTTTGTATCTGTGTTTAGTAATATAAACCCTTTTCATTTAATGTAACGTTTAGTCGGCTCGAAGAACAGTGTTTATTGGTGTATTTGAAAGCTACAAATGGTGGTGGACACTGTTGATTACGTTAAGTTTGAGAAAGTGAGTTAAAACTAAACACACTATACAAAATACTGTCAGAAACCTATCCATTATGCCAGCCTATGTCATGGTAACATATGTTCGGTGAGTTTCAGACACTGTTTTGTATAGTTTTTAGTTTTCAACTTACTTTCCCAAACTTAACGTATTCAACAGAATTCGCGACCATTTCTTTTTTTAGCCAATTAAACATTTTAAAATGCATGGGGACCTGATCTATTTTTTAAAAAATTCAATATGCCGTTATGGAAAAATAAAAAAAAGGTATTGCAGTTGCTCTTCCAATTTTCGGATTTTAATCAGGTAAAATAACACTTAAATTCTTTTGGACAGTTTGAGTGTTGCTATTTCTTCTGGTGAGTTAAGGGCATAATAGATTCACTGCTTGATATAATAATTAAGTGATTGATTTTGCGCTATGAAACATATACTGTCAAGAATTGTATAAGTAAACTGAATTATAGGCTCAACCTCATGAATTTTGGAATATAATTTTTTGTAATTTATTCTCTATATTGCTCCGTAATTACATTGAACCGTTAAATAAAGATTAATATATATAATAAGAAAATATATTTCTACAGAAATATATATATATATATATATATATATATATACACACACACACACACCCATATATATATATATATATATATGTATATATATATATATATATATATATATATATGTGTGTATTCAAGATTAATAAATTACAGTGTGCTCCGTGTGTACCCGAATTTTATTGATCAGGTCATATTTTGTCTGTGGTAGAACCCAAATGCTATGAATCAAACCGACTCCCTGCAGTCTGAACTGTTCACTGACCGAATGTACAGTAAATAAACAGAGGGAGAGGGTAAATATTAGTTTTCTTTGAACATTCTACTATCGAATAGTACTTAAGAATCGGTCTAGTTACAAAGAGTAAGATTCCTTCCTAGAGAAGAGTAATCAGACAGATTTATTCCGATACGGCTAACATGCACTGCAATATAGTTTTAAATAAAATAATTCGTACTAAATGTTCAAGCAACTTAGATCCAACGCTTTATTTCTTTTAGTAAACTCGTGATGCATACCGTATATAACAGTGTTTAGCAGTGTGAAACAAGCGCCATGGCTTTTTAAGGCGTGTTTTATTGACTCGTCAAAGCGTATACTAAAAATGGGGATAGAAATGATTTGCAATATTTGATGGTCAAACACCCCCCACATATATATATATATATATATATATATATATATATATATATATATATTTATATGTATATATTCAATCAACTAATCTTCAATACAACAGAACCACTTTGCTTTATGATTTTATATTTTTAAATCCGTTTTTTTATAATCTTCTTTTTATATCTAAATCAAAAATATTAATAAAAGTTGAATAATTGTTGCTGTAACGAGTGTTTTTGATTCCTCCATGAATCATCTTTAGATGTTTAAGTAAAAGTGTGAAGGAGCGAAAATGAAAATTTAAAGTAAAAACTAAAATATTCAGTAAACGACGTTAGGTGATGATGTGTTAGAATATACAGAGTCGGTGAAAAGTCGATTAAATATACAGTTCGATTAAAAATACGAGTATTAAAATCAGCAAGTTCGTGGATACTGTTAACAACATCCGTCCACTACGAACTACGCAAGTCATTTAAGAACGTTACTGCGTTTCTCGAATGCAACATCAGTTATAGTGGGTTTAAGGGTTCTCATACATGACGCTTCAAGATTTTTGAATTTTTAATATCAATTTCACATTATAAAATTTTCATTCGGTCAACTAGGACATTTCTAAGATTGAAGGGGGGCAGTTATGTGCTTTTATCAAATGTTTATATATAGCACTAATATTATTTAGATGCGTAGTTCTTCGCCGGGAAAACATTGTCGTTGTATGTCCAACGTATATACTATTGTCGGAGTTGCATTTTCCATAGCGCATTTGAATTTATATACTACACTGGTTTGTTCCATTGCTTTTATAGCCGGTGATAAGATGTTTCTAACCACAAGATTTTATGTTCTAAATTTCTTGTAGCAAATAATAAATTTGATTTTAGAGTTACTGTCAAAAGGCGTCAAGTTTTTATGCCCGATATTTTAATTGCATTTTCCCGATTCTGAAGTTAGGTGTCATTTCATTTTGATAAAATATATTAATGGATTTTGCATTGTGGTGTTGACTAATATTGTTATGGGGGTTTTCTAGGGATTGTAGAATTCGTTTTATTTAATAATTGACAATATAATTGGGAAAATGATTGTTGATGAGTACTTGTTTAATGTGTTTTTTTATTTCAATGTGTAGTGCGTTTTTGCGGATGATATCATTTTAGCGCGATTAATAATTTTTTTTTTTATCACGGCTATTTTGTACATTGGCGGGCATTCACTTTAAAGGTTCAGGAGACTGGAGTTTATGTTCGTTTATATATATATATATATATATATATATATATATATATATATATATATATATATATATATATATATATATATAAAGCTGAACGTCTGTGTGTGTATGTCTGGTCACGAATAGGCTCCTATATGGTTAACTTTTAAAAAAAATAAATTACATATGATGATAGAAGATGTATCGAGGAACAGGAATGTGTATGTTTGGTCTGACAGGACGGTGGTTCATAAAAAAAAACTATGGGGTCTGCGTTCGCGCCTGGCCAACAAAGTATGAAAATAAAAAATGAAAAAAAAACGTTTACAAGGGTGTCTTATATAAATGTACATAAGAATACGTTGATAAGAATGATTCAACTTAAATAGGGATGGTATAATAAAATTGTGGGGTCTGCGTCAACGGCAGTACTCCATGTAAATTTGGCACACACTTTAACAAAGACATTTCATATTTATTTGCGTAAGTATACTTTGATAAGTATATTCCAGTTTTAAGAAATATGGTATAATAAATATATTGGGTGTTCGTTCGCCCCTTACCTTCATAGAATGTAAATATGTCATAAAGTTTAACAAGGTTTTTTAAAGGAGTGAGGGTCCACAATAACACCTTACTTTAATCTTTATTCATGTGAGCTTGTATTTATTTGTGTTGAGTTAAATCATATTGTATCAAATAATTCACCTCATAAATTCACGTTCTTATTAAAGTGAAAGCCCCCTCCAAAAAAAAAGTCGGAATTTTAGACAATTCTCGACCCAAATTTCGTATACCTCTTTTTTCCGTCTCCGCTTGTACGGGACACTCTGTCGAAAATAGATAAATGGATTATTAATCAAAAATAAGAATGTTACTTGTTATAGTGTCAAAAGAAAGAAAAATCCCGCTCGCGTGGTTACGTGTATTTTAAAAATATTTACATAACCTTTTTGTATTTATATATCTAGTTAAGCTTTTTTGTCAGTGTACTAAAAGTAATTCAGTTGATTCAAAACCGTTCTGCGTGTTTTTACATTACAATAGAACAACCCTGAATCCGATAGCGCAATATTACACCGTTTAATACTGAAACTAAGCTGTTCTGCTTGACAAGGAGCACATTTCGTTCCTATCACTATTTATATCGATTACTTGCTTTAAAAAACTAAAGTCATTTTGTGTTTACTTTCTATAATACCCCATTTTTATGTTTCGGATTATTTTACTAAAGTAAGTAAAGCTTCATTATTTTTCCAAACTATTTTTGTTTATTTGTTTTTCGATATTTAGTCGATATTAATTATTAATAGTGTTTAGCAGAAAAGCCAACAAACGACTTTCCAGAAATTATAAATATACAAGAAATAAATGTTACCATAGTCAATAAAAGTTAAGTTCATGTGTTGTTTTTTGTTTCGAAATAGTTTTTTATTGTTCTTTACTTGAAATAAGTTCAGCCAACCGAAATTAAACCGAAATTTGAGGTGATACCTTCTTAAATGATTTTTTTTTTATATAAACCTCACATGCCTTAGCCGAATATTCTCCAAGCACAAAATAACGGAAAACATTAAATATGTTTATAAATATTCCTGACGTTGACGGAACTCTCTAAAATTGTTAACACAGAATTCTCAGGTGCCCCTCCTTCAAATTGAAAACAGAGCTCTCCATTTAAAAGTCGCTGCCATTTTGATTTTTTTTAATTGTTTCGTTGATTAAAAAAATACAAACTACTTAAAAATACAAACCAATGAACTTTTCTACCATAAAATAACTTTTATTGGCTATGATCATTTATTTCTGGTATATTTATATTATTATATATATATAACATATTCTCTTTGTAAGGAAACATAATTTTGTTGGTCTCTCTTGGCTACGAATGGGAACAAAGTTCATATAAAAATATATTTTCGTGAAAATTATCTTTACTTACATCATATTTGGCTTAAGGTAAAATTTTTGAGTATCAACACCTATTTCTTTACAACGCCCTCCTTTTCATAACCTATCCTACTTACATCAATCACAGTCCATTTTCTGTAGGCTGTTTTTTAACCCAGTCAACGACGGGTACTTCTGCTAGTACATACATACATACATATATATATATATATATGGAGAGAGAGAGAAAGAGAGAGAGGGAGGAGACAGATATACCGAGATAGATAGATAGATAAAGACTAATAAGAAAAACGGATCTGCCCCCCAAATGTTTATTTTTCAGTAATTTAGTACACATGGTTTCAACTAAATAATAAAATAAAACTTTCATAAAACAAAAAGATACAAAAATGAAAGAGAATATATTTTTCAAGAAAATAGACAGTCATTAAAAGTTTCCTCGAATAAATAGTGCAAATTTTTGTAGACAGATGCAAAAAAAGGTTAAATATTTAATAAGGCCTCTTTTCACACTAATTACTGCTGTCAAACCTTGTTTTCTCGCAAGAGCTTGGCAAATGCCTAACGGAATTTTTCATTACTATTCTTTTGCTAAAGACTGTAATGGGTGATTGTTAGATGGAAATTCTTGTTTTGATCGGTCTTTTCAAATATTGTCAATGTTATTCACGTCTGGTGATTGGCTTTGCCCTTGCAAAAACATGAATCCCCTCATCCTGGAAACACCTCTGAATTGTCTTCGCCGTATTTGGCCGATAATTGTCTTCTATGCACCGTCAATAACAAGACTATTTCATTTTCCACACTAACCATTGCAATTTATTAAAAAATATCCCTATATTTGGCTCTATTCATCCTCCCCTACATTATTTGGATTGTTCAAGTCCCGTGTGAAAATAGCAACTCCAAATTATATTTTCTCCTCCATGCTGCACGGTAGGGATAGTGTTTTTCACATCATACCAAGAATCGTCTACAGGCCAGACATGGCTTGTTGAATTATTGCCAAATAGCTAAAAAAATTAAGCTCATCGCAAGATAAAACATTATAGAAAAATGGTATCCTCATGATATAAAATGGAAGTGAAAGGACCTGAATACTAAACGTTTCGCCGGATTTATGCGGGCTTTTTCAACGAATAAAAATTATTACATACATTTTTATTATCATGACGATGATAAAGTAAAAATAGGTATTGTAATAGTCTTTTTTCTTAGAGTCTGGAGAATATGCATGTAGAATACATCAAGGAAGAATACGTACATTCCTGAGCTTACAATGACCTCACCATTTACTGACAAATACAAAAAGGAAAACACTAAAAATTTAACACAACCGAAACCGAGACAATTCTGTAAAGAGCCACCCACACGACAGACAATTAGCATTACTAACTAATAAAAACATCGACAGAATCTATAAGAACATAAATAAGACAGACATTCAAATACAAAATTAAACTCTTTAAAAATTAGGGATCTAACAAGTAAAATTATAACTAATACCAATACTAACACCAAAGGCGGAATATATTCCATACCCTGCCTTGATTGTCGAAGATTATACGTAGGAGAAACTAAACATAATTTAAATAAAATAATATATTAACACAAAAGTGATGTAGAAAACAACAATACACTCAACGCCATATTTTGTCACATCATGGAGAACGACCACCATTTTAATTTTACCAAAGCAACTTTCCTTAACCGCATACACAACAAATCAACACGACATTTAATTGAGTCAGCTATAATCTACCATTCCAGACATATAATTAAACAAAGAAAGCCGTTTCGGGGTATTTATGCCAGGTCGGAGGAGTAGTGATCCAGGGGATAATCAGTAATCCGATATATCAAGAATGTTTGGTTTTTCCAAGCAAATGATTAAGAACATAAACATAATTTCTCTCTTCCTTGTTTCAAACAATAAGTTCTTAAATATATGTGTGTATATTTGCACATAGCTTTAATCATTAAACTTATATATTGCTCTATTTTTAAATATTGAGCTTTACCTTTTCGGCGAGATTCATTCTGAAAGTGTTACCTCAGTGTGATATCTTACAAGATAATTCACTTGATCTTTTTTCTGGGGCTTATCTTACATAATATATATATATATATATATATATATATATATATATATATATATATATTCATTTATTTATTTATTTATTTATATGCATATATATGTATGTGCGTGAGTTTGAGTCTGTATGTATACACCCAAACACGCACACACACGCACACACACACATATATATATATATATATATATATATATATATATATGAACAAATGATTAATAAAATATGTTAAAAGACATCTTGAAAAAGAGTTTAAAATATATTTAATTTTAAAAAAGGAAGCACAAGATAAGGGTATAGTCCTTAATCCGCGGAGTTTCGAAGAAATACTCTCTCTCTCTCTCTCTCTCTCTGTCTCTCTCTCTCTCTCTCTCTCTCTCTCTCTCTCTATATATATATATATATATATATATGCAAATACAAAATTGATCGCAAAATATAGAATGAGTTATTTATTTAATAAGGATATACATATATTATCTGGGGGATAAAGGCGATTCTTTATACCAAATTATTTAGAAGCCTAATGCTTCTCATCAGAAGAGTAGAGAAGGTGCTATATAGAAAGATAGAGACGTGATGTCTATCAAGTGAGTCATCTGGAACGAAATAAATACATTTTTCGATGCTGTAAGGGGGAACTATATTGGATTCTAAGATAAAGGAGGGGCGTACTATATAAAGTTTAGTTTAAAAAAGAGTATAGGGTCTCTATCATAGTTATTTATAATGTAAGTAGTTAATGTATTTAATATTAAGGGGGAGGTATAGAGGGAGTTGACTCGTGGTTTTATTTTATTCGTATGTAAAATGTATAGATTATATGTAAGGGATTTATGCTAAAGGTTTTCATCGACAGCGGTAACCAAGAAAACAACAGCACTTAGAGACGGTGTATGTTTTCAGGCGTAATATTATAATAAATAATTAAAACGGTGGTGTGTATACTAAGCAGGATTAATCAAAGTAACTTATATCGGCATATTACTTATGAAGAGAATGCGGTTGTATCCTGGTGGTACGAGATTAATGCATGTTAGTTGTGGATTACATGGAGAGTGTAATAGGGTTTTACTTCATAGGGTAGGGGAGGGTCCGGAGATGAATTAAAGAGGTAAGGTATGAGATAGGTATTGATGGGAATATTTAAGGGTATAATAATAATTTTCAGACAATGACATATGGTGGAAATATGTAGTGGTAATTATAGGGATGCCTTGTTTTTTACGAGTGAAAGGGTTCGTGTAAAATTTTAGGCAAATGCATGAAGATAGGGGAGAAAATTTGATGAAAGTGGATAAAGGGGCAAACAAATAATTGGGGGTTGAACGAGCGGCGCGAAGTAATAATAGCGGGAGGGTATGCAAATGAAAATAATAATTATAAACAGATACAAAATTATTTTGTTAATAAGGGGCAATATTTTGAGCGATAGGCTACATGCCTACAAAAACGAGACATAAAGGGATGAATTATACATATAGGTTTAGCCAGTAAAGCTGACAGTTCGGTGAGCGAGATCCTATCCCTTTAGATAGAGAGGTCTAGGCCAGGGGCAAGTTCGCAAATGTCAGTAATTTTCTTGGATGAATGGGCCAGTCGTAGAAGTTCTTTATGAAGAAACAGGATATAAGCATCAAATTACATTTAGGGTCGGTTAGACGAGGGCTATTTTTCCTTGTATTGTGATTTGATGAAGTAAAATATTATTGGTAGTGAGAAAGAGTTGCAAATTCAAATTGAGAATGAAAGCTCGCCTTATAAAGATATATGAACCTAATGGCGTTTCCTCTGTCCTGAACTAAGAATTATGAAGATTGGGTAGTCGTTATTTCCAACGCTGAAGTTAGAGTTTCCGTGGTTGTTGTATATTTCGTTATTATATAACACCGTAAGATTCCCATGGTGTGGTGTTATATTTGATTTTTTATTCATCCTTGGCGCATGAGGAATGCGAAGTGAAATGGTGTACATAGCAGTTTCAAGCCGGGTTGATGAACGGGGGATTGGGTCAGAATCGACTTATTCGATACGAAGTTAAGGAGCGTTCACTAACAATGAAGGTCAGATACTGGATATTAGTAGAAACGGATTTTCTGGGTTGATGGTAAAGATGGTGTTTCTGTATTTCCGTTTTTTAATGTTCTTTTGCACATATATATATATATATATATATATATATATATATATATATAAATATGCCTATATATTCCTTTTGTGTATATATATATATACATATATATATATATGAATACACATATATATATGCATATATATCCGTATATATACCTATATATATATACATATATATATGTATATATATATATATGTTAGAAAATGCTGGCAAAGTATTAATATGGTGAAAAAATCTCGAACATAAACTTTAAAAATAAAAGTACATGATTTGATTAAAAATGTCTTAATTATAAAAGTGCACTTTTATAAACTTTTAAATTAAGTTATAAATATGTATACTAAATCAAATCTACAATTACCTTGAATTAATTTTGTATTATATATTTTTTTTGCATTTCAAAGGTTAAATTTATGTATTTTTTAGCAATTAATTATATCACTATATAATTTAAAATCTATTTTCTTAAAAATAACCCATACTATTTGAATAAATAATACGGTTTCTTAATCATACCTAAATACTGAAAATTTCATTAGAATTGGTTGATTAGCTGAATTGCCGCGAAATTTTAATGTAACAAAGAGGGGTCAAAATGTTTATACATTTTTGGAATCAGACATTTATTGCGTAGGGACCTATGTTTAGAATGGATTTCTTATTAACTAGCGGGGTATTACTAAACATGCATTCTGTTTAAACATGCTGCTAGAGTTTCAAAA
Source organism: Euprymna scolopes (assembly GCF_053919585.1). Classification (NCBI taxonomy): domain Eukaryota; kingdom Metazoa; phylum Mollusca; class Cephalopoda; order Sepiida; family Sepiolidae; genus Euprymna; species Euprymna scolopes. Next base: position 14,181,957 of record NC_136513.1, on the reverse strand, counting down.
AAAGAAAAAAAACAGTGTTCTTCGATTGTGAAGGATATACGTGCAGACAATCTTTTCATCTGCATGTCATAGCGGACAAGATTGGCGAAAATACTATGCTTTTTATTTCCTTGTGGTCCATGTTTTAAAGAATTGATTTGGTATCGCCAATTCAACTGTAATTTACCGCTTATGCCAACTTACTGCACCGGTGTACCTTATTCAGATGTCCAGTCGGCTTTCTGCTCTATTTCTCAAAGATTTAATAACGGAATGTGAATGCTATTATTCTCAAGTTGGTGAGTGTATATATGTTTTATATCACTCTGAAAGGAACGGAATAGTAATAGAATTCACGACCACATAAAAGCCCGTATATATATATATATATATATATATATATATATATATATATATATATATATATATATATATTACATGAGATCATGAGATCTATATAACTTTATGTATGTGTATGTAAGATATTTATCTAACCAAACATATTCCTACATATGTGTATACATCTTTCTGCAGTAACCCTGTTCGATTAGTTTAAGGAATACGGAGGTCTGATAACGCGGTGTCTTTGATAAGAGTAACTGCACAAAACGTTATGCAAACGCGCAGTCAATAATGTTTGTATAAATAAATATATAAAACAACGATCCGTTTGTTCATCGATTAATTTGCGTGATTACAAGATTTTCAATGAGTTTTCACCTTAGAGTCTACAATAAAACCTTATATATATATATATATATATATATATATATATGTATATATGTATATATATATATATATATATATATACATATATTGTTTTTTTTTTTCAAATGACAAATTCGGTTAAAGTTGGCTTTGCCTCGAAGCTCGATTTTTTGTTCATTTATTTTGTAATGTCGCCCATAATTTGTTTGGACATATATATAACATTTTTTATTTTTAAATTTATTTTTATTATTTTTAAAACAGTAATCTACGCACACGTGTGTTTCGAGTTAATTAACTCTCATGCGTAGCTAAACTGTTTCTAGAGATCGAACTTCAGACAATGTTTCCACAGTCTGGCACCTTAACCGTTAGGCCACGGACACTGTTTATTTTCATCGCTTATAAATTTAGATTTGTTGTTGTTTTTTTTCAAAGATAGTTATATATATGCATATATATATATATGTATATGTATGTATATATATGTATATGTGTATATATATGTATACATATATATATATATATATATATATATATTATAGAATGTAATAAACCAAAGTCTTAAAGAGAACATCCGCACTTACATATTTTAATATGTCAAAGAGTATGTGCTCGGCGCCTTTCAGATCTATGATAAACTCGATCGATATAATTGCCTAGAGCTATATTAATTGAGAGAGAGTGAGGAATTAACAATTATGAAATTACTAGCGGGGTTACGCGACGTTTCCCTGGTGCGGTGACGTGTGTGGGTGCTTTAATCCAAACAAACTGGAAAATAAAAAATAAGCGAAAGTAATATCCCGGCGTTAGTAACATAACAACAGATTAAAAACAACGTATGTGATGCAAAATAAGGAAACGATGTTCAAACGTTTTATAACAATCGCAAAAATAAACAAAAGTAAAACAGTGAACGATGCTGAAAATTAAAAAATACAAAAAGTACGAATAAATAGCGGAAATTTCCTTGATTCAATATAAAAACAGTAAACATCGGGAAAAATATCTTACTACTCCTCTCGAACGTACAATTTTAAGCTAACGACTTAGCTACTATAACGCCTGGTTTATGACAGCGTAAGCTTAATTAGGGCGTTTTTTATTTTAGTATTTAAACAATATCAAGCATAAATATTTGCGCATGAGTGTATTACGAAATTGTCATAAAGAAACGATTTTTTGTTACCTTTCGTTGTATATAACGCCCCAGTTGACGGTGAAGAATGTGGTCCGAAGGGTCGAGCCAGAAAATGGTGCCAATCTATTGAACATCCGTCCCCTTTTTGGAAAGTTTCACCAAGACATTTTTTTTACATGGAGGTCACCACTTATCAAGGCCCGGAGGCCACTCAATGATAAGGATTATTGTGTAATGAAATAGTATTGTAGTAATCATTAGTATTGGAGAGAACCCGATATGTTAAAGAAATGCCTGCTATGCTGACTTTTCTGTCCATCTAAAATAATAATTTGCTTGTTTTTCATCTGGATGCTATAGTAAAGAAGCACCTTATTTCCCAATTAAAAGTAATAGTAGACGAGAATGCAAAATGATTTTCGGTCTTAAAAAACATTTATGCTCGTATTAGGTCGGGTTTTAATTTGTTTTTCATATGAATACTCCACTGCACATGTGACTGATTTCTGTGATAGGCTATGTACAAGTATGTCACTTCTAAAATACAGATAAAACTCCTCGATAATTTTACATAGTTCGGTTCTGCTTACTATTCCGTATGATACAGGTGAGAGTGTGTTATTTTTACGTAAGGGTGATATAGTAAAGAACCATCATATTTCTTATACATATGTCATACTACTCGAATATAGTACATGATTTTCGGGTTTGATTACTTTTATGGATATCGTAAGTAGGATTTGCTTTGCTTTACATATAGTACAATACTGTACAAGTAGCTTGTGTCTTGTGATTAATACTGTGCAAGTATCTCATTTCTTGTGTGAGATACTGTAAAAATTACCTTTTTTTCTAATTTAAAAATGAAAAAAAAAACGATACTTTTTCTGAAATTTTAATGTTGTGCTTAATTTTCTGTACGTAAGAGAAAATAATTTGTTTTTCATTTGGGTGCCATAGTAAAAGAGCACATTATTTTTCATGTGTATGTCATACTACTCGAATATTTAAAATGGTTTACGGTCTAAATAACTTAAGTATGTCACTGGTAAGATAGTCTTTGTTTTTGTTTTTTTGTTTTTTACATGTGAGTAATATATTTCCAAAATACGTTATTTCTTGGTTAGAATACTGTTTAAATACATAATTTCTAATATAAAGGTGTAACTACTCGATGATTTTACATAAGTTTTTCATATACGTACTATACTCTACAGGTGCCTTATTAGTTGGGTGGGAGGTTTTGTACACATAAATACATTAACAAAGTAAGTGATCATTATATGTAATTTTTAGAATATGCATCTATAGATATATAACAAACGTATACATTACACATAGTTTATAATGGTCACTTCAGTAGTTTTGGTGTTGATCTTAGACACAGAAATATATAATCATATGCACATAATTAAAATTCATAATGGTCGGTTTATTAGTTTAAAATTGAATTCAACATATGGAAATATATAAACATATACGCATAAATAAGATTCATAATGATGGTTTAGTTAGTTTATGAGTGAATTCAATACATAGAAATGCATAATCATATACACATAATTAAAATTAATAATGATCAGTTAATTTATTCATGAGTGAATCCAATATTAGAAATATATAATCATATACACATAATAAAAAATCAAAATTATTATTAATTTATTCGTGTGTGAACCCAATAATACAATTATATAATCATATACATAACCGTAAAATTCATTATGATCGGATAAATTGTTTATTAGTGAATTGAGAATTTAATACCTGATCCATGTACGTAATTATTGGAATATTATAAATAAGCTAATGTACAATATATCCTATATATTTGGTATATGATGTCTTCGTTATGTACAGCAAAATCATTCTCTGCAATTTTTAAAAATAAACGTATTCTTGTAAAATATTGCAGAACATTACAAATTCAGCATATGGGAATGTTAAAAAAAAAATTAAAAAAAAATAAATAATAATAATAATAATAATAATAATAATAATAATAATAATAATAATAATAATAATAATAATAATAATAAAAATAACAATAATAGTGGAAGTCGAAAACGCAACCCTCGTGTTAATGATCGATGACCCAATCCACTGCAGCAGAGAGACAACTGCCATCAAACACTTGCTTATTAAGTAAATAAATAAATGTATGCGTTAGAGATCGTGCTCATGCGCAGAACGACGACAAGGGTTTACGCTCGTCAGATTGTCATTTCTGTAATTTTGAACCCTCTTTTAAATCCCTTAGCAATTGTAGTAACCGAGTTAATACCTCTAATAAAATTATTCACCCAAAATGCAACTCTTTGGGCTGCTGTCCGCCGCAATCGACCGTCGTCTAGAGGAAAATACAATTTGAAACACGGAGACAGATACACACATACAGTGAGGTGTATATATTAGATTATAAATGGGACCATACTGTTCGATTTCTTATGTTATGTAGTAGGTCGACCACAAGAAAATGTCGATCTATCTATTTATCTATCTATCTAACTTGAGTTACCGTTGGACGATTAATGGGGAGAATGCCGAAAAACTTTCAAAATATGGTAAATTTATTGTAGACAAGTTTACCAGAGGAGCTGATCAGCTGATCGGATCTACGTGTATGTAACATAGATCAGGTTAGCTGCAGATCATTGGGAGTTCGAATTTGAACGTGGAGCAGGGCTGACGATTATACAGGTAGTACCCTCTTCACCGGGGAGGGAGCGGACGCGTTTGAAAAAAGAGCCCTAGAAATGACTAAACAATTAAAGACATTCACTTTCTGGTCTTCTGCGATCGTCACCTCGAAAGTGACAAAAAAAAAAAAAACACTATATAAAACCAACCCGCATTCTTGAAGTGAATGAATATTCGGCCAAACATGTTCCAGCCTCCCCGCCAAGAACAAGATGAATTCCAGATTGACAAGATCAATGACCTATGAAGGTATGCCCAAAACACATGTATCACGTACACATCAGCATATGAAGATTTATATATAAATACAACATAAATAGACAACAACGCAACGATTCTAGGCTTCGAATAGTGAAGAAACAACAACATACATTTAACGACACGTATACATATAAGGATTAACCCTTCGTCCCAAGTACGCATATAAACATTTAGAAGATAATATAACATACCACTTGTTGGTGCCCATTGTCAGGGAACTTATACTAGGGTGCGGAAAAATGGAACTGGGGGGGGGGCTACTACGGCGTAAAACAAACACACAAAAAATGTAGGCACAAAGAAAAAATCACTGTGGACAAGACATAATGAAGAAAATATGAGGAAGATAAAAAGAAAAAAAAGAAAAAAAAACGTTGCTAGTGCGCAAATACACGCACACCGTATGAAAGTCCTTGAAAAATAAAGACAATTTTATAAAAATTAAAAATAAAACAAAAGAAGAAATACCCTACGTATTAGAAAGAAAACAAATACACCTATGTTAAAGAATGAAAAAAGTAAAAATAGGTATGCTAGTTTATTAGAAAAAAATATACACATAGAAAAGAATAGGCGAAAAAAACACAAAAAAAGCTTGTACTTGTAAAAATTAGACAAGGAAAATTATGACACATAAACGCAGTTAACTGTTTTAAAATCAAATAAAACACAAAGGTAGGTTACGCGTAATCCAAAAAAAATACACACTTATGAATGAAAGAGAAAAATGCGGATACATCTATGTTAGCGGATGAAGAAAAAAACAACATGTATTCTAGATTTATCTGAAAAAAAATGAAAACATACACACAGAAGATTAAAAGCGAAAAACGCAACAAAAAAATCTGTAGAGAACTTAAATTTAAACACATATACGAAGCTAATGGCTTTCAAAGTAATTAAGACCAAAGTGTGATTAGCCATGGTAGGTTCCACGAAAAAAAAAACAACACTTACAGGGAAAAAAAGAGGCCAACATTTGCGTATGTATTATCACTTTTTAAAGAGATAAAAAGGAAATAAATGGCATTCCATTCGGTCTTTAACTTTGACACGTGGTGCGCGTATGCTTTGACACCCATGGAGAAAAGACGGGAGTGTGTTTTTAAATTAATGATATTCTGTGGGAAATTAAAATTTATGCAACCGATACTAGTATTTGTTCATGTGGATCCTTTTGGGTGCCACTGATCTGTCTTTTGTTGTTTGAACTTTTAGTCTTGGCGAGAGGAAACTTTGCGGATGCTTATGAGAATATATTTTTAATTATTATATGTATTTGAGTGTTGTTTTCTCGAATCATTTCGTGCAGTTTTTTTTTGTTTGCCATGTATTTTTGGGAAGGATGGTGAAACAGAGATCTGCATTTGTGGGGTTTATTAAAATTGTGATTAATTTAAAAGTAAGAACACCTTGTTAATTGATTAAAAATAATTATGATAAAATTGCGAAAAAGAAAAAGAAATAAGAAGAATATTAAACAGTGTACCGAAGTTAGAAATAAAAAGGCACACTTCTGGGTTATGAGTAATGGGATTACCTAGTTCTTAAATTTTGGAAATAGGGAAGTGGTCAGTCGGTGTTCTTTCGTGTTGTCAAGATGATCGTGCAATATTTGTTGTCTTGTGTTTTCGTAGCATTTTTCTCCAGATTCGTAATCCGGCGGGATACATAGGAAAATGCTCGCGTAATGTTATAGAGAAAGTCTTTTACCACATAGGGGGCATGTACTTATGGAAACACGAAATATCTGTGACGAAAGATTATTGTGATCGCGATCTCATACCCGCAGCCTTCCAGGCCTTGGTGCCTCCAGCTTACACCAGCTTCCTCCTGCGGCTTTCCAGCAACCTCGCATGCACAATGCTCCTTCGGCTTGCAACCACGCTTGCACCTCGCTCCTCCGGCCTCTAACCTCTCTTGCACCTCGCAACTCTGGTCTGCTTCCTCGCTCGCACCTTGTTCCTCCGGTCTGCAACTTTGCTTACACATGACCCCCTACCGACCGTCCGTTTCTTAAAACTGACTCTCCGTTCTCAGTCTCATCCGTTCCTCAAAACTCACCCTCGCGTTCTGAGTGTCCACTATCTGTTCCAGAGCGCCCTGACGTTCAGCCGAAAGTCAGGACCCAGCGAGCAAACCTGAACCACGTCACGTCTAGAGTACTTGCTCCAGACCTCCAGAGCTTTGCCTCCAGCGACGTGCGACCTTCAAGGCAAGAAGCCTCCAGATCATACGATTTTTCGCTTCCTTTGCAAATAAAATGTGAACCCTCGTATTTAACCAAATAATATGTTCCTGCCATTTCTTCTTTGCCTTTTGCTGTTTACTTTTTCCCAGTGTCTCCCTTTTTAGTTGTTGGCTCGATTGTCCCCGGACGACCGGCTACGCAACATATCAACAAAACTTCGGGCATTTGGCAGACCCTTTTGTCTACAGAAAAAAACACACACAATAACTATGTCAATTGTGAGTATGTTCTAATGGCTTTACTGCATAAAATAGTAGGCCCCCCTTTTTCTGCTTATTGAGTCTTATGTTTTTTATCGAGAGAAATATATTTATTGTGAATTTTCTGTGTTTTGTAATTTTGTTATTGCCTGCTGTGTGTTTTTCTTTTGTTTATAAGTTTCTGAAGCACTTTCGGGTTTTTTATGAGCCCATAGATAAATGTGCACGAAAAAGTTTGTAAAAATGTAGCGAAGTCTTTATTTTTAAAAGTAAACAGTAAAAAAATAACATATGGATCACGGGAAACTAGCCTAAGATTTTCAATTCATATATTTGAAAATATAATTTAAGCTTCTTCCATCAATAAAATAGAAAGCAGAAACATAAATGTTCCTACATCACTTTCTTTTACACTTTTTCCCTTCCTTTCTCTTTCTCTCTCTTACTCTATATCAGAGCATGTGTTTACGTGCGTGCGTGTGTATGTGTGCGCGTGTGTGTGTTTATGTGCGTTCGTTGTATAATCAGGTGTTCATGTGTTTAAGGTTAAAAGTTAATCTTCAAAATCGATTAGATTTTTGTCTATTTACTTTCTGTTGCCTTTGGCATTCAAACCTAGAACATAGCGCTGGTTATTTTAGTCTGCCTAATGCAGGTGGTTCAAAATTCAGTGATATAATTTAAAATTCGAGAATTGCGCATCTCAAAGATCCAATTTGTTTTGAAAAGTTTCGATTATTTCTGTTTATTTATACCTATATATATTTTCTTTTTATTTATATTTGTATATTCAAGGCTATTGTTTCAAGATTTCAAAGGCATGAATTTAAGTTAAAAAACCGCTTTTCGCATGGAAAATTATCGGTAAATCCGAGGTTTTCCAATTTTCCCGCACGTTTACCCTGTTCAATAACAGCTGAAAATTGTTTGCGTTTCATCAAAACTGTTTAGCATTTATTTTCCATTGACGTATTTTGTTGGCTTCTCTTTAATGTGAATGGCAAACTCCGAAACGGTTCATATTCTCTCCTGACGAACCGACATTTCCCAAGGACCTGAATGGATTACATCATAAATGTGAAAAAAACGATGACCTTTATTTAAACAAGTTACAAGAATAGGTAGACCTCAATATGGTGCTTTTTTTTCTTTTTAATTACTTGACATTACACCAGAATAAAATACCCAACAAAATAAAACATCTAATGAATTTTTTATATACATGTCTGTAAGGTAAGCGATTCTTTACAAACAATATTTTCACATGACCGTCCGTTTCATTGTGAGTTTCTGCTATTGTTTTCGTTCAAAATATTATTCTGTTTACTCTTTGCCTTTTCTGGTGACAGCTTCTACAAGGGTTCAGTGCAATTTTCAACTTTCAAGTGAAGATCGGTATGCGGTTCTTTCAATTCTCCTCCAGATTTCTGTAATTATGGTTTTGTATTATAGCAGTCGATGGTGATGCCAACAAATGTCTGTAAGTGATCGTGATTTTTTAGGGAGGTGTAGATTATGAGATTATTTGCAATTTAATTTCTAGTGAGTCCGTTTGGTGTTCTTATTTTTTTCTTTTACTGTGTTATCATTGATATCTGAATCGCCAGCATTAATGGAATATATTGATTTGATTCTGCATTCGAGGATTTTTTAAAGAATTAATTGGAATTCACTAGTAAATCGTTATATAGAATACACGTTCTGAGTTTATCTCTGTTCTATCGTTATTTTCAATGCAGTAATCGACTGAACTACAATCTATGGTCTTTCCATGCAAAACATGCGCAATAAATACTCGTCCAGCTACAAACATCGTCACATCATTTACAATTTATCAGAGACTAAACTAAAATTCCAGGAACAAAATGCATTTCCCAGAACTGACTGCTTGTGGAAGAAATTACCGCGGGGCTACTGTCAAGATGACTATGAGATGGTTGTTTTAAATCTAATGTAAATATGTTTGTGTTGATCCCTTCTCTTAAATAATAGACCCCGCCATGTTCCGCAATAACCGATCATCAAAGAGCTGCCCTACAGCTTACCCGACATTCATTAATATTTATTTTCCAGATGCCGTTGCGATTTGGTAAGCAGTGACCTCCCAATAAAAGAAACAATGTAGATATCGAGTGTTCGATACTTTTTACTATAAATCTTGAAGAAAATGACCGAAACCCTCGCGTAAGTCTCGACGGTTAAAATAAATTATATAAATATTGAAACCATTTTTATAATGAAAATTTTTTAACAGAATCGTTATTAAAAAGGTTTTCCTGCTATGAAACTCCAAAAGATATTTCAACTGATACTTTTTATATGAAGTCAAAGAAATTGCAATAAAATGATAACATAAAATCATCGAATAAGTACTTTTATGGAGGTGACCTGTTTTTTTATCATACCTAAAAAAGAAACGAATAATTTTCTCGAAACTAATTTCTTAGAAGAGACTCTGCTAATTGAAAACATTTAAGGGTACCAATGTTATTCTGACCTACCGTAAGATCGGGTGGAACGATACAATGATCGCCTTAGAAAAGACAACACGGTCCTATTTCCGTTTGATTAGCCCGGTTTTCTTTTTATTTGTTGATAACATCTACTAGTGGACCAGATGTGTAAAAATCCAAAGAGTGATAGAAGTTCTCTATCATGTCTAAAAGTGACACAATGTACAAAGAGCGCCGCTGTACAACGCATGCTTTCTGACGATCAAAGTTATAACAAGAGGACTATTGTCAGCACCCTCATAATAACAACCCGGACGATTATACGCCTTAGGACAGAGCTGGGTTACTTCGTTTGGTCATACGTCGAGAACATCAATATTATGACTTTCCAAAACATCTAAACCATTCTGATTGCCGCAATCCGCCAATTATTCGGCAACCTCCCCCAGGCGCTTGTGAAACATCATGCTCCAGTTCGGACCTGTATTAAGGCGGTAATTAAGAGTTAAAGCAGTCACATTGAATGAAGTTCAGCTATACTACATAATACATTTATCTGAGTTGATATATTTCAGTAAAGTTTTAAAATAAAATTGTAGTGTATCTTTCTTTAAGGCGAAATAATGTATATATCTAAATAAATATTTAATCAAATTAATGATTCAGGTTTCTACTAGTGGGTTCGCTTTTACTAACTTTACACACGCATACACATACACACATATATGTATGTTTGTACTAATTTAATAAAGTGTGTGAATATCTATGTGTACTAATTCAAGTGGGCATTCGTGTGTACTAAATGAGTAATATTTTAGAGGCACTATCTCACTAAACTTACACAGATACATACGCATGCACACACATATTTACGTATGCGGTTATGTGTGATAAGTAAGCATCCTCCTCAGGGTTCTACTAACGGTACACAGACATACAGACATATGCACACATACACACATACACACATACACACACGCCCGCGCAGATACATACACACACACACACATATATATATATATATATATATATATATATATATATATATATATATATATATATAACATTCCCAAGTAACGTAGCTCAATGCTTTTCCGTAAAATGAATTATGTCCTCTCGTTTACAGTATCGTAGAATTTGTCAACATTGTAATATATTTATTTTAATCGATGTAGTTTTTTTTCGTCTGTGTAAATAGGCCTAATCAGTGTATATTATATACATATTACGAAATGATTCTGATTTCTCTCCTCTCTATATTTTTAATAAGAGATGAGCGAACTCTTCCTCAAAAATCTTGTATACACACCAGTTAATGCATTTCGTAAAAATATTATGTTTGGAAAATCGTCCTGGGTTTTCCAGCTGAATTAGACTAATTTTGATGCTTCGACTCCGAAAATGACCTTGGTATTACTCAATCAGGTCAGGTTTTTTTTTTGTTACAGAATTTAAAAAAAAGAAGATTTTTCTTAAAAAAAAAAAAATTGCGGATCATCAGCTGAGAAACCACTGACGATTTTTTCCGTTTCCTCAAGAAATAAAAGGCAACGTATCCGAATTCATTCAGTTTTATTTAGTCCATCAAATGTGATATGCATAATTACCATAATATTAGTATAAGTATGACACAAAAGTTCAGAATTCACGGAATAGATCGGCGTTTCTTCGGTTCCCGTGTGTGAGCAGCTGCTTGGTTGTCTCTCTTCAGCGACCAGCAGTAGTCCGCCAGCATGACTGCGCCTCACCTCCGCTGGTACCTCTCCTCCATTTGGCGCATGTCCTGATTGAACCTCTCTCCCTGCTTCTCGCTCATCATCAACTTCCCCATGTGTGACAACAGGAAATGCATCTTTTTACTCATCAAACACTCGAGTTGTTGGAAGGCCTTTATCATGCTGCAGATGAATCTGTCGTGCTTTATGTTCCCCAGGAATTGTTCACCACCTGCACAAACGATTTCCACGCGGCGCACTTTAGGGTGTTCATGGAGTTTAAGATCCCTGTATCTTTTATGAGCTGCCGTATCTGTGGGCAATCGAAAGTGCCGGCCTTCAGCTTCTCAATGATCAGTCAAGGAAAGGCTCGGCACAGGTAGTTGAAGCACCTCCCATCCTTGCCAAGAGCGGTTCTTTTATGATGTTTCTCGCCCCAGGTACTAACTGCTCTCACGCCGGCCACTCTTTCTTTACATAGTGCTGGGCTCAGTCTCGACTGCTCCACATACATATAAACATGGGTACTTCGTGAACCCGACCTGCTGACCAAGTAGAAAACTCACCATCTTTAAGTCGACTCAGATAACCCATTTGTGCTGCTCATATTGGATATTGTCAAGAACGTACTTCACTGCTTCATATTTCTCTTTGAGAGTTGTGGAGTGTGCAAAGAATTGAGGTGAACTTGTTCCCGTTGTGGAGGACCACACACTTCCAAGGACGCCAATCTCTCGGATCGTATTGAGGAGCGCCGAGTTTAACAAGAAACCGGCGATATCTCGGCAATACACGAGGTCTTCCTCCTTGCAGAAGTAGCCCATGTAGTCCTCATGCCTTCTACGAAAGAAAGTGATACGCGCGCCCTTGCCAAGTAGATTTTTCTCTTTGAGTCTGGAGGCCAAGGGAGGATGTCTTCGACAAGCTGAGATCCCGAACCAGATAATTAAGCTCACATTGTAAGAAGAGCTGCGGACCATCTTGTGTTTCATACTCGAACTCTTCTGTATATACTTGCTCGTCTGTAGTGGTGGTCTCGTCGTCGCTGTCTTGAAGCTGTGTGGACGCTGGTACAGGAATTTCTTCGTAGGAAGATTCGGCTGAGTGTCAGACAATGACATTTAGAATCAACTTGATTGGCTAAGGGTTAATAAAGTAAAATTAGAATTATATTTTATTTGTATATTCTTATGGGGTAATGGTGAGACAGGTATTGATTTGATTGGCTAATTGTGAAATGCCTTTTACTGTTCTAAAATGCGATGAATTCGAAAAAGAAAAATAAACAAATATAAGCTGAATCGTTTATTGCTCATTAAATACGCTCATCCTGAAATATAAACAGTTAATAAATTAGTACTAGGATTTATAGCCACTGAATATGCCATAATTGTACTATTTTGTCAGAGACACCAACCCGCATAACAAAACCGGCATGCACCAACTTCCACGTCTAAACACACACTGAGCCCACGAGTAGTTTATTTAAGGAAAGCAATGAATGTTAAGGTAATGAGAATATTAGGGATAATCTAAGAGGGAATATTGATATTACGGAGTCCTCGGGAAGAATGCTTCAAATTTGATAAAGTATAACCCTGGTTAGATTAAACTCACACACAAATGTATTAAATAGGTAATAAATTCTATACATATTTATACACATACATTTATGATAAACACAAACATATTAATTATTAATAATATTATTCGTGTCAGTGCAGTGTTATTCGATATATTCTTCAATCTTTAATAACCCTTATCCCTGAGTGGCTTCCGGGCCTTGATAAGTGGCGATCACTGTGTAAAAAAAAAAGAAAAATATGATTGAACTCAAAACCCATGACACAAGCATATGTATAGCTCGCCAGGAAGGCCTATGGCTGTATCTCAACAGGTTGACCTGATAGAGCAAAATCAATGTGATAATCGCACTCAGAACACCACAATTCGTCTAAGTTGAGAAACAACTGACGTTTTTTGGCTGTTATCCAGTGTAATTTATGAGTAAATGTGTTCATTAATAAAAACGATACAGACAATAAATCGCAAAACTATGAGAAACAGGCATTCTCATTAGCTGATTTTATTTTAATTAGGATATTTCTATATTTGTCTACGGTGGCCGTGTTCTTTTAAACCAAGCATGTTTTTTTTTTCATAAGACTTTTTGTATTCCTACACGTCCACATATAGGAAATAAAAAGAGAAAGGATATATACTTTTGAATTATTTTGGTATTGGTTTTTATTCATTCTTTGTTATCTTTATATATATATTTGGTTTATTTGGCTGTTAAAAGGTCAAAGTTCAACGATAATACCTTTTAGAATTCTACTAAACTCCTCCGACAATTTTGGTATAACAATTGTAGGTATAGGTTCCTTGGGCATGGATCTAACTTAATAAATTCATTTGAGCCCAAAAACAGGAACGTGAAGGGGTCATAATAGGGGTAAAATAAAAATTAATTGACTTCTGCGGTCTCTACCAAATTACTCCGACTATTTTTGGTCTAAATTTGGAAATTTTACATAAATGGTATTCAGAGATGTGAAAAAAGAGGCAACTTCTTAAATTTTATTATGCCGTTTTGTGAAAAAGAGCAGAAAAGAAAAACGCATACATATAAATAAATAGACATGCAATATTTACCCGTTTAAAGAGTTTTTTGTTAATGAAAATAATGCAAAAAAGATAGGACATTTTTGAAAAAAAATAAAGAAAACTAATGTGCATAAAATATGTTAAAGTCAAGTATAATTTCTGCGCGCATTCAAAAAGTATTTTCTCGAAAAAAACAATTACAAAATGTTTTTTTTTCTCTTTTGTAAGTTACTTTTTTTCAGCAAAAGTATTAGTTACGCATTAGTAGGTTTAAGTGTTAATACAAATAAAATGTATCCAGTTTAACGGACTGTCCAGGACTAATTTAAATATATAGAAATCTATATACATACAGGGCCGTGAAAAAAATATTCAGTCGAATCCCCCAACAAGTTTTGAGAAAAAAAAAAACGCTGTAACTTTATTCTTGTTGCGGGTTTCGTTAATACATCAGCGATATTTTGTTGTGATGATATGTAATTCAAAATAATGGATTCCTTTTTCACCTCGTTTTTTATGAAGTGTTATTTTATATTTATATGCTTAGATCTTTAGTTGATTATCGTGTTCTGTGCTAAGACTATACTGGCTTGATTATCACAGTTAATTACTACAGAGCTTTTAGTTAATTCTGGCTCTAAAATAGTCTTTATGATATTTTTAAGGTAGAGTGCGTCCTGGGCAGTGTGCATGATCGCGATAAATTCTGCTTCACACCAAGAGAGATATATAATCTGTTACTTTTTAGATTTCAATGAAATAATAGGCCCATTTTCTGAGTATCTGAAACAATATCCAGATACACTCTTGCGATCTTCGTCGTTTCCTCAGTCTGAATCCGAAAAAAAAACCTTCTAATTTTAGGGGCTTTCTTGATTTTCTAAATACTAACTTCTGTTCTTTAGTTCCTTTTAAATAACGCAGGATTTATTTAGATCTGTTTAAATCCTTCATTGTCGGTCGTGTTAACTTTTGCGACAGTTTTGTTACTGTATAGTATATGTCGGCCTAGTTGCAGTAATTAAATATATAAGACTACCTATTTGGCAATATTGTGTGTAATTTATTATTTTCGATTATGTGTGTATATTTTTATTAATATCATTTTCGACCGGTGTAGAGAGTTTCTTGCACACTCCCATTCCAAATGTTTATAGTATTTTGTCGATGTATCTCGATTGAGTCATCGTAACAAGTCCTTTGCTTGGAGTAAATTATATTCCCAGAAACCAGGATATTTTGCCAAGATGGGTCATTTTGAATCTTTTACTTAATGTGTTCTTAACATCGGTAAACATTATGTCACAATTTGATGCGATTAAAATATCATTGACCCACAAAACCAAAATCAGTAGTTTATCGTCGTTGTGTTGGGTATATAAACAGGGGTCTACAGCGCATTGTCTAAATTGTTGTTTAATAATATAATCATTAAATACTGTATTCCAACACTGAGCACTTTGCTTTAGACCATATAATGCCTTGTTAATTCGCAACACGCAATTTTTATTTTTCATTATAAATCCCTCTGCAGGGGTAATATAATTTCACAGTTTATTGGCGCATTCAAATAAGCATTTTTTACGTCCATTTGATGGATGCTTAGATCATATTGTGATGCGATTTGCAGTAAGATTCTGATTGTCGTTAAGTTTGTGGTTGGTGAAAACGTAGGAAAATATTCTATACCGTAAATCTGAGAGTAACCCTGTTGCAACAAATCTAGATTTGTACTGTTCTACGCCTGATGCTGTACTCTTTTTTGTAAAGACCCATCTTGTAGAAATAACATGTTTATCTTTTGGGAGAGGCACTACAGTATAGGTATCATTTTCGGTTAAGGCATCTATTTATTTTACATGGCAATTTTCCATTTATCACAATGTTCTGAATTAACTGCTTCGTTAAAGTTTTTTTTGCGCATTTTCCATTCAATAGCAATAGTCGATTTTATAATCTTTTATATTGTCGACCACAAAAAAAAAATCGGGTACCCTTCTATTTCTTTTGGGATATCGTTCGACGTTATCATCATCATGGACACTCTTGTCTCCGTCATATTTATTGTCTTTGTTTGTTTTAATTATTTGAGGTAATATAATTTCATCTTCTTAATATGACGGATTTTCGTCTGTAAAATTAAGCGTGTCTGTGAATTTTACAAATCAGACTTTTTTATTTTATATTTTTTCTGGAAAAAATACTAAATTGGCTGGACTGTTTTTATCGTTTCCAATAAATATACTAAATTAATTAAATTAAATTATCTATATATGCGAAGTAAGTTGAACCAAATATATGCATTCTGCATGCATTTGTGTTTACACCACAGACAGATTCATAAGGAGTTTTAGATAGTGTTTTGTTAAAGCACCTGTTGCGTATATAGGCTGCCGCCATAAGTGCGTACGTCCAGAGGTTTTTAGGGAGTTTGGATTCAATGAGTAGGCATTTTGTCATTTCAAAAAGTGTCCACCGCGCACGTCTAGCAGCCCCATTTCGGTGTGGCGATCTAGGAGCTTATGTTACATGCCTGATATGATGGTTAATTAAATGTTCAAAGTATTTATTGGTGAATTCCGTACCGTTGTCAGAGCGAATACACTTGACTTCACCGGAGGGACCGATGTCGGCTAGATATTTTTTAGTTGCTAGCAGGGTATTAGATTTGTTCTTTAAAAAGTAAACCATTATTAAACCTGAATGGTCATCTACGAAATTCAACACATATCTATAATGTTCCCTGGCCATCGGTTCTACGGGAGCGTTCAAGTCATAATGCACCATTGATAGGATTTTTTGCCTTTTTGTCTAGTATCTTGCTTTGATAGTTTGTCATTTGCCTTTGCGTACAGACGTCGCAGTTGAAGTTTTTTGATGAGTGTATTCGCATTCCATCAACTACAGTCGGCAACTATTGGATTTCAGGAATATTGCTGTGTCCATGAATTTTATGCAATGTCTGTAGATTATGGCAGGCGGTTTTCGATGGCACTATGCTATTTAAATATTATAGTCTTCCATTTTCTTTAATGCCGAATACAGTTCCATTTCGGTATACCAGTTTTGATTTATTGGAGCTATAATTAAGTTTTGCACCTTGTTTTTTGGCAGCTTGTACAGAAAAAAAAAGTGTTTACATTTTGGGATTAGATGAGCGTTTTATAAAATAAAGAAACTTAGTTCACCTGTATTGTTCTTAAGCGAGATTTTCGCATTGCCTCTTCTACAAAATGATTTTGTGGCTTAAAGTTGGGGTCAAAATTGATAAAATCTGATTTCTTTGTAATCACATGTGCCGTGGCCCCACATTCGATAAGAAAATTGTTATTGTTTGTTGAAGCATTACACGTACACGAAAATAAAAATGTATGTTCGCTAACAGAGCTCACTACATTTTTAATAGAGTCGCCATTTTGAGTCCTGTATCTACATTGGAAACTCTTGTGATTAGGTCGTCCACAATTATAGCAAAGCAGTACTTTTCTTAGGTGAAAAATAGTTTTGGCAAAGTTGCGTTTTTTATCCCTGGCATGGTTATAATTTAATTTTGGTGTTTTTATGTGTGTATTTTTAAATTTCATGATATTTGTGGATTCGTTTTTTCTGTGGTCATGTTTTCAGCTTCCTCGTAATTTCTGAATGCTACCTTGAATTGGCTAAAAGTCATGGGTTTTTCTTTCTGGGTTATCATTGTTGTAAATGGCTTGAAATCATTCAGTAATCCCTTAAGGACCATGGAAATTTACATACTGTCACGTATAACTTCACCAGACATTTTTAAAGAATTTGCAGCCGTTTCCGCTCTTATAATCAGTAATATTTTCGGCCTCCATTCGTTTTAGAGAGGTCAGTTCAGTGTATAAAGAAATAATTTTGGGTTTTCCTTTCGATAAATAATGCTCTCTCAATATGTTTTATGCTTTGCAGTCATCGTCCAAGTTTTCTCTCATTACCAGTGATAGACTTTGGTCATCAAAACACTGTAATAATTCGGCAAAGACAGCTGCGTACTTTTCAATGAAGTCGGGGTCGTTTCTGTTTTCAGTACGTTGTGTTTTCAGTATTTTCTGTAGCTTTTGGATTCGTAGATATCCTAGCAATTTAACTTGCCACAATTCGAATTTTGATTCGGATCCATCGAAATAAAGACGCACGCTGGGCGCTTAACATCTAGAAGTGTAAGCCATGTTTTGTTTCATAAAAGTTTCAGATGGTTCGTTGTTTTAAACAAGTCTTGAGAGGTAACTGGTTTGCAGTAGACCGAACAGTTTCCGATGGTTCGTTTTTCTAAACAAGTTTTGAGAGGTGACTTGTTTGCAGTAGATAATTCCACAGATCAAAATATTCTTACCCTGTCGAGACAAAAAAACAACAACAACAACATGTGAAATTGGTCCAGAAAAGGTTTAATATTTCTGAAGCAATTCTCGTTTCTGACTGGTTCGTAACAGAACGTGAATTAATTCGATTCGTCAGTTCGTAGAAGCATAGTTTATAAATAGAATCATCCGACTGTGTGAGATCATACCCCATTACTCTCTTGAGATGATGGGATGTCTCCTAGCGGCCTCGGCTGCATGGAGACAGGGTAGTATCAGTCAAGGATTCGTCACTTGACACTCAGCCCAACAGGTGAGGGGCCGGGAACCGGCCCAGCACCTGTTGGACTGAGGTACACCGCCTGGGTAATACCTAGGAGGTCCACCCTCCCAGGCCATGCCACCGGGCTTTCCGGTGGGGCAAGTTTATTGCTTGCTGCCTGAGGCGCCCCGACCGGGGAATGCTGACGGGGTTACTCAGGCAATTTTTAAAATTGCAGGAGTGCCCCTCCTTTAGGGGAGCCTGCGGGTATTCCACTTTCAAGGCCTTGTGCCAAATATTGCCGATGTGGGCGGCAATTAAATATATACCCCATTACTTCGTCTGATGGGGAAGGTCTCCTAGCGGCTTCGGCGGCATGAAGACAGGGTAGTACACGTCAAGGATTCGTCACTTGACACTCAGCCCAACGGGTGAGGGGCCGGGAACCGGCCCAGCACCTGTTGGACTGAGGTACGCCGCCTGGGTAATACCTAGGAGGTCCACCCTCGCAGGGCTTGCCACCGGGCTTTCCGGTGGGGCAAGTTTATTGTTTGCTGCCTCAGGCGCCCCGACCGGGGAATGCCGACGGGGTTACTCAGGCAATTTTTTTTTTAAATTGCAGGAGTGCGCCTCCTAAAGTGGAGTCTTTGGGGTTCCCACTTTCCGGCCTTGTGCCATATTTTGCCGACGTGGGCGGCAATTAAATAACTACCACATTACTTCGTCTGATGGGAAAGGTCTCCTATCGGCTTCGGCTGCATGGAGACAGGGTAGTGCAAGTCAAGGATCCGTCACGTTACACTCAGCCCAACACGTGAGGGGCCGGGAACCGGCCCAGCACCTGTTGGACTGAGGTACATCACCTGGGTAATACCTAGGAGGTCCACCCTACCAGGCCTTGCCACCGGGCTTTCCGGTGGGGCAAGTTTATTGCTTGCTGCCTGAGGCGCCCCCACCGGTGAATGCCGACGGGGGTGTACTGGCAATTTTTTTATGAGGCAAGAGTTTCCGTCCTTTAGGGGAGCTTGCCTATTTCCACCTTCCGGCCTCGTGCCAGATTTTGGTGTGGTGGACACCAAATAAATAGCTACCTCATTACTGCGTCTTTTTACTTGGGCGGTGCGTTATTTTGTAATCAATTTCTATCCTTTCTGTCCTTTTCCTTTTATTTTTATCTATGTCTGAATTTTTTCTACACGACGCTTTTTTCCTGCTTTTTTACTGTTATCATTAACAGTTTTTTGGACTTTTTCTTTAACCGTTTTTTAAACAGTCCGACTATAGCCACTTCTGCGAGCCAGACGCCTATTGTCATTACAGTGGAGACGGAAAACGTCGCACCTTCTACGCCAACCCCCTGGACTAAACCCCCGAAAGTCGACATCAATCTTTCTCAATTCGTTGAAAAGGCAAAACAATGCCTGGACCAAGTCACCTATACAGGAATAATTGTCAACATCCAGAAAAGGTGCCTAACATTATTGTTGGCAGACCGGAAGACAAAACAGGTTATAAGAGCAACTGTAGATATCATTATCACCATTTTGGCAACTGCAGGATTCAGACCCTTACGTGTCATAAAGTGTAAGGGATATAATACATGGAGCGCACTCTTCAACTGATCACAAAGGTGCCTTACTATTTCCTAAAAGGAAATAATCGCACAACAGTACATCCGGAGGACTGAATATGTGGGAAAACGTCGCACCACAGTCTCAGTCTTCCATGTACCACACTACATCAATGGCGAACAATTCGACGCCTTTTTCTTAGTTCGGAGAAATGATCCACATAGAGGGCGACGAATTTCACGGTGTGTGGTCATTCGACGTCCTGTTAAACAAGGAAAATTTCATAAACATCCCCTTCTTCCTTGAGGTAGGCGAAGAAAAGCTGCACATCATAGTGGCCGGCAGGCGACCAACCTGCTGGAATTGTAGTGCACCCTGAAAAAAAACTCCACCAAACTCTTTAAAAAGCATATCTGAGGAAATTGGCCATGCCTTATCTGCTTATTCTTCAGCTTATATACAGTGGAGACTACAATGTTCACAATGTGGAATGTTTAACCCACTCAAACAAGACCGATGATGAGAAGAGATTCTGTCACGATTTCTCCATTGCTTATGATCTCACTAAGATTGTTCACAAACATGTTTTCGTTCTGTCTCCACTTGGATCTTCCGACTGCTCTGTTGTATCAATTAAGATAAAAATTAAATGCAAAACATCTTCAGACACACCTCTCCAGTGTACAGTATATCGATACTCTGTGGAAGACTGAGGTATTTTCTGCAAATTTATATAAGATGTACCTCTGCGTTCCATGTTTAAAAAAGAGGTGTCCTTTATACTATCACACCTTACAGAATGGATCATTGCAGGTATTGACCGTTTCATAACCTTAAAAATGTTCCAGCTAAAACCTAACCGCCACCCGTGGTTCGCTCCAAAATATGCTGCTGCCATTGCGCACAAATATCACTATTTCCATTGCTTCAAACATAATAGGTGTACTGAGACTAAGGCTGTTTTCACAACTGCCAGCAACCATTAGAAAAATGTTATAAACAACGAAAGTTGTATTATCGATCCGGCAAGTCCGAAGTAGCTTAGCAGCAGGTTGGTTCCCACTAATTTTGGCAAATAGCAAACAGAATCCTTAACAGATACGTGTGCTCTATCGCAACTATCATCAATGGACCTGAGATAATATCGACAGCATTAAATAAAAACTCTTGCCAAGAACTTTGCAGATAATTCTACCCTTTGCGACCAAGGACGCCAAAGTCCAATATTCCCTCCTATATCAGAAAACACGCTATGTTATATACAAATATGTATACGTGATAATGTCAAGCTAATCAACACCTTGAATCCAGTAAAGCAACCGGTCCTGACGTTATTCCAAGTATAATATTCAAACAACTTCGCCCAGAACTAGCGCCCGTACTTACAAAACTGTTTAAATGTTGTTTAAGTAGAATAGCTTCCTATCACTCTGGAAAATCTACTCAGTTTTCCCTGTATTTAAGTATTCAGTTGATCGGTCAGCTTCCTCTCAGTACAACCCAATAAGTTTTCTGTGCGTCATGAGTAAGTTGTTGGAATATGTGATAAATAAAGAAATAATCAACCATCTCATAAAAAGTAACCTTCTTAGTGACAGAGAGGTTTCCCTTCTGCTAGATTTACAGCAGATTTGCTTACAGTTATATCTCATAGGATTAGCAAATCACTCGACGGAGGCAACCTTTCTAGGACAATTGCTCTTGATATATCAAAAGCCTTTGATAGCGTATGGGATAAAGGATAATTTCACAATACCTCCGGGCAAGTTATAACTGGAAATGTCTTCTCAATTATGAAATCATTTCTCTCTGATAGGTTCATAAGAGTAGTAGTTGATAAGCAGAACTCAGAAGCTCACAGTATTTATGCTTGAGTCCCTCAGGGTTCCATAATGGGCCAATCTCTCTCTGATCTACATTAATGATCTTCCAAATCACACCCTTACATCAATTGTAGACATTTATTTTCGTGATATTACTATCGGTGGTCGCAAATCTAAGACGGAAACGGCCAAATTCTCTCCGAGTCTCTCTGCTCTGATCTTGAGCACGTGGTACAATGGGGAAAGGAGTGGCTGGTTACTATTAATACATCTTAAAACAAGTTTCTATATTTACATCAACGCTCTGATCCCCATCCGTCATAAATTGAAAGGAATCGCTCTCGCCTTCAGGAGACCTCATGTTTTGACAAGCTTCATGGCTTGATCTTTACTCCCGATCTGAAAGTGAACACGTTCATTAAATCTGTTGTCAAAGCCGCTGGAAAAATTGTGAGATCTTTCTATCGATCCAGTAGATAGCTCACTGCTGATGCAAATCTCTAACTATATAAGAGCAAATTTACTGAGTGAGTTTTGTTTAAAGCTCAAAAACAATCGCTCGGAATTGTATACAAATATTACAGCGGCGAACCTGAAGAGTGTATAATAAAACAGGAAAAGCATTAACACAAATTAAAGCAGACTATCTAGGCTAGCTCAACATCACTACAAAAAAAAAACACGATCGATCAAATCGTACCCTTGAATATACGCAAGACTCCGAATTAGTCTACAATGGACGTGATGCGAGTATAATGCGGATGTTTTACCGAGTAAAAGTTATGCAAAATTATTTAAAATAAGCGCATACAAATTGATAAGCAATTTGGACATTCGAAAACTGATATTTTTTTTAAAACAAAACAAATGGAACTTGTTAAATCAGTAATATAGTCCGTAATATCCTGACGAGAGTGCAAAGGGAAACAGCATAAAATTTTAATTAATATAGAGAACTTTAAATAGGGGATAAGTTAGACGGTAGAAATGTAAAGAAATTAGATTGATTCTCATTGTAGCTGAAAAGCTTGGGAAAATAGAAGACATTGAACAATAAATGGTTTATGAAATTAGCGAGCACATTTCTTTCACAAATTTTGCAAACGTGTTGCCTCATAGAAACGACGAAATGTTAACGTCCCCCTTTAATGTCTAGAGTTATACGTATTGGCCTTATATTTAATAAAAAAATCTAAAGAGAAAATTCCAAAACACAACCAAGAGTCGCCATTTTATGCTCGTATGCATAATTGCTTAATATCACGATTTATTCCTGATAAGATAGATAACTGGCTCTTAAAAATGGAAGACGATCATAACCCTTGCGAAAAATGAACCCTTCTTTTGTAAGTAAAACCCGGGACCGTTATTTTCTTTTGTTTGGTGTTATTTAGGAAAAAATACTATTCTATTTTAAGCAGCTTAAAATAATCAGTTTTCTTCCTTGATTTAACATAATTGCAAACTATATATGAAACCCCCAACAAAAAATATAAAAGAAAAGAGAAGTGAAGAAAGTAGGGGGAAAAGCCAGGTGTAATCTTCTCCTAAATGTGACTTATAAAGTTTTGTTTTTGTTATACATCTAGGCGGATATGCAAACATTATAAGGAGTTGAGACTTGTACCCACAGGAAAAGTGTATGCACACCCCCTTCTTCGGGATATGTTATCCTTTTACCTTGTGTTATATATCAGCATATTAAGCATCAATCTTTGACCATAGTTATAATTGTATGCTCGTGCGAATGACTGCCAAATGTCACAAGTTGTCTGCGATGGGATGAATAAGTGGTTCTTAAAAATAGAAGACGGACAAAACCCTGGCAAAGTATTAATTTTTATTTAAAGTAAAAATTCGAACCGTTATTTTTTTTAATCGTGCTGAAAAAGACTAAGGAAGCTTTTTCTTTGATTTAAGCTAAATACCAACGTTAGGTGAAACTTTCTACCAATAAATATATAAGAAAAGGAAGGGAAGAAAGTAGGGGAAAATTGAAATCAAGAGTAAAGCCACAATACTCCTTACTACCAGCGACCAAATCTAATTGTGTAAGGGAAAGCTATCTTCAAATCCATAGCCACGTCGTACTTATTTCGACTCTACTAATTACAATACTCAGTTTTTTGGGCTTTTCATGTCCTTTATGCATATCTGACAATGCATGGTACCTGCCATATACATGTTAAGTATACGCTATCCCTGCATCAGAACCACAGGTAATAAAACTCTGGGCATGGCATTGCCAAAAACAGCACAATATTAATAGTGGTTAATGCACATAACACAGGCCATGGGACCCTGAAAAAAGATCCGGCTGTCATAATCGGCAGGAATCCCCTAGATAGAAGACATGAGGGATCCGGACGCCATTCTGCGAATATTCGCCTACTTTCTAGTTTCAGAACACAGAAAGCACTGACAAAGTTGACGTAAGAATAATCTCTAATTCCTGAGAGGAAATTGATAGCGACCAAAAAAAAAAACACACAACAAAAAAACATATTCAAGATAACCAACAAAAATAAAAATAAAATAAAAACGAAAGGAAGAAATGGACAACGACGGAAAATTCTCTCGTACTGGAATTTTCTTATAGAAGTCACATATAATATAGATATGGAGCTTATCGAAAAGGAATGAAAAAAGTATGGGACGTTTCCAGTGACTACCATACGAGAGAACAAAGGATCGCAGACTAAGCAAGACTGATACTCAAGAGAGTCTGGTGGGCTAAACTGGAACTAACGTATATACATCGAAGAATACATTTTTAGACTGAGCATGACGCACCTCCCTCCAATTGGAACCATAAGCGTAGAAGCGCCGGAAGTAAAAAAGGAATCAGCAAACGAAACCATAAAGAAAACCAGAGATAAAGTGACAAATGGGAAAGCGCCAGAACACGACAGGATATATGATGGTTAAAAAAAAATCACAACTCTACACGAAAGACTAACACAAAACATGAAGAAAGGTATACAGAAAACAAACGTGCCAAAAAAAAAATGACAAGCGAAAACAATACACTGATATAGCAATATAGACAGAAAAAAACTGTTCCCAGCAACTACAGACCTATAACGTGTTTACTCACTATGGAAATTAATGACAGCACAACTGAGAGGATAAACATTTGCCACTCCCTTAATAATCCTGGACCGCTCCCCGTGGAAGAAAAAGGATGCAAGAAAAGTGTAGTATAAATAAAAAAAAATCGTGCAAACATTTTACCACTGGCAACGCCCGTTTCAAAGAGTGAAAGAAGAAGAGAATGGCCACTGCGTCTATTTATAGACTAGAGATCATGGGAAGGGTATGCAAATAACTTTGGACGGTTTTGTCCTATAAAAAGCCTGCATTTGGGAGAGAGGGTGTCTTTTTTGTTTGGCAGAAGCAATTGCTGTCAGAAGTGCATTGGACTGCAGGATTGAAGAGTGGAGATTGAGTTGTGGAGTCATTGTATTTAACCACAAGCTATTTCGGCCAAGAACAGATCATGGAATCTGGGATGTTGAGATTGGGAAAAGATGTGATACCACCTTTTAGTGGAGAAGGTGACGTAGTCGGATGGATAAAGAAAGTAAAACTGGTGGCTTAGCTTCAACATGTTCCAGACCTTGCCAGTTTTATTCCACTTTTTTTGCAGGGAGATGCACTCGCTCTCTATCTTGAGATGAATAATGCAGAACAAGAAGATGCAGAACTGATAGAGATGAGACTCGTGACCGCCTTCACTGAGGGGCCTTTTGAGGCATACGAAAAACTGCAAAGATTCAAGTGGACACAAGAATCGGTGGATGTTTATGCTAATAAAATCAAAAGATTGGCTGGACTGGTGGGATATCTGGGAAGAGGGCTGGAACATACAGCCAAAGTGGCATTCATAACTGGATTCCCAGACGATGTATCTGTGGCATTACAGCAGCTACCGAACATAGAGAGAATGGATGTCAGCAAACTGATACCGACTGCACGGATTTTAGTCAGCAAAAGAGTCGTAGAAACTCGGACATTGGCCGCAAGTGCGCAAACTAATGAGATTAATAAGGGAAAGAAAGAATCAAGCCTTCAGTGCTTTAGATGTCAAGGACCGCACCTAAAAAAATATTACACAGAGATCCCTAGGGCCAGGGCAACATGCTACAATTGTGGAAAATTTGGCCACATTGCGAGATATTGTCCTCAGATTCAGGGAAACGGGCAAGGGGGAGCTTCTGCGCCGCAAGCTACCCTAGCAAGGAAATGAAGGCGCGATACTGGCCTCTTCCTATAATAGAAGTAGAGGTGAATGATTCTGTAATGACTGCACTTGTCGATACTGGGTGCACCACTACTTTAATCAATTCCAAACTTTTGAAGGGATATGGAGGAGCGGTACAGTGAAAGCAGTTGATGGGAGGAATATAGAATGTAAATGAGCCAGACAAGTGGAGATAAAAGTCTGCGGAATGCACGTAAAGGCGAGTGCAATCTTGATGAATCACATCGTTGATGGGATCGACGTCATAATTGGAATGGACGTGATTAATGAGCTGGGAGGTGTAACTATAAAGAAAGCCAAAGTGAAGTTTGGAGATATACAATGTGCCGTGGCTGCCCATCAGCTGAATGTTTGCAAAATCGAGGATAAAGACATTGAAGCAAACTTCGACGGAGATAAATGGACAGTAAGATGGACATGGAAGGGAGAGCCTCCAGTATTGCAGAACAAAGTCCAATATTATAAAAACTCTCTGGAAGGCGATACGAATTAGAATTCGAGAAAGAGGTGGAAAGATGGATATCGGATGGTATTCTGTTACCATGGAAAGGAGAAAGAAAAGGCGTGTTGCCATTGATGGCAGTATTTCAGGCCACAAAAGGGAAAGTTAGGCCATTGTTCGACTTTCGTGAGTTGAACCTTTTTGTGGCATGTCATACAGGGAGCGACATAATAGATGTATGTGATGAAAAGATAAGAAAGTGGAGACAGTTGGTAGGAGGGACCGCAATAGTGGACCTTAAGTCTGCCTACCTGCAACTACATGTGGCAAAGGAACTATGGCAGTACCAGCTGGTCTGTTATAAAGGAAAAAACCTATTGCCTAACACGATTAGGATTCGGACTTAATGTCGCACCAAAGATTATGGCAGCCATTTTAAAAACAGTATTAAAGAAAGGAAGTAGGACGAAAGAGGCCACTGATTCATACATTGATGATATAATGGTAGACGTAACGAAAATATCGACACAGGAAGTTGTGGAACATTTGAAGGGGTTTGGGTTAGCAGCAAAATCTCCGGAATCCCTGGACGAAGGAGCGGCACTGGGCCTTAAGCTTATGAAAAATAAGATGGGTGCACTAATGTTCAGGAGAGGCAACGGGATCCCAGAGATGGGAGGAGAAATTAGTAGGCGGGAGCTATTTTCGATCTGTGGTAAATTATTGGGGCACTATCCAATTGCTGGATGGCTGCGATTAGCATGCAGTTATGTGAAAAGAAGAGCAAATGGAGTGGATTGGGAAGAAAAAGTTGATTGCAGAACCATAAAAATGATGCAGGAGGTTCTAGCTGAGGTGAAAAAAGAAGACTCTGTTAATGGCGCTTGGCACATACCTGAAGTGAGCACAGGAGTCGTGTGGTGTGATGCAAGCAATGTTGCAACTGGCGTGGTTGTCGAGATTGGCGGTGTAGTGGCGGAAGATGCAACTTGGCTGAGGAAAAGTGATGACTTTAATCACATTAACATAGCTGAATTAGATGCTGTTCTAAAGGGTGTCAATTTGGCTATCAAATGGAGACTGACAAATATTGAAATAAGAACTGATTCAGCCACTGTACTCAGTTGGGTGAACTCTACTGTGGAGGAGAGTGGCAGAATACGAACAAAGGGTGCTGGAGAAGTGATAATAAAGCGGAGATTAGACATGCTTAGAGAGTTGATGTCTGAATTGGAACTGCAGATAAAAGCAGTGTTTGTGCCTTCTGAAAGAAACAAGGCAGATGCGCTAACACGGATAAAAAAAACAGTGGTTAATTGAGAAAGAGGAGGCGCCGATATACTGTCTTGGAATTTGAGAAATTAAAGAGTTGCATGACATGCATCACATGGGAGTGGAGAGAACATTATATTTGGTGAGGCAAGTGGATCCGAATGTAAAACGGGAAGAAATTCAGATGATAGTAAAGAACTGTGTTCGGTGTCAATCGATCGATCCTGCCCCAAATATACATAATCCTGGGGAAATTGGAGTTTTAACGAACTGGACGACACTAGCTATTTACATAGCACACTACCGAGGGGGAGCGTACTTATCAATAATTGATTGTGGGCCAAGTAGACTGGCGATATGGAAGGAACTGCGAGTGGAAGCCGCATCTGCAGTTGCAACTGAATTAGAAAAGGTGATGCTTGAACGAGGTCTAGTAAGGGAGGTGATAATGGACAACGGCACTGTTTTTCGCTCAGAAATCTTTCAGACGATGCTAAAAAAATGGAAGATTAAAAGTTATTACAGGGCAGTCTACAGACCTGGAGGAAATGGCATTGTGGAGCGACATCATCGGACCGTGAAAGCAATAGCTGAGAGAGGAAGAATATCGCCTGAAGAGGCCACATTTTGGTACAACATGTCCCCTAAGGTCGGACAAAGAGATGACACAGTGCCACATAGAGCAATCTTTAATTACGAATGGAGACATCCTAGAGACATGTCACCGGAAATTAATGATCAAGGACCAGCCAGAATCCAGATAGGAGAAGAAGTTTGGGTGAAACCGCCTAATGCCCGGTGCACAACGCAGTGGGGAAGAGGAGTGATAACAGGAGTGCAATCTCCAAACAACTTAAGTGTCAATGGAATGCCACGACATGTTTTAGATTTAAGGCGTGTGGTCCATTTAGGTGATGAGGATGGTGGTACTGAGCCAGGGAGTGATGAAGATGAACCCGTGCCGATGCAGAGACCGCAAAGAGAACGCAATGCGCCGATCTGGACACGGGATTATGAGATGTGAATGATCTTTAATGATCATGGGGGCGTGTAGTAAAAAAAAAATCGTGCAAACATTTTACCACTGGCAACGCCCGCTTCAAAGAGTGAAAGAAGAAGAAAAGAATGGCCACTGCGTCTATTTATAGACTAGAGATCATGGGAAGAGTATGCAAATAACTTTGGACGTTTTTGTCCTATAAAAAGCCTGTATTTGGGAGAGAGGGTATCTTTTTTGTTTGGCAGAAGCAATTGCTGTCAGAAGTGCATTGGACTGCAGGATTGAAGAGTGAAGATTGAGTTGTGGAGTCATTGTATTTAACCACAAAAAGAAAGGGAGGAGTATATGGTCTACTATACATGGATTGAAAGATCCTAAAATAGATTAAAAAAGAAGGAGAAACAATTTAACCATGGCATTGATCGACTACAAAGAGGCTGACGAGAGTATACTTGGTAACAGAATGCTAAAAATTGTATCACATACCAAGCAGGATAATCAACATAATAGAAAATGCAATGAGAACAGGGGGATTGAAATTGACCGCGGCTGGATAACACATAGCAGAAATAACAAAGTCGCATATTCCAAGGAGATTCATTATCGTCATTGCTGTTCATCATAACCGTTATCCCATTGAACAATATACTGAGAAAATGCGAAGCAAGATACATGTTCTATAATTAATACAGAGAATAAAATAAACAACGTAATGTACAGGGGCTATATTAAACTTTTTGCAAGTACCGAAGAAGAACTGGAAACACAAATACACATTACCAGAATCTTCAGCCAGGATATTCAAATGGAGTTTGGTATGGAAAAATACGCACTACTAGGTATATTTAACCGAAAACTACAAACAACAGAAAACATGGATGTACCAAACCTACCGGGGATAAAGGCCCTAGGGAAATAAGACACATATAAATACTAGGGAGTTTCGGACACAGATACCATCAAACCCACAGAAATGAGAGAGAGAATAACTCAGGAGAACAAGTAAAATTCTAGAAACATAATTAGATAGCAGAAACCTAATAATATGTATAAATACATGGACAGTATCTCTGGTAAGATACACTGGACCGTTCATAGTGTGGACCTAAGTAGAACTGAGACAACTCGACCAGAAGACCAGGAAAATCATAAGCTTGCACAATGCACTACCACCAAAGGACGATATTGACCGATTTTATGTGAAAGTTAAGGAGGCAGAAGAGAATTAGTTTGTATAAAAAACTGTGTGCAAGACACAATAAATTAAGAAAAACACTAAAAGGATAATCATAGCTGCGAGAGACACTCGAAAAATCGACAAACCAGAAAACTAACGATACAAAGGATGAGACGAGAAATAAAAAAATAGGAAGACAAACAACTTAATGGAAGAATGGTAAATAGATGAGAATAACGAAAACACTTGGAAATGAATGTGTAAATAACACCTAAGCCGAGGAATTGAATACCTGATAACGGCAATACAAAACAACGCGATAAGAACAAACCACATCAGAGGAAAGGTCGACAAAACACAAGAAAATAGTAAATGATAGCATTTACTATTTTCTTGTGTTTTGTTGATCTTTCCTGACAAAGAGAGGAAGCGATAGATTATATAGTAAGTGGATGATGCAATCCGACTAAAAATGAATACAAAGCAGGCACGCCCAAGTGGAAAATACAGTGCACTGGGAATTATGTAAACGACTATATCTGGAACGCACAGACAAATGTTAAAACCAAAAGCCGACGACAGTACTAAAAACGAGAACCATAAAATCTTATAAGACATAGGCATAAAAACTGAAAAACAAATCCAAGCAACAAGACTGGATGTTCTAATAATAGACAAGAAAAATGTATTGTGAAATCGTAGACTTTGCTGTTCCAGCTGACCACAGTATTAATATCAAATAAATTGAGAAACAGGGCAAACACACATATCTGAAAGGGGTATGGAAGATGAAGAAAACCAAATATTAGGAGTACTATGAACAATCTAGAAAAATTAGGAAAAACGAATCAGACAAATTTTAATCAAAGTGATGATTGGAAAGACATAACGGATATCAATAGTGAAAATAGCTGAAATAATAGGGAGAAATATTTAATGTGGAAACTAGCCCACATAAACATTATGCACAGGTCGGACAAACAACTGCAGATGACACACATAAAGCGTTACATAGAACGAAGAACTTTGAACTCTGTCTGTCGGTATACATTTCCCTATTAAATAACTCTGTCAATTTTCGGTCTACAGACTCAACATTTTAGATACGTAGTATTGAAATTTGGGAACATATTTAATTCGGTTTCGATCAGAAATTAAGCTGTTAAGAGATCAAAGGTAAACGATCTGACCTTAGTAAACTCTCTTGAACTCCTCAGCCAATTCTGGGTTCAAACAATGATTTTGGAACTTAAACCTTCTCTTCATACTGTGGTTTAAAAATATTTTATTTCAAATGCGCCGATGCCCTATTAAAGACATCACTGTTGTTTTTATATGATTGGCATTATTTCTTGCGTTTTGCTAATAGGTGGATTTACGTTTAAAATAAAAAAGCAAGGTATCATATTCCAATTGTGCTTTAAAGGGAAACACTCCTTTTAAATGTTTATCTCTCATGTTAAAAGGGTAACTGTTTATTTTATAGGTCGTTTTTTTTATCTTATAGGTCGTGTTTTTATTTGTAGGTCGGGTTTTTATTTTATAGGTTTGTGTAGTACAAACACTCAAATGCACGTGTGATATAAGGTTGTGGTAACTTTAGTAAAAATCACATGTTCCTCCTTTTATCGAGTTATTTCTATTATCAATTATCGATATTTATCAAGTCATTTCGATAGAAAGTCTATCTAAAAACCCTGCCATGCACATAAAACATTTCGCCGAAATTTTATAACAAGTTACCTTCCGTTTTAGAGTTTATAGGGAACAGACTCTCACCTACAGATATACACATCATGTTCCTTTTATATAATAGTAACAATTATATATTAATTGTCTTCATATTTTTCTTTTAAAACTTATTTAATGGCTGAATAATTAATATATCTCTTCCAGTACGTGCCATATTAATTTAAACGTTAATTGTTTTGGCGGCAAAGAGAAACATTTACAATACTTCACGAGAAAAAATACGATAATGATATGCTTGTATTATTTTTTCATTATACGTCATCAATTTTTGTGCAAAGCAGCTGTTTATTTTATGTATTGTAGCAACATACTCCACTACCATTCATATAAATTAGTAGACCAAACGATGACTTAATTTGTGATTCCATCTACTTTCACTGCATGCCATGCCTAACATCTGCAAGGATGACCATGATTAGAGACTCTACCTTTTTAATACATATATATATATATATATATATATATATATATATATATATATATATATACATACATCATTTGCTTAAATTAAATGAGCTAAAATTATATATACTTTAAAAAGCTTACGCTTAACATAGTATAAGTTTTACCCAGTTAAGAGGAGCAACTCATAAACTAAATTAAAAAGACGATCGAGAAGGTTACATTAACCTTTATGAAATCATGGGATTTATAAAGACGAATATTAGAGAAAGATGGTAAACAACCTTTTTAGGCTATCACATATAGAAGCTAATTCTTCTAATTAGAACAATGTCAAACACAAGCATTATCACACTATATGGGTATACGAATATAAAACCGCATCGTAAAATTTGAATTAAAATTTTAAAAAAGATACGTGATGAATTCCAAGAATATTAAATGATAAACAAAGCAATGTTGGAAGATGAGGGGATAAAATTTGAATACATAATAAAACATGAAAATGGGAAATAAAAGAGAACATACACACATTTACATTGGTGAAGGGACCGGACAAAAAGAATAAGTCGACAGAAAATTAGAACAAATTTAAAAGAATTAGGTAATCCGAATAAACGTGTTGGAAAAGTAATCCAGTTGTGGCAATAGTATTCCAATAGAGTTTTATCTAAAAATAAACCCCAAGGCAACAGCGCTCCAGTAAATTATCCTAAGAAGATATCCGGTTGGGCCGACAGTGCTTTTGTAAAGCAATCCGTAATTTTCACGCTTTATCGGCTTGATGATTTAATAAAGTTCTATATAAAATTTTATCCCTATAAATATTTTTTTACTATTTTCCTTCACAAATTCTGGTGTCCAAACGAAAACGACCATTGCTCTTTGCCTGCAAAATTGTAAAGTCCGAGTCTTATATAGAATAGTTACGCACAGGAAAAAAGCAACTTTATTTTCAAATTCACGTACAGAATAGCTACCATCAAATATGCAACTGAAATTAAACAATAAATTCCAAAAATACCATATTTATATTCCTGCATACTTCTTATGTCAATAGTATTTATTTTGTAATGATTATTATCTAATATTTAGTGATAGTGTCAAGTTATAAAAACATGACCTAAGGCCATTTGGTAGAATCAACACCAGAGCGTTTATCCTCCCAGGCTTTGTCGTTACTTATTTCTACAACGTCGTTTCTTTTACGGACAAATGGGCACGAGAGGTTTAATATTGAGTGATTTTAAGCTATGAATGTTTAATTTGGGTCATGACCACCGAAGTATGTTTCATCATCCGAAAATCAAATGTTTTTTTTTTTAATTTTGACCCATAAAGAAGAATTTCCTGTTGGATAAACCACAAGTTGAAAGGCTGCTACAGCTACAAATACCCTGTCTACCAGATATTCCGAGTAAGATTTGGTAGAGACTTCTCGCGCACAAAAAAGTAATATACGAGAAAGTAATATATATATATATATATATATATATATATATATATATATATATATATATATATATATATATATAAAAGATGTATGGGTCATGTGTTTCAATGTTAAGTTTTCATCTTAATTTTTCAGCATTATGCAGTATTTGAAACTATCCATTAAACGAAGTAAGCCTAAGTGTTTAATAGAACAAATATTTTAATAAGAAAATCAATAAGTCATTAAGTAACGATTGTTTTTTTTTTAAGTATTATGCAAAGAAGTTTACCTCCGTATAGTCGTTTGCATAGTTATTACTGTATATACGGCTATGTTTTAATAATGTTTAATAGAAAACTTATGCTCTTATATCAATGTCAGTGCAACATATAAACCCTATTTTAAAGGCATATACAACCGTCCATTTTTTATTCACGATTTTATTAATATAGGCGGAAGGTGCACTGGTTTACAATAATGTGTTGTAATGACCACTGACGATTGTTGGGATTTGGTAGCTAAACACGGAATTTTTGAACAAATGACACAGGCGGCTGAAACTTACACTCCTCAAAACATGTCATTGCGATGTGTGATTTATAGAGTAATGATCGTTTTTAAAACAAGTAAACATAAAGCATTAACCTTTCATATTTCCCACACTAAACTGAAAATGAGTATTATTTCGAACGGAGATCGAAGCGAATACAGTTAAGGAAGTCACTTTTATCTGCAAATACTACGGTGTAAAATTAATTTTGCTCGTGTTTTTATCAGCGATACCATGATTTGCGTTGATGCATCCAGCAAGATCGGCTCTCCGTAAAGTCAGCAGGTTTTACAGCAAATATTCAGTTTCGCGCAGGAGTAAGAAGCTCTTCTATCTCGACTTGCCTCTCGTCAAGTCGACGTTCACAGTCCTCCCAGTGGTGACCCGATGCACCTTCCATTCTTAACAATTGTCTGCATCTCGGCACTACTGCACACACCCTGACTCTCCATTCCTGAACTTGCGTCAAATCCCAGTTCACAACCAGTGACACTAGCTCATTCCCTCAGCTTCAGTGACTCTAGATTTCTGTTGCAGCTTGCATAGGTAGCTTACTCCTGCAGCGACTCCAGCAATTGCCTAGCTTACTCCTGCAACTTCCAGCTCACTCCTGCGGTTTCTTGCAACTGTTCCAGTTATTCATTGGCATCGAGCTACCTGCTCTGGTAGCACAGACATACAGCTACGTGTTCCAGTGCCCACTGACCACAAGTTGTCCGTACCAGTGCCCACTAACATCAGGCGACGTGTTACAACTCCTATTGCCATATGACTATGCGTTTCAGTGTCCACTTACTTCCAGTTACTTGTCCAAGTTCCCTAGTGGCGTTCAGCTACATCCTGTAGCGTTCGTTGATGTCAAATTACTCTTACCTTTTCCAATAACGCCCAGCTGTTGTTTCCACACACACTTATGCTCGACTATACCAGTTCAACCATCAGGCACCTTGTATATGAGTCAGAATCACCAGATGCGTTCAGCCTATTTAAACAACGCAATAATTTCAACACAGCAAGGCTCTTATTTTTGCTCCGATCTAATCTATTCGTGTAAATTTTAGTATGTTCGCAGTATCGCTCCGATAAATCTATTCTTGCACACTTTAGTATTTCCGTATTAAAAATTAAAGCACAATATTTTATCGTCTTAACCAAACATATGCGTGTATCATAATGTCTCTTTACTTTGTGCCTACTTTAATGGTGTTCGACAGATTATTACAGTTTTATAGAACTTTAGAGCATTTTGATAACTCTATATGAATTTCTACAAAAATCTATATAATAAAACTACATAAGATGCATAGCACATTTAAGTCTATTAAATTTATAAAAAAAAGATGTACGTTGTTAAGTGTATATTACAATAGAATTGTTCTAATTGGCCCGGGTGAAAATACTATACGAATTTACTAGCACATTTTGAATAGTTAATTATATTCTGATAATAAAAAATAATAAATAATTTATAAAATATGTTCAATCACCCCTTCCCAGCTAATTTATATATATATATATATATATATATATATATATATATATATATATATATATATATATATATATGTGTGTGTGTGTATATATATGTACGTATATGCATGTGTGTTTGTTTGTATGTATGTGTATTTGTATTTATATATATATATGTTTGTATATGAATATATGTGTGTATATTTACGTATTCGTGTATATATATTTATATATACTCAGGCATGTGCTCTTCCCCCATTGACGTATGTGCATATGCTGTACATATATATGCGTGTGTTTGTGTGTTGTGTATTATCATAATTTTTCTTTAATTTTATTAATCTATTATTTAAATTACTTACTGAAATGTTCACCTATTATATTTTATTAATATAAATCTGTAACATATAATTTCTACCTGCCCGGCTAATTTGTATATATATATATATATATATGTATGTATTTATATATGTATATTTATATTTTTATGTTTACGTATCTGTGTTTTTTATATATACTTAGGCATGTGTTCTTCACCCATTAATGTGTCTCCATACGTTGTACAGGTGTACGCGTGTATGTGTATTTATGTGTGTGTGTTTTTATTTACTTATCATAAACAATTAATGATTAATATTTTTATTCTTAATTTATTTTATTTACTTACTGATATTCTTACCTATAATTATAATACCAAAATAAACCTGTAACGTATAATTCATTAATTTATACTTCTTTTTTTCCTTTTCTTTTTCTTTCCTTTTTTATAAACAATAAATATCTTTCAATCCCCTCCCCGCCCGGCTAAATCACTTTTAACACCATTTTCAACACGTTCCTCCTCCTCCCACCACACCATCCCCATTAACAATAACTTTCCAACCTGTTGCCATGGTGATCCTTGAAATTAACTGTTACTCATGCCGTCATAATTAAGAATAGCGTATTTTAATTTTTAACCGTTATAAACTAAAAAAAAAAAACGTTTATAAGAATTAACACATAATTAATATTTAATTATAACCCCGTCTCTGATCGTATACACGCCTACTACTTTAAATTCCAACGTCCTCTCATTTCCACTCCCCCTTCTTTTCTAACTCCCCTTCATCTACGATTTTTCCATTCTTATTTGATTTTATATCTTAGTCCATCTATGAATTCTGACGATGCTAGTTGGGTATATCCTCTCTTTCAGGATCTTCCTCTAGCTGAAACAATATGTAAACTCATTCTGGACTAACAGTAATAAATTCCCTATATACTGCTCTGGCTACACATTGAGCAATCTAGTCCGGTTTTTTCACCACTGGTAAATATATATATATATATATATATATATACATATATATACACACACACACACATATATATATATATATATATATATATATATATATATATATATATATATATACTAATTATATGAGACAGTTATTCATGTGCGTGTGTTTTGCTTGACAGGGTCTGATCATGTATTTATGTAAAATAGTCATCTCTCGCAAGCACTCCAAACTGCAGCATACATAAAATACGATATTACTGCTTACAATGACAACTAATAAGAACGCAGTTTAAAATCGGACGTTACTGTTTTTAAGATGGGGAAAAACTAAACACGGCAATTTAAAGTTAGATATAATGAGTAATGGATTATATAAAGTTGCAGTACTAAGCTGTGCGTGTTTAATAAAAAGTAAACTCGCATAATATATGATACAGACAATGCACACTTCAGGATCTACTTTGCATCACAAAACCTAAGTCTCAGAAGACCACTGTTTTTTGAGGATAGAAAAATTTACATTATTGCACTGCGTTTCTAATAACATTTTATTAGAATCTTGCATGCATTTGTTAGTTAAATTCTCTCTGTGAATCGCAGAAAGTGAGTGGAGAATGGTAGTGTTAATCTTGAAACAGAATTGAAATCTGAAGCATAGGGCAATATGATCTACTTATTTTTGTTTAATTGATTTTCAAAATGTGTAATGCATGATGCAATTATTCTGTTGATACTCATTTTAGTACGGAACACTAATAAAGAAATTAAAGCAAAGATTGCACACATGCACATATTTTCGATTTTATTACTTCATTATAGAAACAGATATCGACAAATGCCAGTAAAAATCACTGAAGCAGTATGACAAACATTTAATGATAAAAACCGACACACTTTTCTCTCCTCTAATACTACTAGCAAAAACATTTAAACTATGCTGGCATGAGCACATTATCTTGACACACGGATGTATATTAATTACTATCTAGAAGTAAATGCTAATATCTTTGAATTCCAGTCCAGAGACTCTTAAGATAAGATGGTATCTACCGTCGATAAAAAGGCATTTCCTACAGTGATATCATCAATATCAGAGTTTCTTCACCCTCAGTTTATGCTTGGGTGGAAAGGTTTTTAATAACACACGAACAGAAAATATCTACAGAGAATAATGCAGTGATAAAAATTCAGTTAAAGATGATATTCTACGGGAAACTGAATCTTTCATTGCACGTGCTAGCGATACTATGAAAACAATTGCCAATTTATTAGTTTTCTTATTCGTCAACGCTGAATAAAAT
Source organism: Euprymna scolopes (assembly GCF_053919585.1). Lineage (NCBI taxonomy): Eukaryota > Metazoa > Mollusca > Cephalopoda > Sepiida > Sepiolidae > Euprymna > Euprymna scolopes. The sequence continues at coordinate 14,143,611 of NC_136513.1, read as the reverse complement.
GATATTCCCGTGTATTTAATAAACAGTTACGATATATTTCTATACAGCATATTCAGTTGCTACAAAGATTATCGAGTTTGACAGGATTAATATGAAGAGTGGCAGCCCTCACTTCAGCCAAAACGTTGCAAAATGAATAATAGCCAAGATGTAAACACTAGCTTAAATTATCAGGAAAATACAAATATAAAACTAAAAATAAAACGACTATTTTAAATTTGTAAGGTATACTTCATATAACATCAGAAATAGGTTCTCTCAGTATACTACTTAACATTAAACACCTTCAATGAGTAAACTACATGCACTAAAATTACAAAATGATTTTGTGTTCATATATATACATATATATATATATATATATATATATATATATATATATATATATATACAAGTAAGAAAAACATTTCATCCAAGGCATGAACATTGTTAAACAAAATGTTTTTATTATAGGCTTTAAAAATAAAGGTACAATATTCAATTTGAAATGTATCTGTCTTCAAAGTTCACTTTTATAAATTTTACAAAGTAAAGTATACATATTTAATTTAAATTGCACCAAAAAATAACTTGGATTTATCTTATGTAATGCACATTCTGCTGCACTTAAAAAAATCAGTGAAAATCTTGCATCTATATCATGCTAGATGAAAGATAATGTTTTTTTAATTGAAGCAAAATGTACATTAAATAAAATAAATCCAAGGAAATTTTTTGATTCAATTACAATTACATTTTTATACCTTGCCTTGTAAAATTTATAAAAGTGAACTTTAAAGATAAATAAATTTCAAATTTACTCTTTTACCTTTATTTTTAAAGCTTATAGTAAACACATTTTCTTTAACAATTTTCATGCCTTGGATGAAATACTTTACTTCCTTGCATGTTATCTTTTTAAGATTATGTTTTAGAACTCTCCATCTCTCTATTTCCGTGTGTATTTGTCCTCACACCACATCTCATTTTGCAACCCCCTGTTTGTATTATTACAAGGCTGAATATTCTCTCTGATTCTTTTTTGTATTTCTCCCTACACCACAACTCATTTTTTGCAACCCCCTCTTTCTCGTACCTCTCTGAATAATGAGAAAATCTGATTTTTTTTAACAAAAACTTTAAAATAATATGTTTAGATTGCATTTTCTAAACTTCTTTAAGAATATAAAATCTTTAAAATTTAATAAGGATCATATTTTTTATAGGTTTCATTAACAAATATTCAGTACATAACGAGAAAAATAGAGATAAAATTTTCAAAAGGATTGTATAACTGGTTAGGGTCAATAGTAGTCCTCGCCAGCGAAAGCTGTGTTATTGTTATTCTATTATTATTATTTAAAACATTTCGTGTCCTGCTCTTCCGCGCGAGGACAAATATATATATATATATATATATATATATATATATATATATATATATATATATATATATAAAGAAATAAAAATTACATTAAGTTTACTAATGTAATCAAAATGAGAAACTTAAAATATGTTAACAATATTACAGAGTTAATATTTACTAGTAAACTTCGACACTCCGCGGATTAAGGAATATCCTCTTATCTTGTGCTTCCTTTTTAAAATTAAATATGTTTTTAACTCTTTTTCAATATGTCTTTTAATATGTTTTATTAATCATTTGTTCATATATATATATATATATATATATATATATATATATATATATATATATATATGACTACTTAATTTACTCACAAAAAATATTATTCAAAAGTATAGATTAATGCGTAAACTTTAAGTATTTAATTCAAAAGTGCTCAATACGTAGGTAGGGGTATGCGTAAACTTTAAGTATTTACTTCAAAATGCTCTATACGTTGGTAGGGCTAGTTAGTAATTTATGAAATATATATGGCGATTAAGCTACACTCAATAGTCCGCGTTTCATCCACTCTAGGACTCTTCAGGCTTATGCGCATCCGCCTGAAAGTCCCAGAGTGGATGAAACGTGGAATATTCAGTGTATATATATATATATATATATATATATATATATATATATATATATATATATATATATATATATATATATATTAACATATGTTTTCTATTTATTTAAGTATTTATTTGCTTCCTCACGAAAGCAAATGTGGAGGAAAACCAGTTGCCTTAAAACTAGGGTAAAAACGGGGCAGTATTAAAAAATAGTAATTGTTTTCAGTATAAAGGGTTTCCCAAACATTTACAAGGACCAATAAAAATAACTGAAACATCAAAAGAGATACTAAGCTTTGACTTTTGTGCGAAAGACAATATAGGAAAAACTTTTTCTATTCATTTAACAAGACTTTTCTTGTCTATTTATTTAAAAAAAAACTTTTTGAATACACTTAAGAATCCCGTGAAGACTATTACATACAAAGGTGTATCTCCTGCTTTCACTTGGTAAGTATTTCATTTCGATTTCTATATAATCAATAGAGAATATTCATAGGGTCGAGGCATTGTGCGGTGTAATTATATGGGGTAGGTCACTACGACTTTTAAAAGAATATCATTTAAAAAGTGTAAAAATATGCTTATATTTATTCTTACAATCAGTTTCTTTTTTTAAATTTAAATCAATAATCTCGGACAATGTTTCCGTGTCGAATATAAGGATAAAATCATTTTTATTGGTTGACTGATCTTTATCTAGAAATAATTAGCGAACTTAGTATAACTAGATGGTCCGATCTCAGAGTTTCTTTTTTTCTTTTATTCGTTTTGGTCTTATAGGGAAATTAATCTCTTCGGGTAAAAGGGAATAGTAAAATTCGTCTTAGAACCACGTGTGTTACGCTTCGGTTGTCGACCGGAAGTTGTAATTAGAAGACGCTTATACTTTCTATAAAAATTAAATTAAAAATTTTAAATAAACTTTATGTTTCAAATACAATGATAGACGAAGTTTGCTATTTCTTTCTCCCACGAGGGATTATCTTAGCAGATTTGACCCTGCCCCAGGGAGTGCTGATAATTATGTGCATGCAAAGTCGACACAAGAGTACACATAAACTGACCGTTTAACATTAAAGAATAATGTTCGCCAAGCAATCAGCAAAATTTATAAAGAGTAATTCATGGGAAAGTTCCCATATTGGACTGAGTCCCACCTTGTCTCATCTCGACAAAAAAGAGTGTTGAACCACGCCTTTATCGACACTCTTGAGAACAGCAACACACACTCATTGCAGTCAATAAAATGAAGATAATATTTTAAAATACAAAAGAAAACTAAAAATAATAAATAATCGTTAACTAAAATAATTCAAGTATAAATTGAAAGTTACGTGATTTAATTTAAATTTGGAATTCATAAGCATATTTGAAATCCTATGTATCTCCAAAAAATAATTAAATTTAATGATAGTTTGATTTCAAAATAACACAATGAAATAACAAAAATGAACACGATCTGAAAATTATGACAAGATCTTAAAATTAAAAATGTAATATTTTAAGGAATAAGTACATAGTAAAAGTAAATAAGAATCTACAAAAGGTAGAAGATATATATATATATATATATATATATATATATATATATATAAAGATTAAAATAAAGAATGACGTTATGCAAAATATACTGAAATATGTTCACGAACCTCAGGTAAACGCTATATACTTATAGCTTATATACGAATGTTTTTCATCAATAATTTCAGAAAAAAATTGATTTCTGCTTACAACGCTTCATACAGCTCCATTTTGATTATTATTAGACAAAGTAAAAAAGTTAGAAAATATTTGCTAACATTTCTGAATTTGGGAGATAAAGTTTTCTTTTTTCCGATCACTGTTTTTATATTGCGTTATACACAAGAAAATATCATGGCTAAGTACCGTATGTATGAGGTTCTATGCAAATGTGAGTTCAAGAAAATTAAGGTTATGAACCCATGAGAAAGCCTTAATACGCAAAGGGGTTTAAAAATTGGTATAGTAGACTATATATTAAGGAAAAAGTGGAAAATATACGTTTAGGAAACAGATTAATATTATAGACCAAAACAAGTTAGGGAAGAGCTGAGTGAGATGACTTAAATAGAAGAACATATTGTGGCGATCAATAACTAAGAAGATATAGTTTAAATTTCACATGAATAACATGTATTTTTTATTCTAATAACACGGTTATTCAATGAGAAATTAAATCGCTGTACTATTGGAATTAAAAAAAAATTGTATATTTAATATTAACTTCGTACATTTTTTAGACTAATTTTACAGACTAAGGTGTTACTAAATACTATATTAGCTTATTCAACGTCTGCTAATCCCCTGCCATAGGAGAGATTGGACCTAGGCATTTATTTCCGTTCTTTCCTTTCGTAGGCCTTGAATTTTTTAAAAACTTTGCACACAAATTTATCATGGGGAATGTATTTTCCCAAGAGAGAATTTCTATGATAACTGTAGTTGCTTCCGAGGGGTAATTATAGGTGTGAAAATGCTCCTAAATCGTTCGCCCGTTCATTTGTTCGCATTTTTCTCATTAACCATTCTTTTAATGTTGTTGAAATTTAAAACAAACATTAGGCATGGTGAAAATAACTAGTTCACTTGTAGCCGGGAACCCGCATACCTAGCTTGTTATTAGGTCTATCATTTTTTTAATATAGACTAAGTGGTTATTTTATTAGATCCGTATATTGAAATGAACTTTTATTTCTAAGGTCACTATACTAGTTAAACATTCGGACACTGCTTTTTATATTTAACGCAAATACACCACAGCAATTTCAGAAATTGCGGGATCCTTTATTGAAATAACAATTAATCATACAGGTCAAAGTTAATATACACAAGTATAGATATGTCAACTTCTCTCTCTCTCTCTTTCTCGCTCTCTCTCTCTCTCTCTCTATATATATATATATATATAGGCACATATACATATGTCAAAATTTACATAGACATATGTCATAATTTATATAGACACATATACATATCCCAAATTATATATAGACACATATGCATATATCATACGGTATATAGACACATGTACACATATAAAAGTCTATATAGACACATGTCCTTGTGTCAAAATTTATATAGACACATATGCATGTGTCAAAATCCATATGGATACGTGTACATGTATATAAAAGCTATATAGACACATCTGTATATGTCAAATTATATAAAGAAACATATACATATATAGAAATCTACATACACACCTATAGGTATGTACAACTCTATATAGACACATATACATATCTATATAGACAAATATCCATATGCCAAAATCTACAGAGACACATACAAATATGCCAAAAGCTATATAGGCACGTATACATATGCCAAAGTTTATATAGACACATACATATGTGAAAGTCTACGTAGACATATATACATATGTCAAAGTCTATATAGACACATATACATATAGCAAAGACTATATAGACACACATACATATGCAGCAATCTGTATAGACACACATATATATGTCAACATCTATATATAAACGTATCAATATTTCAAAGACTATATAGACACTTATACATATATAAAAGTCTTTATAGACGCATATACATATAACAAACTCTATATAAACACAAATCCATATGCCAAAATCTATATTAAAAAGATATACATATGTCAAAATCTCTGTCTCTCTCTCTCTCTCTCTATATATATATATATATATATATATATACACGCATCTATATTTCAAAGTCTATATAGACACGTATACACATCTCAAAGTCTATATAAACACGTATACATATATATAAGTCTATATAGACACATATACATATGCCAAAATCTATATAGCCAGATATACATATGTAACATATATATATATATATATATAAACGTACCCAGTTTTTAAAAGTATCTCTATATATATATATATATATATATATATATATATATATATATATATATATATATATACATATGTCAAAGTCTATATAGACACGTATACATCTGTCAAAGTTTATATAGGCACATATACATATATAAAATCTATATAGACACATATACATATGTCAAAATCTATATAGACATCTATACACATGTCAAAATCTCTATAAAAACCTATCTATATTTTAAAGTCTATATAAATACGTATACATGTGTTAAAGTCTATATAGCAAATGTACATATGTCAAATACTATATAGACACGTATACATATATCAAATCTGTATAGACACATATACATATATCACAGTCTATATAGGCACATATACATATGTCAAATATATGTAGACAGATATACGTATGCCAAAGTCTGTATATATGCAGGTATACATATTTCAAAGTCTGTATAAACACGAATACATTTGCCAAAGTCTATAAATACCCATATACATATGTCAAAGTATATATAGTCACATATACATATCTCGTAACATATAATTTATACATTCCAACTTATAAATTCTTTTATTTCTACTCTCTGAAATTTTGCCCACTTGTATATACAGCCTATTTTAAGGTTTACCACAATCATTAAACAATAGTTATTATTATTGTGTTATTATTTTTAAAGTTTATCTACGTACTTATTCAATTTCCCACGAAAGCAACATTTGAGAGAATTTTTTTTTTAATTTGGGGGCAATCCAGCTCTCTGAATGGGACACTTTTGACGTAATCAACGAATAAAAAGTGCTTAGTATAGAAGGGTTTCCCCCCCCCAGTAACTAATGACTAATTAACTTTAGCGTAGCATTACAACACATACTACGACCTTACTAAGCTCTACAGCTAGACATAATACTTTTCTTTTAATATTTGATTTCAAACGTATTAATTAAATATCTTCTTAGTTATGAGCTTACAGATCGATAACAAATAAGCCCCGTGTATTAAATAAAGCTTTGCATATGAAATGCCATATATATTCCAGAGTTTACAAAAAATTCACGAGATCGACAAAAGACATCTGAAAACGATTAGAGGTTCCATATACTGAAAAGTTGTGCGAATAATCCTCATGATAAGCAAAGTAATTCGAATAATCTAAGTAATACGAGTAATGCGCATTTACTTCCAAGTTTTCCATAAATTTACAACGCAATGTACACATAGAACAATTAACAGATAAATCAATGAGAATACTCTATTAGAACAGACTACAAGTTTACTGAGTTTTATCTTCGTTCTTTTAATCATATGCGAAGTTATTGTGTATAACGTGTTATATATAGCTTTAGAAAAAATAACATTTAAAATAAACTCCGCGCCATCATCCCAAGAAAATCCAATAAAAAAAACTATTAATACTTTGGAAATAGGATGACAACATGTCTGCAATACTGTAAATAGGTACACGTTTTTCTATATTTAATATATATATATATATATATATATATATATATATATATATATATATATATATATATATATATATATATATATATATATATTGCAAATGTTTGCCCGTTGGGAACTACGATAGTGTGAATAGAGCTTGAATGCCTTAAGCCAAAATCATTGAGCTTAAGTTTAAGAAAAAAATCCAACTAAAATGTCCGAAGTTTGAAACTACTACTACTACTACTACTGCTACTACTACTACTACTACTACTACTACTACTACTAATAATAATAATAATAATAATTATTATTTTCCCCTTAGCCCTGCTGCCAGATTTAACACAGATATTACGTTATGATTACACCCAAACGGTCACAACATTACATTGGTTGCTCAGGTTACACAGATGCAGATGGACGCTCTATTTATAGATTCTCCATTGTCCATTCCTTCACACAGACATGCTCCCAAACTGCTTATCAGATAGTGAACCTCAGCAGTCTTCACTTTTAAACCTGTTTCTCACAACAGTATCTGAAAGTTATGTGGTTAATGCCCACAGTCTACTTGGAAACGCATACTACCTAGTGGTATCAGTCGACCTCACATGTAAATCCTTACCTAAAGGTAAGGAGCCATTGCTCAAAACAACAAGGTACTACAACAGGGCTGACTGGAAAAAAAACATTGGAAAACGCATCCGAGATGCGCCATGACCCGATTTCTTCTGTTTTCCTGCTGAACAGTGCGCTGTATCTTCTGTTTTCATGAAATGATGCAAAGCGGGCATTGAAGCACATGTTCCCACACAGTAGTTTTATAGCAAGTCCCATTCACTCCAAATATTCACTTCAGATTGCGCAGCTGCCTTTGCACAAAGACAGTATGCATTCCGCCGGTTTGTACGCCATGAGTCAAATGCAAATAGGTAAAAATTCGTAGATGCTAGAAATCATTGTAAGAGTAAAAAGTAACAGACAAAAGAAGCATGTTGAAATAATCAGGAAACGTATAGAATCACAAAGGATAGGAGCTCGTGATTCTGGAAAATTTATATAAAAGTGTAGTAAATGAAGGTAAATCAACAACCCCTCCACTGAGCAATAACCAGAAAGTTGCATGCACTGCAATGGAGAAGGGGGAAGTGCTTGCCCGGTCATATACCTCCAACTCCACTTTAGAGCCAAAAACTACTCCCTCCCAAATTTCGGTATGCAATTGAAGCCACGTTAGATGATGTAAAAATAACCCCTTCTCATGCCCCCGATATCATATAAAATTTAGACCCATTGAAGTCGTGTGAGCGGGATATGACCCAGGCTATAATAATAAAGAAATGTTCCGCCGAGCTAGCCCCCCTAAGTTCCAAACTCTACAATAAATGCATTGCTGAATTTTGCTTCCCTAATAGCTGGCAAATGGCTTTTGTGTTACCAGTGTAAAGGTATTCTGGTGAAACAGATCATTACAATTATCGTCCAATTAGTCTCTACCCGCTCTCCACTAAAACCTGTGAAACCTTACTTAATAAAGCAATAGTTCACCACCCCTTAGTATGGATTCAGACAATCTCGTTCTACTTCAGATATGTTAACAACCATATCTGAAACCATTTACCGTGTACTAAATAAGGCGGGCGAAACCAGGGTTGTAGCCCTTAATATATCCAAGGTCTTTGACAAAGACTGACACAAAGGGGTGCTAATGAAAATTAAATTGTACGGTATAACTGAACGTATACTAAATATTATTACATTTCTCTTAGACATTAGAAGCATACAGGTTGTCATAGACGGGCGTACATCCAATCAGCGGAACATTAATGCGGGTATGCCTCAGGCGTCGATACTTGGACCATTATTATTTTTGATATTCATAAACGACCTCCCTTATAATATTGTGTCGATATGGGTATATTTGCCGATGATACAACTCTTTATAATATGCTTGAGGGAAGAATAGATGTACATAAATCTGATGATTGCAGAATATTTGGAATATGACATCCAGACTATAGTGGAATGGGGCCGCAAACGAATAGAAGCATTTAATGCTAGTGAAACTAAGCTACTCGCCTTTAACAATTACAAGACGACTCGTCAACTGACTATATCTATGGCAAATAACACTTTTCCTGTGAATTCCACCTTCAAACTCCTCCGCCTTACATTTGCAGGCATTATGAACTTGAACAAATACATAGAGTGCATTGCAATTATTGGAGCTATGAGCCTACTAACACCTAAAGTTGTCTTGTACTTCTTCAAAGCCACCATTTGTCCATCTACGGAGTTTTGTTGCCACATATGGGTTGGTGCATCTACCACTAGCCTCTGCCTTTTAATGGAGTCTAAGAAGTTTTGTCAATTTATATGGCCTCATTTTATCAACTATTCTTCAACCCCTGTCCCATCGCCGCAATGTTGCATCGCTGTTCCTGTTTTACAAATATTTTAATTACGTGTTCTGAAAAAAATCGTTGCACTTGTACCCCCGCGATGTACATATGTCCGACACACCTACTTAGCAATAATATCTCACGCCTTTATTGTTGATACGCCTAAATGCCAAAAGATCTTGTAAATTTTTCCAAGACAAGCCCCCAATTAGTATCACTTTATGTCCAAGTGGTGATATGCTTTTTAATATATGAGCATGAGTAATATATATATATATATATATATATATATATATATATATATATATATATATATATATATATATATAACTACTTCATTTACTCCCATAGACCTAATATACAAAAGTATAGATTTATGCGTAAACTTTAAGCATTTACTTCAAAAGTGCTCAATACGTAGGTAGAGCTAGTTAGTAATTTATAAAATATATATGCGATTAAGCTACACTGAATAGTCTACGTTTCATCCACTATAGGATTCGTAAGGCTTATGCGCGAATTTTGTGGTTGCTTCTTGTTTTTATATATGTTGAGGATTTCTAGTTAGCCAATCAGCTTTCTAGTATCCACCGCGCCCCTTCCTATCAGCCAATGGGCATGCATTTTATCGAACAAAGGATCTGTTTTAGAACTAGGTTAGTGGTTTAAGGTAGACGTTTTCCTTCTTTTTTTATATATACAAATATACCTATGTGTACACACATGCACATATATATATACATATATATATATACATATATGTGTGATCGTTTATGTATATTAATGTTTATTTAATTTATTTATTTGTTTGTTTTCTATTGTTATTGTTAGTTTTAAAACTATTTTGTATCGCTAGCCTAGAGTAAGTTTTATTTTGTGAACACAGTTGTTTGCTATTTCTCGTCTACAGTTTAATAGATTTTGAGGTTCTTTAAAGTACAGCATAGCAAATTTTTCATGGAGGCATAATTTACATGGGTCGTCTAAATGTCTGCATGCGGTAGCTTGTCTTATTATTTTCCATTCGACTACCGGCGAATGTCTGCTTTCTTTGACTTTCCAGTATTTATTCGCTAGTGTTGTTTTATACGGTGTTTTCTTTCCCGCAACCAACCCCTTACACAAAATCTTCAATAAAAATACCTTGAAGTTATCTTACAGTTGTTGCGAAAATTTAGAGATAATAATTAAATCACATAATAACAAAATACTAAATGAAAACAATGTAAACAACAAAAAAATAAACATAAAAACTAGACACCATGACAGAAATAAAACCAACACTAGCAGAAATAATAATAATAATAATAATAATAATAATAATAATAATAATAATAATAATAATAATAATAATAATAATAACAATAATAATAACAATAATAAAAATAATAATAACAAACCAACTCCGGACAAGAACAACCATACAATAAATAAAAATAATAATAACAAACAAGATAAATGCAATTGTAGACACCGCACACTTTGCCCAGTCCAAAATAAATGCCTAACAAAAAGCGTAGTTTATCAAGCAACAATATTTAGGCGGTGAGCTTTGTCGGGAGTGGGAGAACGGCATTCATTACCCTAGACAAGAAACAAGATCTACCACTAAGTGTTTTACCGATTCACTGTGATAGTGATCTGCGCCTGACTAATAGACAAACAATGAGTATGGAAGCCGGCCGATAGACAGATCCTATCTACTCCTTAAGCAATTTATGTTTGCAGACTGGTAATTTGTTTGAGTCACCAGCTCTAGGAAGGTTGTTATCCAAGACTGGATATACCTCCCTCCCCTTTGGTTTAGTTTCAGAGGTTTCCTTCTCCATGAAGGGTTATCTGGGAAGATCTACTGGGCCCATAAGCCCTGAGAGGTTTGCTCTGCACCTGGGTCCTTATCTAGGTATTTCTACGACCCCGCGTGGTTAGTTTATGTTACAGGGTTTGTTTGTAGAGGTTATATATCTAATGAATAGTTACACTCCTCAAAAGGATTTATGGACATGCAGTGGATGCAGTTCTGTGAGCAGGCTTGTTAGAAAAGCGTTAGTGTAGATTAAGACGTTTACTTTAGATTTTTTCCATTTAATGTTATGTTAGTTTAGGTACAGGATAACGTTATAGTGTGAGTAGGTATTAGGATTTGAGCTAAGAATTTGGCCCAGTCACTGTATATTTAGATTTAGGAGGGTTAAGATGTGGGTGCAGTACAGTAAGGGTATAACCGGAGGTACATTTTAAGTCATGGTGTATTCTGTATGTATAATTAAGTAAAATAGATATTTGGGCAAGTTTTCAGTCGATGCAAACAGATAGAAGTTGCGTTAGTGTTGCTACTATTGAGGGGAGATAATTTCAGTTGTCATTTAAGAGTCATCGAGCGTTTTGCATAACAGGGAGTATCGGAGTTGGTTTAGTATTGTTCGCTGCAATACCATCTAGGGAGACACATTATTATGTAAGGAAGATCGCTTTGTATCCGAGTGCATGCGTTGAATAAAAATTCATTTACATTTTCTAGCGTCTACTAACTTGAATTGTATTAGGTATATCCCAGTTCTGCCTAGAAACGCTCGTAAAGATTAAGAAAAAAATCGCTGCGACAAAACTGCATATTTTTTTCACAGTGTAGATTTTAATATGATGAAAAAGATTGTTAACTTAGTGTTTCGTTTTTGTTTTCTATATTTTTTGTAAGCGTCGTACTTCTTGTTTCACTGATGTTTTCCTTTTTTTCTTTTTCAGCGTTTCTATTCGGCTGCATTTACTATATCACCTTTTCCTCTTCTTCATAACAGCAATTAATAAATGTATTTCTTCATCTAGTTAGTAAGTGACTCGTCATAGGATAAACTTATGTTGTTCTTCTTAAAAAGCTTTTCATACTCGATTTTCATACTAGTATATAATTAATTGTTATTTTGGTATTATGAGCAGTTGCATTTAAACTGGCAATATTTTTCGTATTTTATTTTGTCATTGATTGTACAGGTAAGCAGTAACCTAGGGTAAAGTGGCGATCAGTAGGGGACATTTGAGCGGACCGCTCCGGGTGACGTTTAGGCTAGCTATGCTAGTTTATGGAATATGGGAACAGAGAGAAATAGATACACTGATAGAATGATAGATAGATACACGACATAATAATAATAATAATAATAATAATAATAATAATAATAATAATAATAAAATTATATATATATATATATACATACATATATATATATATATATATATATATATATATATATATATATATATATATATATATATATATAGTTTGCCAATGGGTATTAATAAATTATCAGCACTTTTCTATGTCATTCAAATCAAATTATACTTTCATCAATTTACTGATAACGTTTCTTATTGCCTTGAGTCAGTTATTCGTAAACCTCCCCTTTAGTATCTTTCCGGTGAAATCTTCTTCGCAGAATATGAGATAACTGGCATTTAATTGAAGTTATTTATTTGGAGGCATTTATGCGTGAACGAAACACATCTAATTTTCACAAATAAGTGATTCCCCTTTAAATACTTGGGGTCACGTATTGATTGCTATAGCATATTATCAGTTCAACAATTTATGAGAAACAATTTCATTTTTCGTACAGAAAATAATGCTATCCAGGCATCATAGAGGCAGATGCGTTTCAATTGATTTTCTCAACGTAATAAATTAAAAAAATGAACGAGGGTTAAGACAATAAATTGCTTTTTGAGAAAGCTGAACTGTGACATACAATAGCATGTATCTTATTGCCTATAAAACGCATTACAAAATTGAAAAGGTAAAGAAAGCTAACAAAATGTGATTTTTTCACGTAACATAATTTTATTTAAATACACATTTTGGGTTTGCAAAGAAACGTTCCTCAGGTGGAAGTATTTAACAGTGTTTCATGTCTTTTTTCTCGTCTTCTTCATCTTCTTTTTCTTCTTCTTCGTTTAGTTCGTTTTCTTCTTCTTTCTGTTACTTCTTCTTCAATGTGGTTTTGACGACCAGGAACCTTGTATGTAATAGGAAGTTCTGTTTATTTGTTTTTGTTCTTATATCTCCGAGCAACGGCACATGTACGGAGTTTAAGTCAAGTAATTTGCTTCGTTAATGAAAATTTGAAACTTAAACATTTTTAAATACAATTTTTTTTTAGTAAGTAAACATAATGATAAGTTAAATGCACATTTTCGGTTGTAAAAATATTTTAAACTATTTCTTTTTCGTCCTCTTCCATTTCTTCTTCTTCATGATCATCATCGTCTAATTCTGGTGTTGTTTTGTGGCTTTTCAAACGTGATACTTATATATCTGGCAGACAAAGTTATTTAAACTTCTAGATTATTAAATTACTGTTGAAATACGACGAGTTAAAAGAACGAATCAGAATAAAAAAGCGTATCGAAATGTACCACTAGTATTATTATACTAGATGTTTTGTACTTTAATGAAGATACAGGGAAAATAAAATGTTGGGGCAAAAATGTATTTTTTATAATATATTTTCTTTTTATATATCAATCCGTATATAAGAAGCTCAATGTAATTACAGAGAATATAGAGATTAAATTACAGGAAGTTATATTCAATAATGCATGATGTTGACCATCTGATAATTTATTCCGTTTATTCAGTTGACTTACAAATTCTCGAGAATAACTGTTTGTAGTGCACAATAAATCACTTAATTATTATATCTATCAGTGAATCTATTATACCCTTTAACTTTTCAGAAGAAATAGCAACAATCAATCCGTCTAAAAGAGTTGAAATGTGATTTGACATCATAAAAATCCGGAAATGGGAGGAGAAGATTTTTACCATGTCAAATCACATTTCATTTTTATTTTTACGGATCGATCATTGTTATTTGTTCTGATGAGTGTAAGACATTATAGATTCACTGATTGATATACCAATTAGCTGATTGATTTTGCGATATGAAAGAGATACTGTCAATAATTGTATAAGTCAACTGAATCAAAGGAATACATATGAAGATAGTAAACATCATGAATTTTGGAATATAACTTTCGTCATTTATTCACTCTCTCACACTATCTCTCTAGCTATCTCAATCGCCATCACTCTCTATATATACATATATTTATATATAATCTATATATATATAATATACCCACGTGAAAATATATATATATATATATATATATATATATATATATATATATATATATAATATACCCACGTGAAAAAGGCATTATTTTATTTTTGCAACAACCGATTAGTATAATTATAGGCATCATTTATTCTAAATACTGAATCCTACGATATATCAACCATTATATAGTCATATATTTAATTTAGTGCGTATGGATATTTAGGTGTACACGGCATAATCGCGTTGAAACACCGGTTCTCGTCAGGTCACCGAAGTTAAGCAAAGTTGAGCCTGGTTAGTACCAGATGAGTGACCATTTGGTAATTCTAGGCGCTGTATGTGTTCTCCGCTTGTCTCGGCATTTATTTCCAGTCGTGCTGTACTTCACTTGCCACTGGTATTTTACCATGTCGTCGAAGGAGAGGTGGTGTTCGAGAGTGGGTACCTCCTACCACAAATATTCACGCGCAAGCAACCCTTCGTGGGTATCCATAGTCTGTACATAGCTGCTTTATATTGATATCTACATATTTTTATAGATGATACACTCATAAGCAAATAAACTGATCAGTATATATCTTAGATGGAAGCCGAAAAGTGTGATGGGTTTTATGTTTTCAATAGTTTGTTTATTTTAGTTTTATGTGAAGAAAATGTATATTATATATATATATATATATATATATATATATATACATATATATATATATATATATATAGTAATTGCCTGTATTTTTGAGATGAGTTGTTTTCATTGATTGAGATTGTCGGACTGACTTCCTCATCTTGGTTGTTATTGTCACAACGTTTCGGCCGTTTTGCCCTCCGGCCTTCGTCAGGTGAACGGTTTGTTAGGAGTCTCGAACCCAACCCTTTATTATTATTATTACGACATTATTGTGACATATGGCCGAGTGGTCCCAGACGTTGTATCAAAGTTTACAGTTACCCAAAGGTGCTGAGTTCAATCCTGAACGAAGGCAGTAAAAAAGTAACATTGAAAAACAGAGAATCAGCAACTATGTCCCAAAGCCTAGCTGGAGTCCGAACACGGTACCCCCGTAATAATAATAAAGGGTTGGGTTCGAGACTCCTAACCAACCGTTCACCTGACGAAGGCCGGAGGGCAAAACGGCCGAAACGTTGTGACAATAACAACCAAGATGAGGAAGTCAGTCCGACAATCTCAATCAATATATATATATATATATTCTCTACCCTGCAACCTCTCTCTCACAGAATAGACATTGCGAGCCTGTCCTTCTTTTATCGTTATTTCCATGGCAGATGCTCGTCTGAACTCCAATCTCTGGTGCCCCCTCGCAAATCTTTCACGAAAAACACCCGTCTAGCTGAATCCACTGTGAAAAATGTTCCCCAAACTATATCTCTGCCTAAATCAAAACGCGGATTCCATGAACAAAGCTTCTTTCTTAGAACTGCACGCCTGTGGAGCAATGTTCCGTCTGCCTGCTTCCCTCCGGACTACGACTTGGATGTCTTCAAGTCCAATGTTAACAAATTCCTAATGAACCGCCCCCTTAAGTAAACACTTCAGCAAATCTCCTCACTAACGTAATGTATTTGCAATAACCCTTATCCATGAGTGGCTTCCGGGCCTTGATAAGTGGTGATCATTGTGTAAAAAAAATGTATATATATATATAAATTTGTTCAAATAAAATAAAATAAATATATGTATGAATTAATATTTACACGTTTGCAAATAAACAGACTCGCATTATAAATGGGTATGCGAAATATATACAAACATATATATATACATATATATATATATTTATATATATATACATATATATATATATGTGTGTGTGAGTGAGAGTGTGTGATAGTGCGTGTGTGTGTATGCCATCAAGAAGTAAAAATTAAGTTTATAAGCTACAGGCTATTGTAAAATTAAAGCGACTATATGCGTGCATAAGGACTGAAATTAAACAATGAAAAAGTAAATTTACTGGAAGCCTGGAAAAATCATGAATTACAACCGAAAAATTCAATCATGAAAAACATATGGTTTAGCTTAAACAGGAAAACGCAAATGACTGGTTGTTTGAACTTAAAAAGAAAGGAAATATATTCTAGGAAAAATATATTAAATTTATAACTTAAAATATTGTAGCATTAAGAATGCATTATATCATGTTATGAATTAAATTTTAAAAGATCTTAATGCTGCAATATTTTCAGTTATAAATTTATTATTATTTTTTACTAGTATATCTTTCCATTTTTATTCCAGTTTTAACAACTATTCCTTTATTTTGCTGCATTAAAGCTTAACTATATTACTTTTCATGCTAGCAGTTGTCTATTGTAATCAATGATTCTTCCAGGCATCAAATGAATTCACTTTTTCTTAGTATAATTTCAGTTTTTTTTTGCCCTCATAAAAACATATGTAAACAATATTGCATATCATTCGTCTGCTTTCAATAAATGCTCCCCAATCATCTCCCTTTCATGTTTTCAGTTCTCTGTTTCACTTGTTACGTCACATTTTTTAAATACGTAGCAACAGTAGTCGTTTAAACGATGTGGTTAATATGGAAACCAGTAAAAAAGGCGTCGCTTTCCTCCTCACATATGTTTACGTATTTTAACAGCAGAAAACTGATGATAATTTTTTTTGAAGAACGAAAATTGAATATTTTTTCACAATTATAATGAAAAAATGATGTATAAACTGTAATAGTTGTTTGAAATTTTGTCGAAAATAAGTGAGCGGTAAAGTTTAAAAGCAGTTCGAAATGACTGAAACTGTCACTAAACCATATATTCAACCACTCTTGTGTTTGAATTATATATATATATATATATATATATATATATATATAAATATATATATATATATATATATGTTTATACTGTTTATACTCTAAATTATTAACGCGATAAAATCTTTGACCAGTTTCAGAAAGTTACCGGTAGTTTCGAATGAAATATCATCGGCAATATTCGCAATGTTGAGCCGCGCGTATTGTGGAACGTTCGTACTGTTCCACGCAATGTAAACTACTTGTCCTCATAATTGCTGAGATCCACGGTATTGGAGGTGCCAAATTATTAACAATGTTTTTTTTTGTCAGTAAAGTGGGTTGAAAATTTGGATTGAGTATTTCTTAAAAGTGCTATTAAATAACAGCTAGCCAAAGTTAAACCACCCTCGAAATATCGAAAATGGTAGCAAAGTACCATCGAACTGATAAGAACATTATTTATGGACCCCACAAATCTACGTAAGAGAGCCATCAAAGGTATATCTAGAGTTGTTTCACGCCGTTCTCTACTCCAAATTAAACATGATGTTGTTAAGAATTCTGGGTAGACAAGCCGAGAAGTCTTTGATCATGCCGGATTAAAGAATGCCTCAAAAAGTACTCAATGTCGCCTTCGGAAAGAAGTGACAAAGTCTGATCAGCCGTGATCAAGCCTCCATTACAGCAACATCACAAAGGAAACAGAGAAAATGGCAGAGGACAACATGAAAACAGATTTTCCCTAAGTTTTGTTCACGGATGTTACTCTTGATGGCCGAGATGGTTGGTGCAAGGGATGTGTCCTAGGTGGACGATATCGTCAGATCGTTTAAGGCGGCAATAAGTCAGAGGTGGGATAATAATTTGGGATGCGATTATCGGAGGTACTTTGGTTTGACGATAGAGAGCCCAAGAAGGCGTAAAAATGCCGTCAAAGTCTTTCATAGCTTTTCAGATAGAGCATTTTGAGCCATGGACGAATAAATAAAGGTTGAAGTTCAGAGGCGCCATTATTTTATGCAGTATAATGCACATTCTCTTACAGCAAAAAAAAGCAACGAGTATTTGGAAGCGATGGGGTTCTCTGGGCGACGAAAGATTGAGTGAGCGTCAAATTCACCAGATTCGAACCCAATTGAGAACCTTTGGAGTATCATGAACCGACCCCTCTATTCAAGTGGACGAAAATTTAAGAGCAAAGGTGGTTTGTGGGATGCTTTTAAAGAGCTATGGCGAGGAATAACTGTTGACGAAATCACAAATGTAACTAATTCTGTGGACCAAATCTTTTACACGTCATTCCTAAAAAAAGATCGCATATGCCCTACTAATTATGTCAACGTAGACATTGCTATATAGTTATTGGGTTATAAGGATGTTTCTTAGTAAATTTAATGTTGGAATAGTTTTTCAATGAACAAAGTATGGGTATTTTGTGCTTAACAACCTCGTTAATAACTCGACACACTGAAATCAAAAGAGCTTCCTATCTTTTGCCATAGTTTTGCTAATACTCCTTTAAATACTTTTGTTTTCGGACTGGATTAGCTGAATAGTATCGTAAGCACTTTCTCAAAGTTTTATGGATTTTTATTTAGCCGTTCCTTAAATATTAAAAGAACATGCATATATATATATATATATATATATATATATATATATATATATATATATATATATATATATATAGCTGAATGTATGTGTGTGTGTGTGTGTGTGTCTGGTCACGAATAGACTCCTATACGATTGACTATTTAAAAAAAAACTGATTACATATAATGATAGAAGATGTATTGAGACACAGGAATGTGTATGTTTGATGTGGCAGAAGATAGTTCATAAAAATTGTGGGGGCTGTTTTCGCGACTGGTCCACAAAGTATGGAAATAAAAACATTAAAACTTTTAATAAAAACTTTACAAATGTTTTTGATATAGATGTACATAAGAATACTTTGATAAGTATGTTTTCAATTTAATAAAAAAAAAGTTACTCTCCTCCTGTAGAAACGTGCCTAGTTCGAGGGGAAGATATTAATGTGTTTAACTACTTTTTCGATATTTGTATAAAAGGTCGACCTTTAAAACAATACTGATCTTTGTAAAATCCGTCCCCACTATTGAAAGTTTAAGGCAGACATTCAAACAGACATAAATGCATACATTTATGTATTGGTAAGTAAAAATTTTCGACCCAAACTGATGATAAAGTTTGCCCTTCTCTGAATACCGTTTATGTAAAATTTCAATTATTTAGACCAGAAATTTTCTGAGTGATTGGAACAGAGCGCAGAGGTAATTTTTTAAACGTTGACCCCTATTATGCTGTTACGATAACCGCCAAACCGGAAGCGACATATTTTAAAATTAAGACTAGACAATCTATAGGAGAGAATAACTTTCAAAAATATTGGCGAAAAAAGTGACCCTCCCCCTGTAAAAAAAGTGCCTAGTTTAAGGGGAAGATATTAATGTTTTTAGTCAATGTTTCGATATTTGTCTTATGAAAGGTCGACCTTAAAAACGATATTAATCTTGGTAAATCCGTCGCCACTATTAGTAGTTTTAGGCAGACATGCAAACAGACATACATACGTACATTTATATATTAGTAACTAAAATTTTTCGACCCACACTGACGAAAAAGCTTTCTCTATCCCGGAATACCCTTTATCTAAAATTTCAAATATTTAGACCAAAAATTGTCTGATTATTATGAAAGATACCGCAGAGTTCAATCTTTTAAACTTTGACCCCTATTATGCCCCCTTAAATTTTACTGTTTTGGGTTTAAATCAAGTTATTAAGTTAGATCAAAGTCCAAGGAACCTATATCTAAAATGTCAAGTTCGTAGACCCAAAATATTCGGAGGCGTTTGGTAGAGTTCTCCAATCTCAAATCGTTGAACGTCAAATTTCTGGCTAAACACCGACCACATCGATTTTTCTCAAATCTCAATGTCATGTATATCGAACTTCGAGTTTGTAGACTAAACATTGACAGAGTTATTGCGTAGGGAAATGTACGCAGACACAGAGACACACACACAGACATGTTCGCTTTATATATATATATATATATATATATATATATATATATATATATAGTTATACAGACCAAATACAGGAATCAATATGAGCATAATAAGAAATGAAGCTTGTCAGAAAAAATACATCTAATTATTATTATAATTAACAAGGATATATTGTTCGACGAATATTCTCCTAAACTAGATAGATCGCTTTAATCCGCGGAGTATCAAATAATAATAAGTTACAGTCTAAATTGTATTATTTACAGATATAAAAAAAAGTAATTAGTAAATCTCCGATGTGCTCAATAATATTGCGGAGCAAATATGTTTTTTATTACCGATTTATCTGCATAGTTACACAGGTTTCGATTACGGAATATTATTAACTATCCAGTAACTTCTTCAGACATTACAGAAACGGTCATTATGGTTGGAAAAAATATATTAGAAGTTGCAAAAAAAAAAACAAAGATGTCAATGGGAGAGACAAATTACTAAAGAGAAAACATGAAACTATCATAAACCGTCGGCATTACAAATCCCATGTCCTAAGCAATTACACACCTTTCTGAAGAATACCTTAGACAACATCGTTTTAAATCTGCCGAAACATACACCCACTACAACAATCTACAACATACACCCAATTACTCTAGCGTCTACACAATTAAATCGCCGTTTACACCCTTCTCCCTATATTTATATTAACTAAGTCTCTCGCCCTCAAAACCCCTACATCCAACAAAATAACAAAATCTCCAATATTACCTATTTAAACACCACCTAAATTACACTTACCTAGTAACATTCGTCTATTACTCTTTCTAGCTTATATATATATATATATATATTTATATATATATATATATATATATATATATATATATATAGTAATTTACCAAATATGTATGGCGATTAAGCTACACTGAATATTCGCCGTTTCATCCACTCTAGGACACCTCAGGCTCATGCGCAAATTCTGTGGTTGTTTATCGTTTGCATATGCTCCTCTTCTATTGAGATTTTAGTTAGCCAATCAGCTATCTAGTATCCACCGCCTTCCTTTCATCAGCCAATGCACATGCATTTTATCGGACAAAGGATCTGTTTTAAAACTTGGTTAGTGTTTTTTTTATTTTCATATTTTATTTTTTATGGTTAGTTTATATAGAAATATATATATATATATATATATATATATATATAGGTACATACATATATGCAGACATATACACATATATATATACATACATATACGATTTATCGTTTATGTATACTCATGCTTATGTTATTTATTTATTTGTTTATTTTCTATTGTTTTTGTTAGTTTTAAAACTATTTTGTATCGCTATCCTAGAGAAAATTTTATTTTGTGAACACAGTTATTTGCTATTTCTCTTGTACACTTTAATAGATGTTGGGTTTTTTTAAAGTGAAGGATAGTAAATTGTTCAGTGTAGCTAAATCGCCATGTATATTTTATAAATTAGTAACTAGCTCTACCTACGTATAGAGCACTTTTGAAGTAAATACTTAAAGTTTACGCATAAATCTATACTTTCGTATATTAATTTTATGTGAGTAAATTAAGTAGGTATATATAAATATATATATGTTTATATATATATATATATATATATATATATATAATCTGTATGTGTATGTGTGTGGGTATAGATAGTTCATGTGTATATGTATTTGCATATATTTTTTTATATGTACATATATGGGGGTATATATTCATGGGTCGCGTATATATCATGGGTGAATATTTGCATATATGTGTGTATACATATATGTACTTGTTTGTGTAGATGTATTTATGCATATGAATATGTATGCATATATGGGCACATGTATGTGTGTATGTGTACCCATATATGTACTTGTTTGTGTAGATGTATTTATGCATATGAATATGCATGCATATATGGGCACATGCATGTGTGTATGTGTATACATATATGTACTTGTTTGTGTAGATGTATTTATGCATATGAATATGTATGCATATATGGGCACATGTATGTGTGTATGTGTATATGTATATCTGAGTTCTCCCTGGATCGCCACCTTGTCGTGGTGGAGAACCTTGTGTGTTCCGATGAACCTGAGAGCGATGCCGTCCGGAGCCTAGGCTCCTGGTAGGGCCACCCATGGCGGTAAGGTTGAAGGGGGGGTTCCAGACAAAGAGTGTTCCAAAAGACCTCAACGGCTGATGCGGCGGATGATGACAATAATGACAACGGCACTGAAGGCGGATGAAGGCTGCAACAGAAGAGAGTCTCCAGTCGACGTGGTTCTCCATGCCATTGGAATCAGGCCCTCCTCTGCCAAGGGACCGTGTGGTGGCTGCAGGCGCATCAGTCTCCCCACGTTAAAAGAAATCACGCGCAGGCGTTCTCGCGAAAGGGAACACATCCTACTCTACATAATGGATGGAAAAGTCTTGTGACAGTTTTAATCATTAAGCTCCCGGACTGAGGCAGAGAGATCTCCCTTAATTCCCGGATAGAAAAGGTCCTGTGGCGACCAGGAAGTGGTGACGGGAGCAGGACAGTGTAGTCTGGCAGCTCCTAGCTGCAACCTTGCACATAGGCGGTGGGTGCCAGATTCAGTCGCTAACCTCACGGACCAAGGCAGAAAGAGTTTTTCGACAGCTGCATCCATGACTGAGCAGCCCTGTTTATGATCCACTCTGCTCACCCCAGTAGGGGAGGGAGGTTAGAAAAGGTAGCCCTAAAAATAGCCTGCCTCAAAAAACCCCGTCTGGACTACCGCATCCAGAGGGATCACCACCACACGGTCGGAAAAAGAAAGAAAACTTATGCCTATATTTTGGAACCTGGAATGTGAGGACCCTCATGGACAACAAAACAAGTGATCGATCCGAAAGAAGAACTGACATTATCTCAAGAGAGCTAAGGAGGTTCCAGATTGACATAACTGCGATCTCTGAAACCCGACTGGCTGACGACGGGCAGCTGAGGGAGGAGAAAGGTGGGTACACCTTCTTTTGGAAAGGAAGGCCTGCAGAAGAGCCACGTATCCATGGCGTGGGCTTTGCTATAAAGAACAGTCTCATCCGCCACCTCAATGTGGGCATCAACGAACGCTTAATGACCATGCGCCTGATGCTTGCGGGCAGCCAAATGACCACTGTGATTAGTGAGTTTGCTCCAACACTTGATGCACATGATGAGACCTTTTATGCTGACCTTGACACCATTTTATCCGGGGCCCCCAAGGGGGCAAGATAATCCTACTTGGGGACGTCAATGCCAGAGTGGGACGAGAACATCAGCACTGGAGAGGAACGCTTGGAAGACAAGGAGTTGGGAACATTAACTCAAATGGTACACTCCTACTGACAAAGTGCTCAGAACATAACCTGATCATCACGAACACACTTTTCCGACAAAAAAACGCATTCAAAACATCATGGATGCACCCTCGAAGTAAAATCAGGCCCCTCATTGACTATGTCATTGTCCGTGCCAAATACCGCTGTGATGTGCTGAACACCAGGGCAATGACCAGTACAGACAATTGTTGGACCGACCACCGTCTTATTCGCTCCATCATGCCTATCCATTTAATGCGGAAGCAAAGGATGCAAAAAAGACAGAGCCGACCAAAGCTCAACATCGAGCAGCTGGGCGATATCAGCTACCAACAACACCTCCAGGCGGCTCTTAGCGCGTACCTGCCCAAGCAGTATCCGCATGACGCTGAAGAGCACTGGGACAAGCTGTCCTCTGCCACCATGGACTCCAGTATAAGCATCCTAGGGCAGAAAAAGCGGAAATATCAGGATTGGTACGATGAAAACGATACCGAAATCCAACAGCTTATAGACACCAAGAGGCAAACTTTTATCACCTGGCAGAATAACATCAATTGCAAGGTTAAAAGAGCTGCCCATGCCAAGGCTAAAGCGGCTGTCCAATCGACAGTCAGGACGCTGAAGAACCTCTGGTGGATCAAGAAGGCTCAGGAGATCCAGCAGTTTGCTGACTCTGGGGACACCAGACGATTCTTTGAAGCCACAAAAGTGGTATACGGCCCCAGCTACCGTTCTCTGATCCCCTTCGTCTATGGATGGGATCACGCTGCTGAAAGTAAAGGGAGAAATAACAAATAGATGGAAAGAGCATTACGAGAATCTTATGAACAGGGACACCACTCCAGAGATGGAGCCCCTTGAAAAACTCCCCTAACAGCCCATAATTGAGAGCATGGGAGAACCACCCAGTCTGGAAGAGGTGCGGGATGCAATTAGGAAGATGAAAAACAATAAGGCGGCTGGTTTTGACGGCATCCCAGCAGAAATCCTGAAGAAAGGCGGGCCTGATCTTTTCAGACACATCCATGCCCTGCGGCTCAAAATATGGGAACAAGAGAAAATCTCTGCACAACTTAGAGATGCCCTAGTTGTCTCCATCTTTAATAAGGGAAACAAGGCCAACTGTGGGAACTACCGGGCCTTTCTCTCCTCTCTACCACAGGGAAAGCCCTAGCTCGGGTTTTGGCCAACAGGCGTACACCCCTTGCAGAAACCATCCTTCCCGAGTCCCAAAGTGGCTTTCGACCAAATAGAGGCACGATGGACATGATCTTCACTACTCGTCAACTCCAAGAAAAGTGCAGGGAGCAAAATTTACCATTATACATGGTTTTATAGACCTTACTACAGCCTTTGACTCTGTGAACCGTCAAGCCCTTTGGCTGGTTCTTGCAAGGTTTGGCTGCCCAATGAGGTACATTCGGGTACTGAGACTGCTACATGACAATATGTCAGCTACAGTCCTCAGTAGTAGTGGAGATGAAACAGAGTCCTTCAGGGTTGACACGGGAGTGAAACAGGGATGTGTCATTGCCCCAACCCTGTTCTCCATCTTCATTACTGCTATCATCCATCTCACGGACAAACATCTTCCCCATGGAGTTCGGATTATGTACAGAACTGACGGGCGACTTCTTAACATCAACAGATTTAGGGCCAAAAGTCGAAAGAACACCATATCCATTATGGAGCTACAGTATGCAGACGATAACGCCATTGTAGCCCTCTCAGAAGGGGACCTACAGTGTACACTGGTTGCCTTCACAGCTAGGACTAACAATTAATATAAAAAAAAACAAATCCTCCATCAATCACCACCAAACAGAACTCCAGTCTCACCCCCAAACATCTCCATCGACAACGCTAGACTGGAAAATGTGGACGACTTCCCATATCTAGGCAGCATCCTATCATCAAAAGCCAACATAGATGATGAAATACAACACCGTCTCAGCTGTTCCAGTGGGGCTTTCTCAAGGCTAAGGAAAAGAGTATTTGAGAACCGTGACCTTCTGGCAAAGACCAAAATCATGGTATATAAAGCTGTCTTGCTGTCCACTCTTCTCTATGGATCGGAGACCTGGACCACATACAGAGGGCACGTAAAAACCCTGGAGACGTACCACCAAAGATGCCTCCGAAAAATCTTCAGAATTAGTTGGAAGGACCGACGCACCAACACCAGCGTCCTGAGTGAGGCTGACATTCCCACTATCGCCGCTACTATTGCTCAACGTCAGCTCAGATGAACTTGTCATGCTGTCCGAATGCCGGATCTCCGCCTCCCAAAACAGATTTTCTACTCTCAGCATGTTGAGGGAAAGCGTGCCCAGGGTGGCCAAAAGATGGGGTATAAGGACAACATCAAAGCAAATCTAAAGCGGTTTCACATGGACCTTGAGACATGGGAGGATGTGGTTGGGAGCAGGTTGGCATGGAGGAGCGCTGTCCACAAAGGTGCTGCGCTTTATAGTAGTGACCTAAATCAAGCTTCTGAGGATAAACGCAAGCACAGAACGGACAGATTATTAACCAGACACACCACGCCCCACCCCACCACCACTATCATAATCTGCCCAAATTGCACAAGACGAATTGAGTCTAGGATTGGACTCAATGCTCACCTGAGGACCCACAGAAATCACAACGGAGGACAGACTTACTCGGACACGAGTGACCGCCGATGATGATGATGATGGATATCTGAATATATATGCGTGTATGTGTATGTATTTGTGAATGTGTGTGTATATGGTTGTGTATACGATACACTTGACACTAAACTAATAATAGTAGGAAATAAACTAATACACCACATATCCATTATCCAAAACGCTATCTAGACAACCGTTACTTCTATATCGAAACTTAACGGAACTACAAGAACCCTGACTCATTGTAACTTAACCAACACCTACTTAACTTTGAGCTTACACCTTCAGGCAAACTGTATCAGTCCAACAACATGTAAACTCTTAAATATCCTACTAAGCATATACCTAGGAATATAGCACAACCTAATTATGAACATTTCAGTCTAATTAATAACTCTTACTCTTTATATTCATGTTTCTTATACATATATATATTTTAACGACTATATCCTTAAAACCACTTAACAAATTATAATTGGCCGTAAACGTATTTACATCTTTACTACATTTAATCTACACTTATTATTATTATTATTATTATTATTATTATTATTATTATTATTATTATTATTATTATTCCTCTTTTTTCTATTATTTTTCCTTTCATTTTCACATATACGACCATACAAATGGCAGTATGCGCATATCTGCGTAGTTTTATATTTGCATTGTTTGTGCTTTGTCTGCCTATAGGTCTATGTGCACGTTTATACCGATATCTAACCCTATCAACTCTGTTTAATCTGACCCCTAATATACAACACCCGAACCGGCACATTAAACCATGTAATCACGCGAACGCATTATTCGATCCACTCCCATTTAACTCTTTCTTCATCTAAACCTTCCTAAACTTTAGGAGCTATGATCTATTATAACTTTACCCCTATCTAATAAAATTTTATATCTGAACAACTCCATACAAACTCCCAAATATAAAACCACCCGTATGAATAGGAACATATTTTATTATTCATCTAATTAACCGCACCTTATTAATTATACTTATTTATATATCCTACTTTTATTATATTTAATTATATATATATATATATATATATATATATATATATATATATATATATATATATATATATATATATATTAATATATATGTGTTTATGTAGCGGTGTATTGTGTATATTTCTCTCTCTCTCTCTCTCTCTCTCTATATATATATATATATATATATATATATATATATGTATATATATATATATCGATTTATGTGTGATTATGTGTGTATTTATGTATATATATATATATATATTTATATATACATACATTTCTCCTATTTCATGCCCTCTGTATTTATGCAGTTACTTCCCGAATATCATCCCTTTTCCTTTATTATTATTATCACTACATATATATATATATATATATATACATACATATATATATATATTTACATATATTCGTATATCCTCCCTCATTTATATCCTTATGATTTCATATTCTGCCATATTTAATCAATCCATTTCTGAGAATTTTAATTCACTGCAATTAACTTACTTAATTTCTTAAAGACCTTTAATAGTCACTGAATTTAAATAGATAAATGCGGTTTAGTAAGACGTAACTAAATCATGTTTTGAGAAGACTCATCTTAATTACTGCAAACAACGATCCCTCCCAACTTGCATAAACCTTTAGCATGTCAAAATGACATATGCAATATCTAAGCGCGACAATCCAGGGTCACGTGTTGAATTGCTTGCTTCTGTCCCTCCCCTTCAGTATTTATTCTTTTCTCTATATCTCTTTCCCCCATCACCGCTTCCAAAACTCTATCCATCCTATGCTTCTCTTCTCTATTTTTTTCCTTCTTTTTCTCTCTTTCCTTCTTCCTCTCCATCTCTCACTCTCTCTCTCTCTCTCTTTCTATATCTCTCTCTACCCATTTCATATATGTTTATCTGTGTCTGGTTGAACACCTTAAACCCTGCTAACCCCTACCACCTTCTAATATTTATTACATCTTCAAATGGAAATTCTGCCCTCTCCTTTCCTTACCTCTCTCTATATGTCTGCCCCCTCCCCATGTTCTTATCCAAGTCTAACTGAATTTCTAAAACTACACCTAACCTCTACAATTGTCTAATGTTTATTAAAACTTAACACTTAACGGTCATCGATCTACGCCTCCTTTTTCTCCCTTTTCTTTCCCCTTTTTTCGTAATACTTCTAATATCATTTTTCCAATCATAGTGACCATTTTTGCAATGCCTGATGAAGGTACTGGATCGTTAATACAATTTGATAAGAGAACCATTTTAAACTAAGCAGATAAATCTAACTAAGCAGATAAATCGGTAAAAAATAAAACACACACACATACACACATATACACACAAACACACACACATACACACACACACACTCATATATATATATATATAATTATAAAACTCAAATGACCTTGTAACGAGTGATGCAACCAACTTTTCGTTTACGACACTCGGTTGCGCATTCGCGCATAAACATTAACGTTTAGACAATTGGGCAGCGTTACTCCCCTTACACTATTAATGACCATGTTAAACAAAGCTGTAAAAAATGCCGTCGGCGTTCGATTCGTACGAAAATGATCTTTAATGTTCGATTTTTGAGCGATTATTCGGAAAAAAATAGGTAGTTTTACACGATTAGGAAATATGCTTTTCCATGTTTGAGTAAACCGTCCGGATGCTATTAATCCGGAAATATGTTTCTATATAACTAGAAAAAGAAATCACAGCACTAATATATATCTATATCTATATCTGTCTATCTATCTATCTATCTATATATATATATATATATATATATATATATATATATATATATATATACGTGCTCGTGTGTAATTATACATCTCAATTTAACAAATACGCAGCGTAAAGATGTTCTTATTAACATTAATTCATGGAGTGATATGACACGTGAGTTTTATATGATGAAATGCATTTCTCTTGAAAGGAAATTACGTCTCCAACACGACTACCGTACCGCTGAACAACATATTATTAATGCGCGTAATCCCAGGGGTAGGCTTTTAGATATTCATTTTCGCAGATTATCATAAATGATCTGTCTGGTGGAAGTATGCCGGTATAAATATATTTGCTGGTTGCATGATGTTTTTGTCCTTACATATAAGCAACATAAACATGCGTATATTAAAGACAATCGGTAACACATTTACAATGGCATTCAGTATATAACTAGAAAAAGGCGTTCGTCAGATCTTACATGTAATGCTTTTAAGAAAAAAATAATATGTATTAATAATTATCAGATGCATTTCCTAGCAAGTAATGTGATTCTAAATATCATCCAATCTAATACTCTAAGAATTAACCTCTCCATTTTAGTAATCACATATAACAGTTAACTGAACATGCCCATGAAAGATACTTTCAGATTGGCAGCACGAAAAGAGCTCTCTCGCTAAGGGGTTGAAAACATCCCATTGCTAATGGTATCCTAAATTTAAACCAAAACAACCTTTGTCAAAAAATAGTGTATCATTAAAAGAAACGGACTTTTTGTCTCTCCTTGTTAAGCAGGCTTCTTATATTATCCATAATATAAAAGGTTCAAAATTATTTTTCTGTTCTTTATGAGACGTAGTCGTTACATGTCAACAGTCGGGACTCACACGCTGTACGTACACATTTCCAAGACAAGGAAAACAAGGAAAGATATTAACTCATATTTTTATAGTTGAAGCATTAACGATGTATTTACACGTACTTCCAATATAATGCACTACCTCTTTTCCATATGTTTTCTCGTAATCTAATTTACGTAACAAGACTATGCCGTGCCGAACATGTGGTACTCTGCCTTTGCCCGCCACGGTTCAGAACACATGTTTCCCTGTTGCATTCGGACAACGTACGTAACACGTTTCCCAGATGATGCAGCCTTGATTTCTCAAGTCACGTTGTGGTTGGAGGACAACCCTGGGGTGTTCTACAAAAACGGTATCTAGAGCTGCATACAAACGATGGGAGAAATGCATAACGCTGGCCCTTTCCTATGTACAGAAAGACTAATAACTGAGCCAAGTTTCGTTGATCTACTACTATGGGAAGTGGGTGAGGGGCATTACTTATTGCATCGAAAAAGATTTGCCATGGGGATGGACTTTCAAGACTGATACCACAGAAACATAATTTGGAAGAATCAGTGATTGCAGCAATTCGAACAAACGTCGAAGTGAAAACTATGGTAGCAAACATCATTAAAAAACTTTGTGACATTAAAAGAGAGTCCGATAAAGATTAATATATAAATGAGATAAAAGAAAAAGTAGGAGAAAATCACTACTTAATTGTAGTAGATAGTTATACAAAATGGTCTGAGGTAATGCGTTGCAGGAATCCCACAACGAACAACTCAATAGGATTCCTACACGAGTTATTTGCACGATTTGGTGTACCAGACATACTGGTCACTGACAATGGAACTCAATTAACATCAACAGACTTTAAGGAATTTTGTGACACGTTCCAAGTAAAGGATATTACTACTCCGCCTTATCATCCAAGATCGAACGGCCTCGCGAAGAGGTTAATCGACACGTTAAAACGAGCGTTGAAAAAATCCATTGGGATACCAACGGAAAAAGCTTTGCAACAATTTTTGCAAATATATAGGATAACACCGCACCATAATACCCCGTCAAACATATCACCAGTTGATTTAATGTTTGCCAGAAAGGTGAAATCAGCGTTTGATAAACTATTGCCAAGACAGACAATTGTCCGAAACACTACACACATGATAAGAAGGAAATATAACTCGGGAGATCGAGTATATTTCAAGTGCTACATGAATAACACTTCTTACTGGGAATGTGGAGTAGTGGATAAACGCATTGGTGATTGGCCAGCGATGATATTTTCTCCTTCGCTGGTTCTCCATCTTGCTGGGAGTCAGGTCACCGCAGACCGATTCATTGATAGACAAAAAGATGGACTTGAAATTTCAATCTTTATTCAAGGCAAATTCTACATCTCGGATCCTGGTTATCGGGAGGCACCACATTCCCGTCCGCTTAATTTGCCACCTAGACCCTCTCCCCATCTCGTCATCACCGGAAGTTACCCAGAATTCAGTGTCACCTTCCAATTTCCGGTGCACTCTATCTGGGCCACTCAAAGTGACTGAGTTTGACAGCTGTTAAAACTAACCCTGCTAAACTATTTAATGAGAAAATAAACATTCTTATTTTCTTTATTTCTAAGCTAATGAGAAAATAATGACTCTGATTTTCTTTATTTCTAAAAACTACCTAGATAGCTTTTAAGCTGGGACTCCCAATACAACAAAATGAAATAGAATAGGCGAAATTCGAACCTCGTAATTTAGGTTTAGAAGTAGATTATGAGAGAGAATTAGCACATGGAATGTAAAAACAATCTATTGTTTAGCTTATAGATAAAATCGTTTAAAGAAAAGGAATGCAACTATAGGATAATTTAATAAACATGTTTTTAACATATTGGAAATATAGGTTACTAGAAATATGGGTTAAAATTCCTTTTGTAAACAAAGGAAAAAGTTTTGAATATATGTATGTATATATATATATATATATATATATATATATATATATATATATATATATATATATATATATATATATATATATGTGTGCATATATGTATGTACACATATGTATATTTATATATATATATATAAAAAAAGGAAAAGGTCTGCCTTAAACCATTAAACTTGTTCTAAAACAGATCCTTTGTTCGATAAAATGCATGCTCATTGGCTGATAGGAAGGGGCGCGATGGATACTAGAAAGCTGATTGGATAACAGAAGAGGACCATATATAAACGAGAAACAACCACAGAATTCACGCATAAGCCTGACGAATCCTAGAGTGGATGAAACGCCAAATATTCAGTGTAGATTAATCGCCATATATATTTTATAAATTACTAACTAGCTCTACCTACGTATTGAGCACTTTTGAAGTAAATACATCAAGTTTACGCATAAATCTTTAGTTCGTATATTAATTGTATGTGAGTAAATCAAATAGTTATCTATATATCTATATATATATACATATATATATATATATGTATATATATATATATATAGATATAGATAGATAGATATATGAGTAATTGAATGGCGCGTATGCAAATTGGCAACTGTGTGCAACTGACCGAATGTGTAAAACAAGACAAAAAAACACCACGTTATCGGAAGGAAACAAAGTAGACGACACCAAATTGAAAGGTGTTATAGGACGGAAGAAAAAAAAATCGATGCCGAAGAAGATAGGTGTGTAAAGTAAAGACGATTATTGGTTGTCTGGGTAGGTTAGATTGATATGTGACAGGGAGAAACCCTTTTAGTGGTGTCAAAACGGTAAAGTAACGGAACTAAATACCGTTTTTTAAAAGAAAAGATGCCGACGCAGGTTATTTGTGTGTGAATATGTTTTATGAAATGTTGAGAGGAAAAGTGGTGGATCAAATATCGGGTGTGTCAAATATATATGCAATCCCTGAGAACTGAAAATGCTTTAATGTCTATCCTGCAGTTAATCCCACCCCATCTGTCAAAACATGTGCATGTATTAAGTACGGTTATTAGTTGTATCCACTACCCGGCCATTATAATGTCAGCCAATGAAAGCCGTAGATAAAATGAATGTGCCGTGCCAATTTACAGACGCAATTCAGCTATATTTATATATTGAAATCTATATCTTCTAAGTAAACGCATATTTATTAATATGAGCTTTAAAAAAAATCAAACAAAAACACAATGTTAAGAACCGTGTGAAGTTTCTGTTTCGATACATTATCTCACCTTTTCCAATCCAGGTCCGTATAGCAGAAATATTCTACACTGAGGCAATCTAGATTGTTTATTCCCCTGCAACGCAAATAAATGAGAGCCAACATTTGTATATTAGTAAGTTGTCAAACTGTAATTTGTAATATGTTTTGTCGTGGTCGTCGTGGTTGGCGCGGCGTGATAAAATAATGAATACATATGTTCGTACTTTCTTTATTGTTTAATAATTTACGCACAATAAGCAAAAAAAAACAACTAATCGGTAGTTAACATTTTCAATTTAGTCACGTGTCAACGTGTAAGTTTGATTATGTTTTCTAGTCGTCGTTGTTATTGTTTGCTAACATTAAAACGAATACAATTTCGTAGTTTGTGAATTGTATATATTTTGTTTAATTTTTTGTGATGATAAATCCTATTGGCCATGTTAACCTTCTACTTAGGTAATGCTAGCTGATATGATAAGATAAAAAGTAACTGGACAAAAGGCGTGTATACATAAACAAATTAAAAGTAGCAATTAACCGTTTTGGGTTAGTTTTACGTTGCAATGAATTCTAAATGTTTTATTTGGCTCGAAACCAAAACCCGTTATTGTATTTTTGTTAACAGAAGTCTCCACTTATCAAGGCTCGGAGGCTACTCGGGAATTAATGCAATTGAGTAATCAAGGGATAATTATCGTAGTAATTAATGGACATTTGGCAGATTGGGTTACTTAAAGAGGCGCTTCATCAAGTATTTATTTATGTTGAACTTGAAGACAACTACGTTGTAATCAGCTCGGAAACAGGCAAAGGGCATGAAGTTCCAAGATTGGTGTATTGTTCATGGAATCTACATTTAGATTTGGGAACAGTTTAAGATTAGGGAAAGTTATTGACAGTGGTTCCAGCTAGACGGGTGTTTTTCGAGAAAGACTGCCGAGGGGAACCAGAGTTGTAGCTCAGACGAGCACTTGCCGTGGAAGTAACGATGAAACAAAGAGAGGTTCGCAACGTCCCTTCTGCGGGAAAGAGGTTACAGGGAAGAGAAAAGGGAATCCCCCTACAAAGCTACGAAGTTTATTTTGAATTGATGCCAAATGAGATTCAGAGCGGTGATGACGTAAATATAGGAGTTTGGTTTTAGCTGCATTAAAAGTAACCAGCCACCTCTTCTCCCACTGTACCACGTGCTCAATATCAGAGTTGAGAGAGTAAGAGAGATCTTTGTCATTTACCACCTTTTATGTGTTGCCACAGATGATAGTGTCATCAGCATAGATGTCAACGAATGATCTATGTATGTGTTTTCGGATATCATTGATATAGATCAGGAAGAGATTTGGGCCCTGGATGGACCATTTAGGGATTCCAGTGGAACTACTCTGAGCTTCTGATTTCTGCCCATACACCAGTATTCTTATGACGGAAGCACGAAAATGTTCTTTATAAAAATGTAACGACTTTTGTGATAGGCGTTTTAACGAAAAAAAAACAGGAATAAAAAAGAACTATGTGAGGGGAGACCGGAATAACGGCGTAGTATCTGTTCTGATACTTTTCTGACCTCGATTATTGGAGGAAAATTATTTCTATACTGAGTAAACTTGTTTCCTTCAAGAGTGAAACGCAAATTTTACTTAGTCACGTGTCAAAGTTGGTTACGTGTTGAAGTCGTCTTCTTTTGATACATTTTCGTATTTTGGGCAGCATACATTTTTTCTGTTGTTTTTGTTATTTGGAGCATAGTAAATACTGATGGTTTTGGTGAACGACTACTTACGTAATACTTGCTGGTATAATAAGCCAACAAAAATAAATTGAACACTTTTCTAATTAAAAAGAGTGTATTTTTAAAAAAAGCTTATAGCAAGCACACTTTCTGGATAAGTTTTGTGATGCCATGCATTTTAATACTTTTATTGCAATCAAACAATAATCGATAATGTTTTGTTTTTTTTTCATAATAGAAACACGGATTTCTTTTGTAAGGCACTGTAACTAGTTTGTTCGTTTGTAATGTTCCGAACTGTAGCTTAATACTTGACGTAAATTGGTGTGACTTATGTGATTTGGTTAATTATCATTGTCTTTTCGTAGTGTTGAACAAATTTGTAAATGAACTTGTTTGATAGGAGTGTATAAACATTATGAATGCTCAAAGGTCTAATTGTATGCAACATTGTTGTTGACAATATTTTAAGAGCAGAATACTTTTTTGCATCGTACGTATTGACAGGCAAATAATAATAATTCCTATTAGCAAAGATGTTTCATGTGATTGACCGATTACTTTTCGTTGAATTTGTAATGATGAAGTGTCACCAGGCTTGATATTATATTGTAATGTATTTGGCCATTTCAGAAAAAAAACAGGGATCTGTAAAAGGTGTTCTGAATGGCTAGAAAATACGTTTTGTATTAACTGACACCATACTAAACGTTCATTAATAAGGAGGGGAAATTATAATTTCACAATATCGAAATAGTCAGAGTTAAGACAATCGAAGTAATTGAAATTATGCTGGGGAGAATTTATTAATTCGGTTGTGTAAACTGAAAAGATTATTTTATGTATATGTATGTAATAACCAAATAATGGCGTTCAAAGCATAGTAATGATAGAAAATGTAGAATTGGATCCGGGGTCAAATGTTAGGGGTTAGACTATAAAATAATGAGAGAAAAATAGAAACTCCTTCTTCTGTAGATCTGACGATTGGGATGGCGTTTCTCATAGGAGGTAATGTAACATGTTACTAGCACGAGTAAAAGTTGCAGGAATAGTGGTATTAAGCTACATAAGATAGTGCCTATCAGGGTAGATATATTGAAGGTATATGTGACATGTGTTGTTGAAATAGTAAACTTTCTGCACTTATCTATCTATATATATATATATATATATATATATATATATATATATATATATATATATATATAAGGCAAAATGTATGTGCACATTTATGTATGTCTAGCAAAGTCTTTTTTTCGCCGGGGTTCTCGGAGGGAGGGTACTGCTTTTAAGAACTCCCTAGATCATAATGTGTAATATTTGCCCACGCGCATGGTGTTTACATTTTTTTACATCGACTTTTACAAAATTCTTATAATTTCGGCTGGCCTCATGTGTCTTGGCTTTCGTATGAATCGAAACTAATCTGAAGCAAAGGCGTGGTTCCCGGCCTCGTTCCAGGACCGTCCAAAAAGAAATCAACTTTTTATCAATGCAGGGGAAAATCGATGTATCAGGCAATTTATATTCAATTTGGACGATCCCTTTTTTATAGGGAGCTGCCTCCCCCCAAACAACTTGGATAAACAAAACCAGTAAAAATCGGGTAACAAACCCCAAAAAACCTCCCCCACAGCCAAAAGAAACTGCGGGATTTCTATTTGAAAGTATTAAATTCACCCACCTATCAATGTGTGTAAACAAAACCCCCAACACTGCCTCGTATTAAAATTAACCTCGCGATTTTTATTTCTATGACATTTGACCTCGTTTTTTTAAATTCTTAAATAAAGTCAAACGCTTTTCTGTTATCTACCTTGCTGACACAGCGGAACTGTCAGTTTTTTTCACACTTTATTTCCCACCTAACCATCAAGGCTTCTGGTTCGATCCAAACTGCCAAGCAAAACTTTTTTTTTGTTACCCCCTACAAACACACTACCTAAATAGACCTGGAAACGCCTTCATCTTCCGGTCTGTCTGAACTGACATGTTAGATTACTCAGTATTATCAATCAAGATAAAAAGGAAACGTAACAAGTCCTCCGATATACCACGTCATCGTACTGTATATTGATACATTATGGCTGACTGGGGTAAATTTCCTAACATTATATTGTGACACTTACGTCACCCGTGTGTCGCCTAGTGGTGGGTGTTCCCCGATTGTTCCTCGTGTCTTCTGATGAGACTGTCAGCAGCCGGTTTCCTGTAACAGACTCGCCATGCAAAACAATGTAAAATACCAAGTCAATAGTTGTTTTCTTTTGTTCCAAATTCCTTGTATTTCAATTACGGGTACAATCGTAATTCGCTGTTAAGTTAGGGACTGGGCGTTTGTTAACTGCAAAGTTTTTTCGTTTTCGATAAAGACTAAAATACATGGCAGGTCAATCGATGAGGTGCTTTTTCGCTCGTTCGAGCTCAGGGGAGATGTCACTCCGTGTCTGTCGGTCTTTGTTCCAGTCTCTCAAAGCTCGCTGCTTATATTGTGGGGGCGGGAGCTAAATCTTCTTCTTTTTCTCTCATTCGGCCCTTTAGCCAATCAGAATGCTGGAACCACTGCCACTCAAATCTTCGCCAGGCGGCCTATATCCAAAAAAGGAGCTATCTTTCTTCCTCTGTTGGCATTCGGGCGTTCTCAATCTCGACCGGTGCGGGTCTAATGGAACTTGACATGTAGTAAAAACAGAAATGTCTTACTTAATTATTTTTGAGAGAACATAAAAACCGCTGAATCCAATTCCACACAGGCCACGCGTCTTTTCCATAGAGGCCACCCACGTCTCAGGGGGCCCGTCAACAATAGTTGCTTCGTAAATTGGAATTTCATTGGTACTTCTTTTCACTCCGGGCTATCATGGGCAATTAGTGTTTACTGCTTTCTTGCCCAAAAGAAGTATCCCCCGCATTCTTGCCCATCTACATTTCTTTTCCTTTTATTTTTTTCTCTTTTTTGTCACAACTGGTCTTCTTTCTATGCTTGTCGTTCGTCCCCCTCTTTTCTCGGTCGTCTGCTATTTCTCTTCTGTTCACAACTGTTTTTTTTTCTATGCAGGTCGTTCGCCCCCCCCCCCCCCCTCTTTTCTCGGATTCCGTTGTGCGCATTCAGCTTGCAGTTTACTGCACATCGAGCCTATCTCAATATTAGATCTACCTCTGCGTCCGATGATTAAAAATAACATGTCCTCTATAGTATCAGAACTGACGGAATTGAAAATTGTAAGTATAAGCAGCTTAATACTCGTCAAAATTTTCCAGCAAAAACCTAACAAACAGCCGTGGATCACTCCAGAATGTTGAGCAGTCATTGCGCACAGAAATCATATTTTCTATTGTTTCCAACATCATAGATATACTGAGACTAATGCCGCCTTCCGGACTGCCAGCCCCGATTGTAAAAGGTCAAAAAAGTATGTGAGCGAATTGTCTGCTCAGTTCGTTAATTACAAAGTAGCTGAGCAGCGGCTTGGTTTCCACCAATTTTGGCAAATAGCAAACAATAACAGAAATGTATTCTGTATCCCAACCATCATCAATGGACCTGGAGTAATCTCGTCTGCGTCAGACAAAGGGAAACTCTTTCCAAGAACTTTGCTGCTAATTCTATTATGGCGGCATTCTAATTATAGTGGTCAACAAGCTTCAACCTGAACATGCTCCTCTGCGTACAAATCAGTTCAAGCGTTGTCTTAAGGCGATTTGGTTCCCAACACCTTGGTAAACCTCATCAGCACGCCCTCTTTTGAAAAAATCAAGTGATCCGACATCTCCCGCTCAGTACAGACCAATAACTCTATTGTGCGCCATGACTAAGTTGCTGGAATCTGTGTTAAATAGAGAAGTCAACTATCTCAGAAAAATTAATCCTCTTAGCAACATGCAATATGGGATACGTTGTGCTAGATCTTCAGCACATGTACTAACAGACGTATCTAGTGACTGCTTATCGATCGAAAACTGTTTTCTAAAGCTTATTACAATCTATTAATATATGTTATTTCTAAACTACATTTGATTTTACAAGAAATATACAGCTTATGAAGTTTATTACGTTAAGAGTTGAATATTATAATACATTTGCATAAATTTTAATAGAATTTAAAATGTTTAATTTATAATAGAAAGCTTTGAATCGTTTTATTTCGATTTTCGGCAGAACATAAATATTTTTATGCATAAAATTTAAATTTAATATATAATAATGTCCGTATATTTAAATAAATTTAAATAATTTAATTATTTCGCACGATCTCGTACATCTTAGGAAACATGTGATTACCACCGCCATCTTTTTAAGTATAGTAACTACGCCAGGCCTAAATGTGTATTTAAACACTTTCATTATTTTTTATGTAACTAGACAGGCAAATGTGTGTTTTTTTTTTAAATAATTGTTTTAATTTTAATAACAAACGTAATTTATGATGAAATATATTATTTTTTAGTTTTATTAGTTTTTCTTCATAATACTTGATCAATCGCTCTTTATTTTTTCTATTACTTTCTTAAAAGTAAAGACAACTGTTTTCTTTCTATTTTTACACCAAACATAATATTTTAACCTTACATTTCTCAGTTTTAATATAACGTTTAGTCTGTTTTTAATTTAATGTTCAAAATCATTTCCCTTTTTTTTCTAATTAATAGCAAACCACACACATTTTCTCGTGAACTAGATCATACTTTATTTTCCCCAATTGTTTTGTGCATAAATCACATTCACAAGAAACTTTCATGAGAAGTTAGTTACCTTGGTAACCCTCTAGTGGGGAGGATACCGTGGTTGGAATGGCACACTCTTCTCTACGAAAATCTATGTCTTCTATAATTATAGTCAAGTTTAAAAACGTTACTACTTATAAAAACATGCTTGTCCAAGTAGCGATATATGTCACGTGATGACCGTTTTCTTTTCAAAAATGAAAACGCTGACTTTTATTTCAAGAAAAACCCCTTTCTATTTGCAGCCGCGAAGGACGTCTTATCATAGCAGTTAATTATGAGTTTTACAATATTTCTTTTCTAGATGCAAGTGCTAATATTATACTAATTTCAGTTTTAATCTTTAATTTTTATTCCATTGTTTTATTAATTGGGTAAATGGTTTTCTCGTAGACAAATGTGCCGATTCTATCTGGCAAGTTCATTTGGAATGTATTGTTCTATTTATTTTTATTATAGATTTTTTCTTGTCTATAAATGTTTATATTTTTCAAGTTGATAGCATAAAAGCTTTGCCCATTGTATTTATTAAGTACGATACTTAATTTTTTTTTAATTGAGAGTAGACAATGTATTGTGAATGCGTTATCGGCCGCTCCCGTTACACTCGCTTCTCTCTAATTGTTACTCGGTCCCCATTTTTTAATGAGTGATGTTTCTGACAAAGGGAGAAGAAAACGTACTATTCTAGGTTGGCAGTATTTGTCATGAACAGCCGCCAGAGATGTCGGAAATTTTCTGTTTCTGTGTCGATACGTGTTGCCATCTCAGTAGTAAGGGTGCTCGAGGTAATCGTTTTATCTGGGCTGACGTTATCGGCCTGAAAGTCAGGGACCCGAACCGTGGATTAACAAGTAAGGAGGTTGTCCTATCACTAGGTGCAAAGTACTGGGGTTGTTGTATTGCGATTTGGTGAATGGATTCTGGACCATGCAGTAACTTCTGGTGGGGTCTATCGATTCAATATTCGTGAGTAATTGTTACGGCTTTATCTTTTCATTTGCTACAAAATAGTTCTTCATTTCTATGTCTCTCTTACTTTTCCTCTCTGCCCTGCTTCAACCAAGTCAGTCGACCTAGTCCACAATTCCGAAAACTCCATCATGAAAAGTTTCAATACATAATACATTATTAAACCCGGATCTCCAATTTCTAACGTAGACCCCTCACTACCTGTCTTCTTCTCGCACATCAGAAGTCTACATTCTAATCTTCCAGAGGTCGAAGCCAAATTACAGGAGACTAACCAGACATATTACTTTTAATTGAAACTGGCATCGGACAGACTATTTCCCTAGATTAGTTTGTAAGTAAAAGATACTCAAACTTAACTTCCAAATCTGACCCCCAAGATCGCCATGGCCATGGAATATGTGTCCATATAAAAGATGGGTTTCCATGTGGTAAGGGCATCTCAAGAGAACATCCTAACTTACCATATATGTGCTTCCAGGTTGCACTTGCTCAAACTACTGCATTTATATTTGCTCCCTATCGCCCTCGCAACAGCGCAGTTCCTATCTGCATATCCTTCAGCTTATATTCATGTCTGATGAGACTTTAATGTTCACAATGTGGAATGATTAACTCACTCAAATAAAACCGATGATGGGGGAGGTTTTGTCATGATTTCTCCATTATTATGACCTCGCTCAGACTATTCAGGAACCCAACCGACCAGTATGACGACCAGTATACAAGTCTCCTCGACCTTTTCCTCACAACCAGCCCTGAACTGTGTTCAGCTTCCGTTCTGTCTCCACTTGGATCTTCCGAGCACTCAGGTGTATCCGTTAAGATAAAAATCAAATGTAATTAATCCTCAGAGTTACCTCTACACCGTACCGTATATCGATATTCTAGGGTTGACTGGGATAGCTTCCGTACATTTATATCAGATCTACCTCTGAGTTCTACGTTTAAAAAGTAGGTATCCTGTATAGTATCAGACCTGATTGAATAGTTAATTGTAGGTATAGACCGTCTCATACTCTCGAAAAAGTTCCAGCAAACACCTAAAATCCAGCCGTGATTCTCCCCAAAAATGTGCTGCTGCCATTGCGCACAAAATCATTTTTTCCATTGCTTCCAACGTAATAGATGTACTGAGACTAAAGTTGCTTCCAGGACTGCCAGCAACCATTGTATAAAAATTTCAAAGTACGCAAGAGAGCTATACGCTCAGTCAGTTTAGTCCAAAGTAGCTGAGCAGCGGCTTGGTTCCCACCACTTTTGGCAAATAGCAAACAGAATCTTGAACAGAAACGTGTGCTCTATCCCAACAATCATCAATATACTTGAGATAATCTCCTTAGCATCAGAAAAATCCAAACTCTTTGCTAACAACTTTGCAGATAATTATACCCTTTGCTACAAAAGCCGCCAACCTCCAATATTTCCTCCTGTATCAGAAAACACGCTATGTGATATATAAATATATGTACGTGATTTTACCAAGCTAATTAAACAAACTTGATTCCAGTAAAGCAACCGGCCCTGACGGCATTCCAATTATAGTACTAAAAATACTTCAACCAAAACTAGAGCCCATACGTACAAAACTATTAAACGTTGCCTCACCGTGGAAAATCTTATTAGTATGACCTGTATTTAAGAATTCATGTGATCGCTCATCTTCCTCTCAGTACAGGCCAATAAGTCTCCTGTGCGTCATGAATAAGTTGCTGGAATCTGTGTTAAATAAAGAAGTAATCAAACATCTCAGCAAAAATAATCTTCTTAGTGACACGCAATATCGTTTCCATTCTGCTAGATCTACACCAGATGAACTTATTGTTATATCTCATAAGAGTAGCGAATCTCTCGACAAAGGCTTCCTTTCTAGGGCAATTGAAATATCATAGGCCTTTGATAGAGCATGGCATAAAGGTTTACTTCACAGGATCTCCAGCTACGGTATAGCTTGAAATGTCTTCTCAATTATTAAATCTGATAGGTTCATAAGAGTAGTGATTGATAGACAGAAATCAGAAGCTCTCACTATTAATGCTGGAGTCACTCAGGGGTCCATTTCGGGCTCAAATCTCTTCCTGATTTACATTAATGATTTTCCAAATCACATCCTTACATCATTCGTAGACATTTATGCTGATGGCACTACTATCTATTGTAGCACATCTAAAACTGTAAACGATCACGTGCTTTCTGATTCTCTCTCCTCTGATCTTGAGCATGTGATACAATAGGGAAAGGAGTGGCTGGTTGCTTTTAATGCGTCTAAAACCAAGCTTTTATTTTTACATCATCAACGCTCTGATTCCCATCTGGCATCAATTGAAATGAATGGCTCTCGTCTTGGGGGAGGCTTAATGTTTTAACAAGATTCTCGGCTTGATTTTACTCCCGATCTTAATTGGAGCACATACATTAAATCCGTTGCTAATACCGCTGGAAAAATGGTGGGATCCGTCTATCGACCCAGTAGATATATCACTGCTAATGCAAATCCCTATCTATATAAGAGCCAGGTACGTCCAAGGATTGAGTACTGTTGCCACATCTGGACAGAAGCTGCTAGAAAGGACTTATCCTGCCTTGATAGAGTTCAAAATAGACTTCGTAACCTTGTAGGAATGTCCTTTTCTCTTCCCTGCAACCTCTTTATCACAGAAGAAATGTTGCGGGGTTGTCTCTGTTTTATCGTTATTTTAAAGGCTAGTGCTCGACTGAGCTCCAATTAATTTTAGCGTTTTCGTAAAAATATTTCTAATCCTCATATGAAAGATAGTAATTATTGATAATATATTTAATGAATCTCACACTTCAAACGCAAAAGAAAAATAAATAAACCCATTAAAACTGCGGATTTCAATCTCTAATATCGGTGATATTTTTTTCGTGTTTTTTTGTGTGTTTTTACACTCTCAACGAGATAAGTGACAAAATCAATGGGTGCCTAAGTGATTGCTTGGACATTCGAGGGGTCTACGAAGGCACAAATGACGAAAATGTGGCATAACGTCCCCCAAAATATATTTATAGAATGAACATGAAAAATACTAGTTACACTTATATAGAGAGCTTTCTTTACTTATAAATCAATGAATATTTTATATTGATTATGTAATGTCCTTATTTTTTAATAGATTTTTTAAAAACGGATTTCGTTACGAAAATAAAACAGTACACACATTTGTTGATCCTTAGTTATATCTCATCGGTTAAGAGAAATCTCCTTACGCAGGTTTCTTGTTTGAGGCAATTGCTCTTGGCAGGCCGCAGGCCTTTTATAGGGTATGCCATAAAGGTCTACATAACAAGATAGCCATTTACGGTATAGATGGAAATATATTTTCTATTATTAAATCATTCCTCTGTGATAGGTTCATAGAAGTAGTGGTTGACGGGCAGAAATCAGAATCATATATATATATATATATATATATATATATATATATATATATATATATATGCATATGTATATATATACATATAA
Source organism: Euprymna scolopes (assembly GCF_053919585.1). Lineage (NCBI taxonomy): Eukaryota > Metazoa > Mollusca > Cephalopoda > Sepiida > Sepiolidae > Euprymna > Euprymna scolopes. The sequence continues at coordinate 14,099,286 of NC_136513.1, read as the reverse complement.
TATATATACATTTATATACACACATATATATACATATAAATATCAGTTATATATATATGTATATGAATATCTGTCAGTATATATCTATATATCTATATCTATATATCTATATCTATATATATATATAAATATATATATATATATATATATATATATATATATATATATATACATACGTATGAAGGGTATGCATGGTATAGTCTCTTCGAGACACTGAAACATGAGTGGGTATTTTTCTCCTCTATGTAAATTTTATTTTTTTAGAAATAATTTAAATATCTAAAAAAAAGTATATTTTTTTCAATCGCAGAGGAAAATGAATATTATCTCACAAATCTTTCACGTTTAATATTTATTTTTTCATATAAGTTTTATTTTCCGTCGAATCTAAATTAAGTTTATAATTCTTTGTTACATTATCTTATACTTTTTATAAAATCTAATTTATTATGAATTAAGATGTTTTTCTATTACTCGTCATCACGCACATACACACACACATACACACATGTTGTCTTATTATATCTTATAAGATTTTTTTATATGAAATATTACTTCGCCGTGATTCCAAAATTTAGAAAACTAAACAAAAAGATTCTAAAATAAAAACGGCAGGACCTTATATGCTAACACACACAGTTATGTATATTATGGTTAGATAGTGTCGTATTGTTTAATTTCAAATTTATTTTTCTTACTACAGGGCTTTATCAGATATCAAGGCCAGAAGTGTACTCAACGATATGTTTTAGAGCGTCCTGTGGCTAGTCAGGCAACACCGTGATAATCAGTAATGGTGCAGCGTTTCCGCCGTGAGTGCTAAGTGAATGAGGCATAAACAAGACTAATTGAAGCATTTCCCCCCCAGCGATGTAGCCCCCAAGTTCCCAAAAGTACAAATCATGGTGATCATGATCAAACGGTGCAGTTTTAGGCCTTAACATATGAAAATTTGAGTCCTGCACTATGTAAAAAAGAAAGGACTACGTTAATCATTGCCCCATGTATAGCCCCAAAGTACCCAATACTTAACATACTTAAATTTGAGTTCAGTACTATGCAAAACTGCTAAATAGACATGCAAAGAACATTCTGGGCAAATATCTTAAAATAGTCCGTAGAATGGAGTGTTTCTTTTTTTTTTTTATTACATTTTCACCCCAAACAAGGCAAATTGCCACTTTGGTGTAGGGGGCTACTATCAGGGGAAACAACTACTGGGGAACTATGTAGGGATTTTGGCAGCAAGGTGTCGGTTCACGTTACACTTGAACTTCTGCACGTCAGTACTGTTGGGGAAGCAGGGACCTGGAATGGAATTCCAGAGTCTTGCGGTTCTGGGGAAGAAACTATTGGAGTAAAAATATCTTTTACATCTAGGGATCTCTACAGTGTGGGGGGGTGGGATCTAGTAGCCTGTCGGGTTTGTCGAGGGTGCTCGCGTCGTGGGGGCACAAGTGATTGCAGTTCGTCAGAGAATGGCCTGTAATGCACACCAAAGAGTTATTTCCAAGTATAGACAAACAAAATTATATAGAAATCATTGAGTTACAACTTTCAGAAAGTGTTATAAAAATCCTGCGGATCAATGTTTTAAATAAGCACAAAAGTTTCAATGTTAGCCATTGTAATCCGAAAGGCACCACTAGAGAGCAACCAAAGTTTCTTTTTCCAGAAAATCTGTTCCGTCACTTTTTTTAATCAAATCATGTTTTATGTCCGTGCAAACTGTTAAAAAAATCTAATGCGTAGTTATTGAGAAAAGTGATGACAGACGAACGGATAAACGGACGAACGGACAAGCGTGAATTACAAGTCAACCATCCTTTTGTCGGGGGATCAAAACGCTTTGTGGGGAGTAGGACTTCACCCCTTAAATTTTTAAGCGGGGTTTTAATGTGATTGCAGAAAAGACAACGCTTAGCAGCTCGTATCCCAATTGTGACAAGAGTTCTCCATATTAGGACGCATTTGGCTCCGCTACAGATGAAGGATTGCGTTGGAAGTAGGATACTTTTGAGAGCGTGGAAAGATCTAACAAATTCATTAACGATTTTAGCGAGGAGTTTGATATGAGTATTCCATTTAAGGTCAGGGGTAAAGACATGTAGCAGAAGTTTGTTTAAGCCGGTGTTTCATGACAGTAAGGCTATGCATTTTAACTTCGAAAAAGTGATTATATATTAGAAATGTATGTAATGTTATGTATTTGGACTACCACGCCACCTGGCATTGTCCGATTATAAAATACGCTTTAATATCTTTGGTGCAATGCTAATTCCGTGTTTATTATTATTTTATATTGGCCCCAATATATATCTATGATTTAAAAAGTTTGTAGAAAAAGGACTCGGGCCCCACCACCGTGAATCGCAACAAAAACGTTTAGCTTAGGATTTACTTTTTTAATTGACGTTAATGCCTGAGCTCTGAAGACATTTTTGCTGCAAGATTAAAAGTTAAACTGGTAGCTATTCTATTACGCATGCATATTCGTTATGCCTTCGCTCGGATTTAACCTGGAATATTTTTTTTTAATATAACTACTGTTGCCCGGATTTTCCTTAGCTAAAATAAAATATACAGTTTCGCCTGTGTTCAAATACCCCATGTATAAAATTCCATGCCTGTAGATTAGAAAATAAGTGAAGAGATTTGGAGGCAGAATTTGTAAAACAAATATATATATATATATACATATATATATATATATATATATATATATGTATATATATATATATATATATACTCATATAAAGAAATATATAAAATATAGTAAGAATAATATATAGAATATGAATGTGAATATATATATATATATATATATATATTTATATATATAATAAAATAAAAATTACTATTACATTTACCAAAATGATCCAAGATGGTAAAATTAAAGTATATTATAAATATTAAGAATTAATATTTATAAAGTTATCTCAGCCAGATGTAAAAATCTCGATAAAACGAAATAGGAGATAGAGCTTATAATACGAGCAAACAGTTAATAAAACATGTTTCACACTTTAGAAAAGAATTAAAAACATATTTAATCTGAAAAAGAAACACCAGATAAGCGGATAGTCCTTAATCCGCGGAGTTTTGAAGAAATGATTTCCTTCTCATCAGACGGTAGGAATTAGCACAATACGGGATCGGATTTTGCATACAAAAGTATTTGATGAAATAACAAGTAAGTCAAAATCTTACTTGATAACAAAAAAGTGAAGGAGAGGGAATATAGTGAAGATAAAGGTGATTAAACATGAATGGATAGTCTGGTGGAAGATAAATAATCCAGTGACGGTAAAATCCAAATATATAACTTCAAGAAAGTTAATTGAATTTCCATTTGCACAAGTAATCTCCAAAGAAATCCCATAATTTGAAGATGGATTTCCTTGGAATTTACTTGTGCAAAGGGAAATTCAATTAAATTATATATATAACGAGGTTTGTGTTTACTACGAGGGGCGTGCAATAAGTAATGCCCCTGGCCCACTTCCAGTAGTCTGATCTAGCTATAATTTTGCATGTAAAACGGTTTATATCTCTACGGGTTATGTGGCAAATTACCGCTGTAAACTAATTGTGGTTCCTGTTTTACAAGAGTCATGTGTGAAATAGAGCCTGTTGAATGTCGAGCAGTGGTCCGGTTTTTGTATATGAAAAGCCGCTCAAAACAGGAGACTTTTGATAAAATGAAAGAAACTTATGGTGAAAATACCCTATCAGATGACCTTAGAAAACGCTGGCATCGTGAATTTACACATAGCCGGAAGTCTGTGGAAACAGCTCCCAGACCTGGTCCACCCCGCCTTCTGTCATTGATGAGGCATCTGACCGTCAAGATGAGGCTGCCATTTTGGAAGATCGGCTCATTACTATTCGCCAAATAGCCCAAGATGGCAAGATTAGTACAAGATCTGTGGAAACTATCATTCATGACAATTTGCATATGCATAAGGTGTCTGCCAGATGAATTCCCAGGTTGCTCACACCATTCACGAAGTGAGATGGCGTCGAGTGCTCGATGAAGAATTTGGAGATGTGCCAAGAAGATGAGTTAAAGTTTTTTCAAAAGCCTGATTACACGGGATAGAACGTTAATCTATCACTATGATCCAGAGAACAATGCTCAGCCAATGCAGTGGAAGCACGTGGACTCACCACCTCCAAAGAAGGCAACGGTGCAGCCCTCCGCTGACAAGGTCATGCTCACAGTCTTTTGGGGCCATGACGCATTAATGATGCCAGATTTACTGGCAAAGGGCACCACAATTACAGGGGCCTATTATGCTTCACTTTTGAGGAAATAAAGGGAAGCTATCAAAAGGCGGGGCAATATCAGCAAAGTTACCCTCCTCCTGCAAGATAACACTACGGTTAACAACTCGCATGTCGCCAGATCAGAACCACGGGCGTGTGGTTATGAAATCTCAATCATCCTCCCTACTCTCTTGACCTTGCACCCTGTGACTTTCATCTCTTCCCAGCCATGAAGTTGTTTTTGAAATGGGTCAGCATAGATCTCTGAAGTCACGTCGTGGTCGGAGCACCAACCTGGGGTATTCTACAAAAACTGTCTCCAGAACTGCATCAAACGATGGGAGAAATGCATAACTCTGGTGATTCCTATGTAGAGAAAGACTAATAAGTGTGCCAAGTTTCGTTGCTCTACTGCTCTTGTAAGTGGGTCAGGGCATTACTTATTGCACACCCCTCGTATAATCTTGTTATGCAAATATTACGCAAGTATAAATCATGAAGAATCCTGCAGGAATATAATAACACGAGATAGATTGTCATCCCGTATGAAAACCGATCCTAAAGAGTATCATCTCATGAGAATACCGAAAAAAAAAGAAAATGGGAACGAAAATTATTGCCTTAAAAAATAGGCAGTTACCAAGATCTTTTGCAGATAAATGCAATTGCACGCACGCATATTACTGTATTTTTTTAGTTGTCTTTTCTTTTTTAATAAAAACAAAGATTTTAATATAAATATAAATACACACGCATAAAATAAATTTATAGAAGTATATATTACAGAATGTGTTCTTAATCTACAACAGGAAACTTCGAGAAATTAAAAGTTAATTGCAGACCATGATGAGTTTTCTATACGTTGCCTTGTTTCCCAACGCCCGCTGGCACTCCTGTGCATATTAGTTTTAGATTGTGTTTTTTACGGCATTTCACTTTAATATCATTGCTTATACTCATTTCTAAAAGATTTTAAAGAAAGCTAGACGGCACGTACACCGGTATGCTACAAACACGAACCAGCAACTTTATGGCAACCTAACTTGCATATCTACTACCACCAGGGAGCGACTACCATTAGCTGGGCAGTGGTCACTGCCAGAAGAGTATGCGGAGCTTGTTAGAAATTTGTTACTGTGAACTCCACGACGCAGACGAAGGAGCATAGGACTTGGGTCAACGTACATCTAGCAAATTACACATAACACCAACTGCGGTACTGAAGATTTGAGACAACTGCTGGAAGAAAGAGTTATCTGGGAAGAGAGAGAAAGAGAGAGAGAGAGAGTACGAGATAGAGAGAATCACAGTGACCCGGGCAAGAAGGCCGATCAGCAGATAGATATACTCGTTTACCATTTGCTGGTACCCCAATTTTTTTTTGAACTTACGTTTTTGTCGGTAAAATTAAAATCGAAATAAATCACAAAACAATATGTTTTATTATACAAATAACTTGTTTATTCCAATGTACATTTCTGGCATCTTAATTGAAAGACCATTTCGGGCGTGACCACTGTGCGTATAAGGTGTGATCAAGAGGTTCACATTGCTCTACTCTATTCATCAAATTTACCTCTGTTTCAGCAACAACGCGTCAAATCTCGTCCTCCAAGTTGTATAATCTGTTTGCTTTATCAGCCTAGAAATGAGACTTTACATATGCTTAAAGATAGGCACCGCCAAAAATGGCCGCAAAATCAAGTTGTTGTTGCTTTTTAAAACGAAATTACCTTTATTAAAATCCATTATTTCTGAGTAACTTCTTTTTTCCAGAAAGATAAACCCCTGAATTTTATCATATAGAAAACAGAATAATGTAAAACTTTTTCTACTATTTTTAATTCAATTTTAAATGTTAAATTTTCCCCAAAAGTTAACAATTGACATTTTTTGTCTTGCACAAAAAACGTACTTAAATATTTAAAAAAAAAAAAGGGTTTTTGAAATAATTAATTAATTTATTTATTGTCTAACTAAGATTTAGGATGATTTTCTAAGAGAATATGCAAAAATATTATAATATAAGTACCTGAATTTCAAATAATTCCACTTATTCATATAGGTAACCAGATATTCGCGTTGACGTAGAGTTCAGATCGACTCTGTTTACGTTTTCGTCTGATAAAAAGCAAACTATGGAAGACCAAACAGGCCAAAAAAAACTTATTTTTCAGTGACGAAAATTTCAATGTATTATTAAGCTGAGGCTGGCCAGTACCAGATGAGTGACCATTTGTATGCGTTTGGTTTTTAATGTGTATGTGTGTGGGGGCCAGACTCCCCAAAATGGGGGGCAATTTAAAGCAGAATAAAAAAAATTATTTCAGCGCGTTTGGTCCACCATAGTCAAAGGCGGCAAACGTTTTCAAACGGGATCGAAAAAAAAGATGCTATTTTTAACACAAAGGGCACAATATTTATCGAATTTTTTTTTTTTGGTATCGATTATTCAAAGCATGCCCTGTTTAATAATGGTCATGCATTATTCGGCTCGCTAAAAAAAATTGTTAATTTATTTATCAAAAATTTTAAAATAGCTTTTTTCGTATAAATATTAAAAAATATTTTTTTTTTGTTTTGCTTAACTTTAATTAATTATTTTACTTAACATATTCACCGAATTTCACACTTCAAAACTCAAAAGCGGGATAATTAAACACAATCAAAGTTCTGATATTCAGACGTCAAAATAAGGTATGCAAACAATTTTTTTTTTTTTTTTGAATCTATAATTCTGTCCCTTACAACACAATATGTTGATTTCAGTCTCAGATGATTATTTTAAGCATATTTGTCCCCACTTCAAAACAAGGGGGGGGTTGTAAGCAAAAAATATATATATATAAATATCGTTTATGAAAAATAAGTACACTATTATAAAGTTCATTCTTCTCCTAATAATCGCTGAAAATTTCGTATTGATCGGATAATTACCTGATTTTTGGTAGATTTTTAAAAAGACGGTCCGTCACAAAGTACTGACCTGCCCCCCCCCCCAGTTTTGGCGGTGCCTACTTAAAGATAAGAAATCACACGAAGGATGTGGACAGTTTATGCCCATTTCGTGAAATTACCCATTGAAATGTTTCTCTCAGTAAATTGATCGTATTGTTTACAATCGGCAAATATTGCTCTTGCGTTAGTCTCCTAATGATTGAATAGGCAATGAAAGCTCAACTCAAAACAGCCGACAGTTGTAGAATCTGAAATCAAAGAAAATAAAGTGATCAATTTAAAGCTCGCGGCCCAGACAAAAAAACCACCCTGCACATCTTTTTATATTGAGACCATTAATAACATAATTTATTTAAAATATTTTCGTTATATAAAAGATTCAGAGTGAACGTAAGCTACTTTCAAACACAAAAAATGGCTTTAACCTGCAAAACCGATCAAGCAGATAACTTGCATATCAAGTAACCCTGTATCTGATAAACGCGTGCTCATTGGCTCGATAAATTGGTGTGTGAACAATGAAAGTGCTATTGACAAATTAATTGTCACGTAAACACATGAATACACTTGGCAACATCAACTCCATGCAATGCTAATTGTCACTAGAATACAATGCGGAAAATCGCGTGTAGATTAGTGTCCAGGCAGATTTTCAAAACTTACTATACCCAGTCAAAATATTGCCCGGTACTCTATATTGACTCTGGTATTGAATTTCATGTTGCGATAAATGGCACGATAATTAAGGGAAGTTAAGTTTTAATAACACTTATGAGGCTAGTATTTAAAGAAAACGACCACACTATTCAATGACTGCGTCGGAATATTGCTATGTGGTAAAGTTTACCACTTATTCTTAATTCCCTTAATAGGACTCAACCTTTTTTTCTTAAATGGGCGCCGTGTAACGATAATATTTTAAATAAATATGTATAATTATTTTAAAAAAATACAGAGCCATGTGTTTCGATTTTATGCATATATATATATATATATGTGTGTGTGTGTGTGTGTGTGTGTGTGTGCGTGTGGGTGTGTTGTTGTGTGTATGTTTGTGCGTGTTTATGTGTGTGTAAGCCTCTAATGCGTGTTTTGCGGTTGGACAATTCCTCAGTAGAGCTGAACAGACCCGGGATCGAAATGACGAATGAAGCAATTCCTTGAAACTATATCAGAATTATAATAGTTGTCATTAATTTACTGTTTTTAGTGTTTTTATAAAATTACTAGAAGAGGAACACTGCGTTTCCCGGTATTAAACGTAACGTTAAATTCTTTTAAATAAGTAAGTACAAAAAAAAAAGAAAAACGGAAAGAAACTGAGACACGTGCATGCGAATTTCATGTGTTTTTTTTCTAAACATTCTATTGCTTGTTAGTAAAAAATATACGAGATCTTAGATCAAAATTTAAACCTATAGGCAGTGTCCAGTACGATAGCACTAGACACGCACTTTTAAAAGTGTATTCAAACCTATTTATTTTTGACAAAATCTGCCATATTATTTGTCAGATTCGCGAATGTGCCGTCGTAAATTTCAATTTTGATCTCGTAGCAGCCGTTTTTTTCCGGAAGAAAATCAATTATTTTTCTTTTACATGTTTATATATATTTTTTTTTTCAATTATGTAAATGAAGGATTAATGGAGTATATAGGTTAACGGTATCCTCATCCACACATATTCTTACTTTTATAGATAATATAGATTATACAGACGTACAAATTATAAACAAAATTATCCATATATAATTATATCGGGTTGTAACAGTTATATATTAAGGCCACTGTCAATAATTTTCCCCACTCTCCTGGGCCTCAAACCAAAACGTAGATTCTATGAACAAATCTTATTTCTTAGAAGTGTACGCCTGTGAAACTCACTTACGTTAACCTGTTTCCCACCTGACTACAACTTAGATGTCTTCAAGTAAAACAAAAACACATTACTGGTGAACCGTCCCCTGAAGTAAGACATCTTATCAAATCTCCAATACTAACGATTACTATGATACTATCTCATTGATTACTGTACACAAAATAAGCCTTATCCCTGAGCGACCTCCGAGCCTTGATACATAATACCTACCATGTAAACACACACACACATATACACGCATACATACACATACACAAAGACACACACACTAAGTGCCTTTTAAAAAAGATGTATAACCTGTAATAATATTTATGGATATTCCCTATTACAAATACTTTTTATCACTTCTTAAGTACCATTCTTAGTTCTTAGATTCATAAATGATTGATGAAAGTTTTCCAAATATTTAAATTAATAATGAAAACCCCAACTGACTTAATCGTTTTTTTTTTGTTTTTTTTTTTACTTCTGCGGGATTTCACTGGGAAACCTAAGTTTTAAAAGCTTTTCAATAATTCATAATATCATTCATTGTGCTCTTCAATAATATAAAACTTGTAAATATATTACATTCGTTATATTATTATTTTTTGGTCTTACATAAATATATATATATATATATATATATATATATATATATATATATACATATATCGAGGTACATTTCTGAGACATGAGGGAGACTGTGAAACAAGGGTGATAATGGCATGTGTATACATTGCACGCACACTTCATATTCATAACACATACGAGATGCAACTCATTATATATATATATATATATATATATATATAAACCCATCAGTAGACAGAAAAAATGAGGGTACAAAAACTACAAAGTATTATATATGGATCTATTCAATTGCCTAGTAGGTGTGCCCATCAATTGGGGTATTTGGGGAAATATATAAGTATATATATATATATATATATATATATATATATATATATATATATGAATGTAACTCTTGGTTCGTTCGCTAATTGTCTAAAAACCACTGGACGGATGGCTTCCACATTTTGGTATAATATGTTTACTATATGCATGTGTGTTTTTATATATTTCCTTTTAATTATAACATTATACTTAATTTTTCTATGATAAATAGGTGGGTTCCTTTTTACAGATAGGCCATTTTTTTATTTAGGGACACTTATTAATTACCGCTTCCTGTCACGTTGCCAGTGTTTCTAATTTAGCAGTTTTGCTGCTAGATCTAGAGGTTTCGTTTGCAATCTAGCGGGAAATTCTCGAAAATCTGGAGATATTTCGCACCCACACACCCGCAAGCGCTTGAAAATACTTTAAAACATAAAATAAATTCATTCATGTAAGTAAAAAAAGTAGCATTTATTGCCTTTGGTAGCAACTATTTATTGATTTTTTTTTTTTTTCTTAAATCTCGCTATAAAATCGATTTTTCCAAGTACATTTTCGGTCGGGGGTGGGCATTCCAACCATCGAAGTTTAGATTAAAATACGAAATTTAGAAGTATTTAGTCGAAAATTGTAAAAAGCAAGAAACAACAGCAAAACATATATATCAACCCATTAGAATGTAATTATCTACCGACCTAAATACTTTAAACATTCTAAAACAAAGTTGTTTTGTTTTTTTTATTTTTCTAATTTCAAAATATGTTGCACCATTATTGTGATGTTTAATTTTCAGTATATTTCAATTTAACTTTTATTATAAAAAGTTTGAGTTTATGATTTGTTTCCTGCAAAAAAAATACCCTCTCTGAAAAAAACAGGTAAAACTAGCTGATAAAATACGGGAGCTAACCGCTTCAATATAATTCCAGAAACATATAGTGAGAAAACACGGAACATTTTATATATTAATATGCTATATTTATAATTTTTTATGGTAGGAAGTTAAAATATGGAGTTTTTTTTGGGGGGGGAGGATTAGCGATTTTGGAAAATTTCAGATTATAAAAGTTCTGGACATTTCTTTCTCCTGATCTCGCGGGTTTTTTTAAATCTCAGTTGCCAACTCTGAATCACTAAAAAACACACTACAGGCTTAATGTAAACAGAATGTGTTGACATTATCGGTAAATGTTCAATGGGTTTTATCACATGATTATTGATAAATTAACCGCACGTGGTCGCTTTCCTATTAAATATTAATCGAAAAATATTAGGTACAGATAAAATGAATCCCGACTCTCAAAGTGTATAAACATTTTGACCCCTCCTTTACTTAAAAATTCACCAAAAATCAGGAAATTAACAAATTTTAATGAAAATTGCAGTAATTATCAAATAATGATCGCAGAATATAATAAATTATTATTACTGAACTCTTACTGAAAATAATTTAAAACATAAAATAAACTCATTCATATAAGTAAAAAAAGTGGCATTTATTACATTTTGTAACAATTATTTATTCATTATATGTTTTGTTTTCACCTTTTTTCGACTAACCATTCTTAAATCTTGCTATAAAATCGATTTTTCCAAGTACATTTTTGGTGGGGGGCATTCCAACCTCCGAACTTTAGTTGAAAATACGATAGAAACAACAGCAAAAAAAGACATATATTAATACAGTAGAATTAAATTATCTACCGACCTAAATACTTTTAACATACTAAAACAAAGTTTTTGTGGTTTTTTTTATTTTTCTAATTTCAAAATATGTTGCACCATTATTGTGATGTTTAATTTGCAGTGTATTTCAATTTAACTTTTATTATAAAAAGTTTGAGTTCATGATTTGTTTCCTGCAAAAAAAAATACCCTCTCTGAAAAAACAGGTAAAACTAACTGATAAAATATGTAAGCCTTCTGGGGAGCTAACCGCTTCAATATAATTCTAGAAACATATAGTGAGAAAACACGGAACATTTTATATATTGAATATACTATATTTATAATTTTTTTATGCCTGGAAGTTAAAATATGGAGTTTTTTGGTAGGGGGGAATTAGCGATTTTTGAAAATTTCAGATGATGAAAGTAAAAAATCTAGCGATTTTCTGGGCATTTCTTTTTCCTGATCTCGCAGTTTTTTTTTTTAAATCTCAGTTGATAAAACTGTATCACTAAAAAAAAACTACAGGCTTAATGTAAACAGTATGTGTTTACAATATCGGTAAATTTTCTATGGGTTTTATCACATAATAATAGTTAATGTAACCACGTGATTGAAATTTAATTTAAATTAACCACACATAGTCGCTTTCATATCAAATATTCATCGAAAAATAGTAGGTAACGATAAAATGAATGCCAACGCTCAAAGTGTATAAACATTTTGACCCCTCCCTTTACTTAAAAATTCACCAAAAATCAGGAAATTAACCAATTTTATGAAAATTGCAGTATTTATCAAATAATGATCGCAGAATATAATGAACTAATTATTTTTTCTTAACTCTTAGTGAAAATGTTTTATTTTGTTTAAACAAAAAATACCTTTACTAAAGTTATGGTTTTCAGTAGTAAAGAAAAAAACGCAAGAATTTATTTTTGTTTTTTTTAAAGTATCGTAATCTGTAACAATACAAAATTTTTACAGTAACATTACGAAAAAAGCCCCTAAAGTCCGTATTAATGAATTCGATATCACTGGAAGAAAAATGAATTCTCGCATACTATTCAGGAAATTAAAGATTCAATTAGATTCCTATTTCAGTCATCTAAATTATTTAGGGTGAAATGAGTTTAGGAATTTATAGCCAAACCAATTTTTTTTTTTTGCTTAAAAATAGCATTGATACAGTAAGTCAGGTAAAATTTGCATAGAATGCTCTGCTTTACGGTTGTTGTAAAAATGGAACGGAAATTTTAATTTCGTTCGCTTTTAAATTCGGTACATTTTTACATGGCGTCCAACTCATCGTTCACATTCGACACATCAACTGTTATTGCTTTTCGGATATGCTGGCAAGGTTAGGGGTGTCTATACCGAAAGTCGTTCTTAACATGGGTAGATTGGTAGGTGTGTCAGAAATTTCGTGAAAAATAGTGAATAATTCCACCCCGTTTTTCCAAGATTATAACTCCTCGAAAAATGTAATTCAAGCCCTATTTTTTTTAATTAAGGGAGCAAGGACCAGGGTTTTATTAAAAAAAAAACAAACAAGGTGTTTTGTATAAAAAAGGTTTTAAGCTTCGGACTTTATAGATAAGTTTCTAAAAACACTACTTTTTGTTTTAAATTTAAATATATTATTTATTGACCTTCTCTATTCAATTTGTGATATATAACATTTTGGTGAGTAAATTATTTACTTTTTAATAGACATTTCAAAATAGGAGGCGTGAATTATTCTACCTCCTGTCTTTCCAAGCTTATAACTGCTCGAAAATGTAATTCAAACCCTATTTTTTTTCAATTAAAGGAGCAAGGACCAATGTATCATAAAAAATAAATACAAATGAAAAAACAAACAACGCGGTTAAAAAAAACAGGTGTTAAACTTCGAAAAACAAATAATTCTTCAGATTTTGGACTGTAAAATATGTACAAAATGTCAATGCTGTGACCAGGATTCGAACCTAAGTTAGCACGGCCACAACGTGGGGTCCTAACCTCTAGACGATCACGGCTAACACTGACGCATGTCGCTCTTGGCAGAAAGACACATGCCTACTGTCAAACTATTGAAAAATAAGGAGGAAACTTGAAATTCTCACGCATGCGCAAAAATACACTATAGCAACCATTGTTAAATGCAGCTGAATCTCTTCGCTCGCTAAGAAAAGTAGATCAGACCAGTTCTTCTAAGAACTCACCAAACGCCAAAAGAAATAAGTTAAATTAACCGCAAAAGAAACTGCAAGAAAGTCATCTTCTAAGAACTCAGTGGAAGCTGATCAAAAAGAATCAAAATCCAAGCCCTAGCCACAAAAATAACTAGATATTGTGGCTACTATACACAATCTACTAATAAAAACAAGTAAGTTTTCTAAAATAAACTACAATAAGTTGACCAAATAACCTCACACTGTCACTGATTAGCACTTCATATAAAGATAACAACTACACTATTGGTGTATATACCGTTCCACACTTTAACTATTGGTGACGGGGCAGTATCTCAATTCTACGAGAGTTGTCTTGCTATAAGATAGGTGATATAAAAGTAAGATACACATAAGTGTTATATGTTTAGATTTAATAAAAAATGCCAAAGTCAGCACGTAGTAAAAAAGCTCAGAGAAATATAGACTATGAAAAAAAACAAAGTCAAGGTATTATCTGAGCAAAAAGAATACTATCAGAAAAATGCTGAAATAATAAAAATTAAGTATCATGTAAATCCTGAGGCAAAGAAAGCTGCCTCACGTGCTGACTCAAAAGGACGGTATAACAGGGATCCCGAGGGGAAAAAAACTTTCTCACGTGCTCTTTATAACAAAGAACAAGAAAAAAAGAAGTCTGCCTCACGTGCTGACTCAAAAGCACGGTATAACAGGGATTCTGAGGAGAAAGAAGCTGCCTCACGTGCTCTTTCTAACAAAGAACCAGAAAAAAGGTTTCCTCACGTGCTCTTTATAAAAAAGAACCAGAAAAGAAGAAGGCTGCCTCACGTGTTATTTATAACAAAGAACCAGAAAAAAAGAAGGCTGCCTCCCGTGCTGACTCAAAAGCACGGTATAACAGGGATTCCGAGGGAAAAAGCTGCCTCACGTGCTCTTATAACAAAGAACCAGAAAAAAGAAGGCTGTCTCACGTGCTGACTCAAAAGCACGGTATGACAGGGATCCCAAGGGGGAAAAAGCTGCCTCATGCACACACTATTATAAATATAAATATCAAAAACTGCCAAATCTTTGCCAAAACGCCAAAGAATGAACCAAGAAAAATTTAATAGTGAATGTATGAACATTTTAGAAATTTATAATACTCTAACTGTTTTATCAGAGAGGCGGTAGCACTCTCTATGTAATATAGAACCGATGGAGGACCAAGAGGCAACTCCTAAGGCCCAAAACCCAAATACCTAAAACTCAGCAGGAAGCGACCTGCTACTAATGGAGGCGGCAATGAGCCGCCTCCTAAAGAAGACAATACTATCATGAATGTAAGTTTAAAAATTAGACTGTAAGTAAAAATACTAATTAACAAGAATAAAAAAAGCATTGGAAATGCAAAAGGATATAGGGATGGTATAGCCCTATAGCTTTTTACAACCGTAATGATGGCACGGAGTGAAGATTGGAGAAAAGCTATAGGGCTATACTTTGGATGCAATTCTATTTCCATGTGCCTAGCCATTCATAGCTATATTGTTTGTATACTTTATGGCATACCATCCCTATATCCTTTTGCATTTCCAATGCTTTTTTATTCTTGTATAATGTATGTACGTATGTGAGTGTGAGTTCTATATTCTGTTATGATTGTGTTTCGGTTTCGATTATAGCTGATTGCAATCAGATCATATGTTTTGTTTTAACTTTTGATATCATGACTATATATTGAATACAATATAATATGAACTTACGGACTCGATAATAATAAATTTGCGTAAAAGAAAATATCATATTTAAGCCTGTTTTACGACCGGGCAACGTCATACGTTATTGCTAGTATATTTATATATCAATTACGTGGAGTTAGACCAGCAGATGAGCTGTCATTTTCCTGCGGAATAATCATTAACAGAGCCTGAAGAGATTCAGGCTGAAGTGAAATAACGATAGGCCTCAACTCAATTAAATTATAGACCGAAGGTGCTGATACATTTCTAATATCATGCAATATATATATATATATATATATATATATATATATATATATATATATATATATATGGGGGTTGTGTGGTTGTGCGTATATATATATATATATATATATATGTGTATATATAATATACCACTGAACCAATGATGCTTATGGAGCAATCATTTTGTTACAAAAAATGATTAGTAAAATTAAAATAATATTTTTATTTTTACAATTTGAAAAATAAACTTTTAATGTTAAATTAAACAAAACGTAATGTTTGCTAAGCATAAGAACTTTCGGATCATTCAAAAGTTATCTGCAGATTACAAAAACAAAAGGCAATTTATTTACTTAGTATTATTATTATGATTATTATTATTATTATTATTATTATTATTATTATTATTATTATTATTATTATTATTATTATTACTACTACTATTTGACCACTAGGCATCAAGGATCTGATTTGAAACATCTGGTTTACTCTGGGAGCAGCAGTGATAACTTTTCTCCCCGAACATCAAGCTATCTCCACCTCTTTCGATAGCATTTGAAAATATGTTTGCGTGATCGCAACAGCCACTAATTGGTTTCTTGCTGGCAGCACCTATTGGTCTATACTAGAATTTGAGTGGTATCACCCTACCAGAGGTCCCAGTTCTCTTCGCGCTTGACCTGCGGACCTTTGGTCAGCGCTCTCTCCTCGCCCTTTCCATCCTCTTTGACCGTTCTCTTCTCTTTTGTATCACACTTTTTGGGGGGTAGGGGATAAGACAATGGGATGGATGCCTGATGGGAGTGTAGAACTTGTACTTTTGTAGCTTCAGTGTTATTCATTCCATGTAACGCTTCATCGTTATATTGTGTACTATTCTCTTCATTCAATGGGTTTCCTTAATATTTCAGCCGTTTTCATTATCGTTAACCATTATATTTTTGCAGCCATTCCTCTAATTCCAATTTCCCTCATTTTCAAACTTTTCCGGGATTGTTACTAGTGCTCCTACTTCGATGGGCGTGGAATATGCAATGCCCCTGACTCACTTCCAGTTGTCTGATCTAGCTAAAATTTTGCAGGTAAAATAATGTATATCTCTACAAAATATATGCCACAATACAGCTCAGAACAAATCGTGGTTTCTGTTTTACAGGTGTTTACACTGAGTCGGGGGTGCAATGAAGCCTGTTGAATGTCCAGCTGTGATCCGCTTTTTGTATTTGAAAGGGCGCACACCACAGGAGACGTTTGATGAAATGAAAGAAACTTACGGTGATAATGCCGCATAATATAACCTTGTAAACCGCAGGCATCATGAATTAAAACATGGCTGGAAGTCTGTGGAAACAGCTCCGAGACCTCGTCGCCCCCCTTTTGCCATAGATGAGACATATGTCCGTCAATTTGAGCAGCCATTTTGGAAGATCGGCGCATTACTATTCGTCAAATAGCCCAAGATGCCAAGATTAGTACAGGGTATGTGGAATCTATCATTCAAGGCCATTTGAATATATAAGATGTCTGTCAGATGGATTTCCAGGTTGCTCACAGCATTCCAGAAGTGAGAACGCGTCGAGTGCTCGAGGATGAATTTGGAGATATGCTAAGAAGACCTTCCCTACTCTCCTGACCTTGCACCCTCTGACTTTCACCTCTTCCCAGCTATGAATTTCATTTGGAAAGGAAATCGTTTCCCAGATGATGCAGCTTTGATTTCTGATGTGACGTTGTGGTTGGAGAATTAACCTGAGGTATTCTACAAAAACGGTCTCCAGAGTTGCATCAAACGATGGGAGAAATGCATAACATCCTGTGGTCAGCTTTGACAGAAAAATCTATAATTTTACAGGGATTTTCCTTCTTGTAAATTATATCGAGACCTTGTCTTCTTGCTTGGATAGGTGTGTCCGTCTGTATGTCCATTTCCCATGGGATATTTTGGTTATCGTTTTCGTCTACTGTTGCGGGTTTATGCTTTTACTATTTGTCTGTACATTCAAAATGCAGTTGTTTCCTAAATTCCCCTTGTACTGCCCCCTACTTATTCGTGTCTTTTTTTTTAGTATTATTTGGGAGAGTTTGCTGCATTAACTTACTATATGGTTTATCGGTTCGTGTCGTTGTTCACAGAGTCTGCCTTTGCTGTTTTCTTGTGTTTTACCGATCTTTGCTTTGATATGGATGGATCTTATCAAGTTATCTTGGGCTGCCGTTATTAGCGATGAGGTTTCTCGGTTTATATATCCGTTTCGCATCCATGCCCAGTTATTTTCGTTTTTCTCATCTTTTCTCATTCTTCAGCGGAGTTGTTTCTCATCCCATTTTTTCTCGTTTTGTAATTTGTCTGTCTGTGTTCTGTTTTGTTGTTGTTTTTTTTTCAGTTTCACTCGCTGCTATAATCATCCTTTCAGTATTTTGCATTGTGTGTGTTTTCTAGTTGTTTTTTTTTACATTCACACAGTATTCTGTGCGATCAGTGCTCTCTCATCGCTTTTCCTTTTCACGTCGCCTTTCCTTGGGATGTAGTGCATTATACATTGTCATGATTTTACTTGTCTTCTGATTGAGCTTTCTCGGTTCTTTTTTTGCCCACTCTATAAACCATCCAGGTTATCTCCTAGTTATACTGCCCACACACATATATATATATATATATATATATATATATATATATATATATATATATATATATATATACTAGCAAAAATACCCGTCGTTGACTGGGTTCAAAAACAGCGTACAGAAAATGGACTCTGATTTATGAAAGTATGATAGGTTATGACGAGGAAGGGTTGTAATGAGATAGCTTCGAATTTGGGGGTATCAAAACCAAAGCCAAATATGATGAAAGTAAAAATAAAATAGATAAACCCCATAATTTATTATACCATGCTTGTTCACACTAAAACACCTATCACAATATTCTCTGGATCACTATTAAAAACCTTCTTAAACTTTGTGACATATTTCCATTCTATGGAAGTCAGGCGCGAACGAACACCCCATAATTTTATTATGCAATATTTCTTCAACTGAAACATAATTATCAAAGTATACTTACGCAGATAGATATGAAAAATCTTTATTAAAGTGTGGGCCAATTTTAATCCTATGGAGGTCAGGCGCGAACGCAGACCCCACAATTTATTATGCAGTCCCTTTTTAAGTTAAAACATATTTATCAAAGTATTATTATGTACATCTATATCAAAAACACATGTAAACGTTTTTTTTTTTTAATTTTTAATTTTTTTTATTTCAATACTTTTTGGACCCGGTGCGAACGCAGAATCCACAATTTTAATTACTCACTGTTCTGCCAGATCAAACATACCAATTACTGTGCCTCGATGCATCTTCTATCGTTATATGTAATCAGTTTTTTTTAATAGTCACCCATATAGGAGTCTATTGGTGATGAGACACACACAGACACACACACATACATCCAGCTTTATATATATATATATATATATATATATATATATATATATATATATATATATATATATATATATATATATACCTTTTATTAGCTTTCTGCTATATCATTTTGTTTCCAGAAGTTTATTGTTCTCCTGGGGTATTTCTTTCCAATTCTCTCTTAAATTTCTCTTGCTTTGATGTTGTCCGATTCCAGAATTCCCAAGTATTCAGAGTCATCGTGTTCCCCTAGTGCACTCAGCTCCGTTTAGTTGGGTAGTTCAAGTCCTTTGGATGTTTCTAGTTTCCCTTTCTTATAACTAGTAGTGCAGACATTTCTATTCAAACTTCCATTTGTATATCTTGCCTGAAGTTCCTGGCAGTGTTAATTAGTGTCTCTAGCTCTTTCCGATCTTTGCAAAAAGTTTCAAATCATCCATACACATGAGGTGGTTCATTATTTTCATTTGTATTTTAGAACTTTTATCAGAATAATATGTCTCAGAATAATATTTAGGGGCATCATGCCTATGGTTAACAGTAATGGTGATAGTGAGTCTCCTTGGTAGACGGCTCTTTGTATGTAAATTGCTGTTATGCGTTGTCCCTCAGCTGCTAATTCCACTCTCCATGTTTTATTGGATTTTCTCATACGTTGGTGATCCTTCTTGGTATATATAACTTTTTAGGCATTCTATTATCCATGCTTGGGGGATCCTGCGCAGGTATTTTTGTAATCGATCCATGCCATGGCTAAATGCTTTCTCCTCCTTTTTACCGTTTTTTTTTACATAAGCATCACCACATTATCAAGGCCGAGAGGCCACTCAAGGATAAGGGTTAAAGAGTGTACAGTAGAAATTGGACAATATAGTAATCATTAGTAATGAAAATTTGGTAAAGTTGATAACTTATATGGAACGGCTCATCAAGAACTTATTTACGTAAGACTTGAACACAACCATATTGTAGTCAGCCGGAAAGCAGGAAAACGGAAGACAATTCCACATGCGTGCAGTTCTAAGAAAGAAGCTTTGTTCATGGATTCTACGTTTAGGTTTAGGCACAGATAAAGAGTGGGGGGAATTATTGAAAGTGTTTACAGCTAGACGAGTGTTTCTTGTGAAAGTTTGGCGAGGGGGGGACCATAGATTGAAGCTCAGTCGAACACTTTCCATGAAAATAACGATACATCAGAGACAAACTCGCAACATCTCTTCTGTGAGATAGAGGTTGCAAGGAAGAGAAAAGGACATCTCCTACGAGGCTACGAAGTCTATTTTGAACTCTATCAAGGCAGGACAAGTCCTTTCTAGCAGCTCCTGCCCAGGTGTGGCAACATTATTCCATCCTTGGACGTACCTGGCTCTTATATAGATAGAAAATAGCATCAGCAGTGAGATATCTACCGGATCGATAGAAAGATCCCACCATTTTTCCAGCGGCCTTGGCAACAGATTTGATGTATATGTTCCATTTAAGATCAGGAGTAATAGTCAAGCCAAGAAGCTTGTCAAAACTTGAGGCCTCCTGAAGACGAGAGCCATTCATTTCAATTGATGCCATATGTGGATCAGAATGTTGATGATGTAAAGAGAGAAGCTTGGTTTTAGATGCATTAAAAGTAACCAACCACTCCTTACCCCATTGTACTACGTGCTCAAGATCAGAGGAGAGAGAATTGGAGAAGACTTGGTCGTTTACTGTCTTAGATCTGCTACCATACATGGTAGTGTCGTCAGCATAGATGTCTACAAATGATGTAAGGATGTGATTTGGAAGATCATTAATGTAGATCAGGAAAAGAGTTGGGCGCATGATGGACCCCTGAGGGACACCGGCATTAATACTGTGAGCTTCTGATTTTTGCCCCTCAACTACTACTCTTATGAACCTATCAGAAAGAAATGATTTAATAATTGAGAAGACATTTCCAGCAATCCCATAGCTAGAGATCTTATGAAGTAAACCTTTATGCCATACCCTATCAAAGGCCTTAGATATGTCAAGAAATATTGCCCTAGAAAGGTTGCCTCCTTTAGAATATTTGGATCTATATAAAGCCTTTTTTTCCATTTTGGCATGCGTTCTGTTCCTCGGGGATTAGTCCACAGTTATTCACGGAGGTGTACATTTGTTCCCCTCCTTGTACTCTCAGTATTTTCCAGATAGTGATAAGCACGGGATCGGCCGATAGTTGCTGGGGACGGTCCCATTCTCTCTGTCCTTCTTTAGTAGTAGTTTTGTCATCCAGTCTGACACGCTTGCTGCCTGTATACACCTTTTCATGTTTTAGGCTAGCCTTTCGTGTATGGTTTAGGGTTTTTGAACCAGTATGCATGTATCCCCTCGAGCCATGGTGCTCTCCAGTTTGTCATTTTCCCCATGGTATTCTTTAGGGTTTCCGAGCTAATTTTATTCACTGATCCTTCTTCTATTCGTTGTAATTCTTCTTTTATGTATTTCCGCCATTCAGCATTTCTATTGTGATCTCGTTGTTTATCACATATTTTATTCCAGTCGAATTTTGTTTCTGTCAATTTTGGTCGTTCAATTTATATTTTGCCTCCATTTATATTTTCGTAGAATTGACTTTCATTTGTTTCAAATGTCCTGTTTTGTTTGCGTTGTTCAGCTTTATATCTATATCGTTTTAATCTCGCTTCTTTTGTATTTTTTTTTGTCCAGCCGTTAATATTTCTTGTTTAACCCTTCCCCGGCAGTCACATTTCCAATATTCCATCTTCTTTACATTCTTCCTATTGAGAATTGTGGTTTCTTTTGAATGGGTTGTATTGGAGTTTCTAGTCTTATTCCCCATCCAGGTTTGTCCATTTCTTACTTCGTTTTTTTTTTAAATTTCGATGGTTATGATGGCTGTACTCTGTTGGTTCGTTCTCATTTTGTTCCCTAAAATTAGAGGTAATACTTACCTGATCAGCGTCCATGTTACTTGTGTTTCTGAAATTAGAAAGCTAGTCAATATTCACAGGATGACGATCTGGTTCCCCATGCTGGCTACCAAAGGATAATCTGCCGATAATGACACCCAGATCTTTCTTCTGGGTCCCACGGTTTGAATTATTTCAATTGACATTTTTCATATTTGGCGTTTGTGGAAACAGCGTGCCTAGAATTGTTTTACCTGTGGTTCTGACGCAGAGATACTGTATAACTCTAATGTATACGGGAGGTATCGGGCACTATCACATATACATAAAATACATGAACGGTCACAGACAAGACATAAAAAAAAATCAACTACGTATTTTATTTAGAAAAGTCAGTAGTACTTCTCTGTAAGAAGGCGTTTGAATATAAGTCTACATTACATTGTACTGCTTATTCGCTAAAACAGTCGAGAAAAAAACGGAGAAAACTATTTTTCCCCGCCGCAGTTGTAGTAAGTTCTTTAACCCCTGTTCCAAGACAGTGCAGAATGCTGTGCTTATATCGCAACAAAGATTCACTGCTTTATGAAATAAATCTGGAGAAGAATTTACGTTTTCAAAAATAAACTCACATTTCGATGGTTTTCCTTTTAGGGGTTTGTCTAGGGCGAATCTGTTAAGCTTTCTTGTTCTAAATTAAATTCC
Organism: Euprymna scolopes; assembly: GCF_053919585.1. NCBI lineage: Eukaryota > Metazoa > Mollusca > Cephalopoda > Sepiida > Sepiolidae > Euprymna > Euprymna scolopes. Next base: position 14,076,468 of record NC_136513.1, on the reverse strand, counting down.
ATGTTGCTGCCGGTCATGTATGGCGTAGGGAGTAGGAGTCGGGATCCACAGTCCTTGTTTTTAGCACAAACACACACACACACACACCCACACACACACACACATATATATATATATATATATATATATATATATATATATATATATATATATATATATATATATGCACCAAATTTTGCCAAAAATGAAAAAAAATTAGTTCATTGGTAACATTTAAATGGGCAAACAGATGTCCATGCTTATATTGCTACAAATGTATCCCACACGGAACCGAAACAGATGCACACGCTTGAAAGAAGGGTGCAACTGGCTCCTATCCCCTTGGCATCCCTTTATGCCGTACATGGTTGGATATGTTCCTGACGGCGTGGTTTATTTACTTGTCTCCAATCTTAGTCCGGCTTTCAAATTATCAACAGGGCCGATCAGAAATAGACTGAAATTCCAAGCAACGGTGTTTTACCAACTAGACAAATGATTATATATATATATATATATATATATATATATATATATATATATATACATACATATATATATATATATATATATATATATATATATATATATATATTATTCCTTAATTGGAATTCATTTTTTTTATTTCATTTTATTTTTTTTAAATAAAAAAAATTAGACAAATGACGTCAAGGATTAACTTTTTTCATAACATAAAAAAATTATTACATTAAATGTTACAAGTAGCATGCCCACAAGGGATTAGTCACTAGTACAACTTCTAGGATGCTGGAGTTCGTTCGCTAACAAAGTTCTCCGTTCATTATTGTTAGTTTACACTTGAGAAAAATATCAACTTAGAAAAGAAAACAGCGACACGTCTCAATCAGGTTGAATGAGAGGGGCGTCGCTGAAGCGCGTGGTAGCATGTGCTTTCTCTGATTCAGATGTTTCCGTTATTGGAATCGGTTGACTGTAACTTCGCCTTCTCGATACATGTCCCAAATAATCACTAGCCAATCAGAGCCGACCCTGTGGATGGGTCCAGTAACGTTCTGCTTCTAAATGGTGGGGGAAATTTCAAGTATTTTTCACTAAACTCTGAACATCCTGACGCAGAAAAAAATCAGAAATAAAAAAACAACCTTTAAAATTATCCAAGAGAAAATAAGGCGGTCGATATTAAAGACCCCCATCAGTTCTTCTTATTTGAATTCGTCAGACACCGCGACAAAACTGAATTACTATTTCAGTAAAAGCAATAAATAACCACGCCCCGTGGATGGCGATTTTTATTGCTCCACTATCAGCTGTCATGTTCACTCAGATCTGTCTGGGCTCACCGAATTTATTTATACTCCAACCACTTTAGGGACCATCTAAGAACTGTTTTCTTTTGAGACCAATTTTACGAGAACCAATACTTATCTTGAAATAACTATTTTCTCTGCCCCTTTCTTTTATCATCAGTCGTGGAATCCTTTTCCCAAAGGGGCTTTGCAGTCAATTACAACTTAACTGACTACTTCACAGCGATCTACTTTCCTTGATTCTCTGGAGGTCTCTCAATTAAAACATAACTGCCAAATTTTCACTGCTTGTGAAATTTATATTTAGGGTTTCAACTTAAATCCTTCAACGACCTATCTTGTGAGGGGGAATCATTTTGATTATCTCTTCAGAAAATAGTGCTTTTATTCCATCATCATCACCATCGTCGTCGTCGTCATCATCATCATCATCATCATCATCATCATCATCATCATCATCATCTTCATCATCATGATGTTAGATTCAACAATGCGAAATCTCCCGAAATCGTGTTAAAAAGACCATCAAAGAGACATCATGCCTCTCGAACCACCAGCAAGGTTCTCCATCATTGTCCTGTGCGCCGTCGGATCACACAAAACTCACCGGTTCCTAAAATAAATTCGGAGTTGAATTTAACTTTTTAAAACTAAAACTAACATTTCGATGATTCCCTTTTAGGGGTTTGTCCGGGGTGCACGTGCTAAGCTTTCCCTTTTAGAGTCCTTGTACTAAATTAAATGCCAGGTCGCTGCCGGCCAGAAAGGGTGTAATTAGAAGGAGGAGGGATGTCACAGTCCTTGTTTTTAGTAGACACACACTCTTATGTATACATACATGTGCAAAATTCTGTCTGTCTTTGCAAAAAAAAGAAAACTGTCTGATTATTATTATTATTATTATTATTATTATTATTATTATTATTATTATTATTATCAATGGCTCCCCTGAAGCTTTCACACGAGTCAGAAGACGATCTGATTGGAGACCTGCGGTATTCTGTGGATTATAAGTGCCAACAACTCTCCCCAGACGTCTAGCTCTCTCCTCCTTCTTCGATAGCATTTGCAAATAAATGTGCATCATCGCAAGTCCAGGTCTCTCCCCCTTCTTCGATAGCATTTGCAAATAAATGTGCATCATCGCAAGTGCATCTTACCATTGATTTCTTGCTGGCATTGGGCATTGGTTTATAATGGAATTTGAGCGGCATTAAGCCTCCCCAAGATCCCAGTTCTCTTCGCACTTGCCCAGCGGAGGTCTGGCCAGTGCTCCCTCCTCGGTCTTTCAAACCACCTTGACCCTGCCCAGCTCTTTGTTATCATTTTTGGGGGACGGAACGCTGGTGAAACAATGGAGAGATGCATAATGGGGGTGTAAAAGATGTAGATCTGCAGCTTCGGTGTTCTTTATTCCCTGTAACGCTTATTCGTTATATTGTCTTGTCTTATTCTCCGCATTCAAGGGTTTTCCTTAATATTTCAGCCGTTTTCATTATCGTTAGGCGTTGTATTTTTGCACCTATTCCTCTGATTCCAAATTCTGCCATTCTTTTTTCCAGTTTACTTTTTGGGATTGTTCCTAGTGCTCCTACTATTATCGGCTCTATTATGATTTTCTTCATCATCTAAATCCCTTTTAACTCACTGGCTAGTTCTGTGTATTTGCTTCGTTTCACCTTTTCTTTCATACTCACCCTGTGGTCAGCTGGAACAGCAACGGCTACGATTTGACAGGATTTCTCTTTCTGGTAGGTTATTTCGACATCTGGTTTTCTTGCTTGTATGGGTTTGTCCGTTTGTATGTCCATGTCCCATAGGATTTTGTGGTTTTCGTTTTCGAGTGCTGTTGCGGGTTTATGCTTGTATCATTTATCTGTACGCTCAAAATGAAGTGTATTGCCCTCCCCACTTGGTCATGACTGTTTTTGTAGTACTTTTGGGCCAGTTTGCTGCGTTCACTTACTATATGGTTTATCGATTCGTCTCTTTGCCCACAGAGTCTGCATGTGCTATTTTCTTGTGTTTTATCGATTCTTGCTTTGATATGGTTGATTTTTATCGAGTTATCTTGTGCTACGGTTATTAGGGATTCACTTTCTCTGTTTATATGTCCTTTTCGCATCCATGTCCAGGTGTTTTCGTTATTTTGTCATTCTTACGAATCTTCCGTGAAGTTGTTTCTCTTCCCACTACTCTTTTCTCGTTTTGTCATCTGTCTCTTTTTTTTAAGTTTTTTTGGGTTTCTCCGTATCTCTCGCTGCCATAATTATCCTTTCAATGTTTTGCATTATGTATTTTTCTAGTTTTTTTGTGTCCTTCACACAGTCTTCTATACAGATCAGTCCTCTCCCGCCGTCTTTCCTTTTCACGTAGATTCTGCCAATATCATCTTTTGGGTGTAGTGCATTATGCAGGGTCATGGGTTTCCTGGTTTTCTGGTCGAGCTGTCTCAGTTCTTCTTTTGTCCATCATATAAACGGCCCAGAGTACCTCACTAGTGACGCTGTCCATGTATTTATACCTTTTATTAGGTTTCTGCTTTATAATTTAGTTTCCATGACTTTTCTGGTTCTTCCTTTCCAATTTTCTCTTTCATTTCTATTGTTCTGATTGTAATTCCCAAGTATTTATAGTCGTCTAGTTTCCCTGTTGCCCTCATTTATGTTAGGTTGGGTAGTTCCATGCCTTCTCTCGTTTCCAGTTTTCCCTTTTTTTTATAACTAGTAGTGCGGACTTTTCCCTTCCAAATTCCATTTGGTTATCTTGGCTGAAGATTTTGGTAGTGTTAATTAGTGTCTCTAGCTCCTTTTCGGTCCCCGCGGAAAATTTCAGATCGCCCATGTACATAAGGTGGTTCATTTTTTCCTCTGTGTTGGGGAACTTGTATCCGGCTTAGCACTTTCAAAGAATACTATTCAAGGGCATCATGGCTATGATGAACAGCAATGGTGATAATGAGTCTCGTTGGAAGATGCCTCTTTGTATGTTAATTTCTGTTATGTATTGCCCATCTGCTGTCAGTTCCAGTCTCCATGTTTTCATTGCATGTTCCATTACATTGGTGATCCCGCTTGGTATTTTATACATTTGTAGGCATTCTATTATCCAATTCTTGGGGGATCCTGTCGTACGCTTTTTTGTAGTCGATCCGTGCAATGGCTAAAATGGTCCTCTTCCTGTTTACCTCCTTTAGGATCTTTTGATCAACATATAGCAGACAATGTTTTCGTCTTTTTCCCTTTTGGCGTCCTTTCGTTTCATCGAGGATGAGTCCACGGACATTCAGGGAGTGGTAGATTTGTTCCCTCAGTTGTGCTGTTAGTATCTTCTACATGATCGGTAGGCACGTGATTGGCCTATAATTACTGGGGGCGGCTCATTTCTCCGTGTCCTTCTGTAGCAGTGTGGTTCTACCTTTTGTCATCCAGTCTGGCACGTTTGCTTCCTGTATACATCTTCTCAGGTGTTGGGCTAGCCTTTCGTATAAGGATGTGAATTTTTGAACCAGTATGCATGTATCCCGTCGTGACCTGGTGCTCTCCAGTTTACCATTTTTCCTATGGTTTTCTTTAGGGTTTCCTACCTGATTTCATTCACTGTTCCTTCTTCAATTTGTGGTAACTTTTCTGTCATGTCTTTCAGACATTCGGCATATCTATTGTGTTCTCGTCGCTCTTCCCATATGTTACTCCAGTAGAGTTTTGTTTCTGTCGGATTTGGTTGTTCTATTTTTGTTTTTCTCTGTTCATTTTGGTAGAATTGGCGTTCGTTGGTTTGAAATGCTCTGTTTTGTTTGCATTGTTCAGCTTTATATCTATATCGTCTCAATCTCGCTTCTTTTGCTTTTATTTTTGGGTCCAGTTTTTCATGTTTCTTGTTTAGCCTCTCCATGCCAGTTACATTTCCAATATTCCTTTTTTTCCAAATTGCTTTCCCTCTGTTGATCATTTTGTTTTCTTTTTTATGTTTCTGTATTTGGGTTTGTAATATATTTCCCATCCAGGTTTTGTCGGTCCGCTTGTTCCCGGTTGTTTTTCTGATTTGAGATTCATACTTACTATTTTGGCGCCTGCGTAAATGAGGTTGTTTAGTCTGTGATTGTGTTTGTTGGGATGTGTGAGAGGAGCTTGTTAACGTTCTCAGTGTCTGTTTTTAATTTCTTCTACTCTTGGTTCTTTAACGATGGGAGTTTATTATTATTATTATTATTATTATTATTATTTTATTTTTATTTTTATTTTTGTTATTATATTATTATTGTTATTATTATTGTTGTTATTATTGTTGTTATTATTATTATTGTTATTATTTTTATTTTTTATTATTGCTGTTATTACGACTACTATTTTTATTATTATTATCATTATTATTGTTATTATTCATTATTATGATTGTTATTTTCAGTATTATTATTACTATTATTATTATTATTTAAAAAAAAGGGTAGTAAAAGCATTATGAATGTTTTTCGGCAGCCTACAAGAGTTCGTTTCCTTCATTTTGCCTCATCACTCCGAAGTTGTGTGCGAACAGTAGGCAAATATTACTGCATTTTATTTCCATTCTGTTTGATGAGGGTTTTGGTGGTCAAAGAATCGAAACTTGCAGTGATTCTCGATGGAACTGTATTATCAGCAGAAACCAAATATCGCATCTGTTGCATGCTACAACTTTTCACTTTCTAAAAGAGTATTTTTTCGTTACTCATTCTTTCATCTCTGTCTCTTTCTCTCTTACTTTACCTCTGTTATAATCTTAATAACTTTGTTGGCCTCTTCTACAAACTCCACACCCTAGCAATGAAACACCAAAAATAAAAATTACGAGGTACCTTTCAAGAAGTTTCCAGATATTTTCATATGGGTACGTTTGTTGAAAGAATACACATGAATATCTGGCCCTTCGAAGTAATCTCCACCAATACAATGCACTTTTGTTCAAATATCTTCTGGAAGGCGCCATGAAAATCTTCTTGTGTGAAGTTGTCAATAATTCTCGCACACAGCATTTTCATAATCTTAATGTCGCATAATATCAGCCTCTAAGGTTTTTTGAGATAACCGTCACAGAATGAAAGGTCTTAATTATAGGGAGAGTGATGAACTGCCTCGATATCGATCGCGATTAAATAGCGTGTGAAAATGATGGAGATTATTGCGGCAAACTTTGCGCAAATCTCTCGTATATTCAGTTCTTTATAAATAATTGTATGTTCAGATCTCTGATTGGCATCAAATTGTGCGCTTACTGTCTCTATAGACACCCGGTGGTTCTTACCCATGACATTCTCAATTTTCCTAATTAACTCTAGTGTTCTTACTTCTTTACTCTTCCCGCACCTCTCATCATCCCTCAGGAACCCGCTTTCTGCCTTGACTCCCTTATGCCACTCAAAGACTGGTGCTCGGCTCACTAAAGATCATCCAAAAGCTGTCTGAAGTATACAAAAGGTTTCTCTGGCATTTTTTGCAACTTAAAAAGCGTATAAAAGCATGCCATGCTTCTTAAGTGTCCTTATGTTCAAATTGGGTTTTTGCAATTCACCCGTTGTGATAATCAGCCTTTAGTGTATTTATATTCCGTCTGTAGATCTTCATTTAAGCCTGAAATAATGAGCATTGGACAGCTTTTTCAAAAGATGTATTGCAATGACATATTGAGTGTCCATAGGCCTACAATGATATTGAATGTATGTACAAAATGTCTGGAAGTTATTAAAGGTACTTCGTAAGTGAACACCTATAAGCACAAATTCTAACTTAGACATTACTATAAGATATTTTGTCAACCACCGAGATCTCAATGACACCCTTACAGAAGTTAAAATACAATTACGACAGACCAAAACTGACCTGTTGCTATTGTGTCAAAGTAGCATAAGCTAAACTGATCTTTAGATCATTTCTTGATCAAACTCGACCTCAAGATCGCCATGAATATGAAATATATGCCTACGTTACTAAAACCTTATCCTATGGCAGGGATATGTCCAAAGATCCCAAAAATCCATACATGTGCTTTAGACTAGAGCTTACTCGTAGCACAGCATTTATGTTGCCCTGTACTAATTGAGGCTAATAATTGAGTTTCTACCTTAAAGAGTATCGATAATAAAGTTATTATACCGAGTCTGTTTATCCTTTGGTTAACATCCACATCTGTGGAAATATCTATGTTAAAAATCGAGAATGGCTAGTTCACTCAACAAAATAGATGGCAAAAGTATATTTTTTCATTATTTCTTTTTTGCTTATGTTCTATTATATATTATTAAATAACCCACTTGAGTACCCGATGCTGATGGACAATGATCAAGTCTTCTAGATATTTTTCAAACAACATCTCTGAACTGTGCTAATCCTGAGTACTCTCCTTGCAAATGTCTTTTGATCACTCGGTTGTCTACGTTAAAGATAAAAACAAAGTAGAATAAAACGCCTAATATCCCTTTCAATTGAACAGTATGTATAGATACTCATATATAAATACTTGCTTACTGGCTGCGGCGGTCTCAAAAGGTTCATATCGGAACTCCACCTACGCTTTATTTTTAAAAAGTATGTGTTCAATATAGCATTCGACTAAACTGATTGGTTAACATGCGGCATAAACTCTATATACTCTCTAAATGTTCCAACATACACCGAACAGTCAACAATAGTACACCTCTTAATGTGCTGTCGCCATTACACACATACACTACTACTTTAATTGCTTTAAACGTAATAGATGTCTTCAAACTAAAGTAGTCTTTAGGATAGGCACAAACCAGTGCCAAGGACTATAGAAAACGCGAGGTATAGTCTCAGTAGATCAAGTCCAATGAAAAAGTACAGAGGCTTCGTTCCTATGAGTTTTGGCGAATAATTATAATCTCCTGAACAGTTGCGAGTCCTTTATCCTGACCATCATGGGGTGATTGTGTTAGCACATGGCAAAAGAACATATTTGTTTCCAAAGGTTTTGTATCAAACTCAACCATATGCGATTAAACTCACCTATTTCCCGAAGTTCTTCCTAAAATCGAAAATCATCTGAGCAAAATTCACGTAGAGATGTTGCCTCACTCATCAAGAACCGCGATGCCAGTAGGTCAATTGATCTTGGCAATATTTCAATTATAGAACTCAAAAAGCTGCAATCGGAACAAGAACTGATTTTTACCAAGCTCTTTAATCGATGCCTAAAAAAGTAATGATTCCCATCACTTTAGAACACCTCATTAGTTTGTTCAGTATCCAATAGTAATGGAGATCTGTCTTCTGAATCTCAATACAGACAAATTAGTTTCCTTTTTGTCATAAGCCAGTTGCTTGAATACGTGTTTAATTGAGAAATCCTCAAACACCTAAGCAACAACAAACTACTCAATGCAAAGCAATATTTTTCGATCCTACGAGATCAACGGCTGATGCACTGACTGTAATTCTATATAGAATTAATGAATCTATCAACGAGGTTTTTCTCTCTCAAGGGCAACAAATCCTAATAAATAAAAAGCAGTCTATAGCATTTGGTATACACATTTATTTCACAAGATTTCCAACTACAGAATTCCTAAAAATGTTTTCTGAACCATAATAATATTTTCCTTCAAATAAGCCGCATATTTTCTCATGTGAGGAACATCGGACTATGCATCATACAAATATTTGTACATGATGTTTTCAAACTTAACAAATACCTTGATTATAATTAAGCGATTGGCCCCGTCTACATTCCCGTCATAGTGCTAAAAATCTTAAGCCGAAACTAGATTCCATACTTACAAAGCTTTTTAAACGTAGTCCTTAGGAGAAACGCTTCCTAATACTCACGGAAATTTCATCAGTCTCTCCCGTGTTTTAAAATTCCGGAGATCAATCATCACTCTATCATGTACTGAATAATTCGCGTCTCATGAATAAGTTGCTGAAATATGTGATAAACTTGTTAATGACATATAATATGGTTTAAGTTTCTCTGAGATATGCAGCTGATAGACTAACTGTAATATCAAAAGATGTGTGAATCTCTGGATGAAGGTTTCGTTTCTAGGAGATTAGCTGCTGACATTACAGAGGCATCCAGGTTGAATACAATAGCCGATTACAATATCGGAGCCTTAAAATCCAAAGAATTTTTTCTTGAACCGTTCCCGTAATTAATCCAATTTTGCCCAATTTACACCATTAACGATTACTACACGTTACATTCATTACCGCTTATCTTCGATTGGCGATCGCACATTTATAAGTGGTGAATCCCAAGTAGAACCGAGCTTAACACGCAGTCGTTTGAAACACAAAATATCAATGTTGGCATGCCTCAAGGACCGATTCTTGGCACAAGTGTTTTTTTTTTAAACTTGATCAATGATCTCCCAAATAAAATCATACGTTTATTCCTCAACATCTATGCAAACGATATTACCATCTATATCAAGGCTTCAAAGGCCAGCAACGGTCTTGATCTCTCTGAGCCTTAATCCCAAGACGTTGAGCATGTGGTGCACTGGGTTTATAAAAGATAGTTAGTTATTTGTAACGTATCAAAAACTAAACTTCAATGGTTTCGCCACAAACGCTTTGTTCTTCGTTTAATGGCTCTCATCTCAAAGAAGCGGCCTGTATTGACAGGCTTCAAGATGTGTATTTTACTCCTGACCTGAAATAAATGAGTTATATCCAATCTGTGTCCGATGTAGCTAGAAAAATAGTTGCATCATTATAATCATCCAGTTGTTATCTGATTTCCAATACAACTCTTTAGCTGTATAAGGCTCAAGTATTGCCTACGATTGTGATTTGTTTTCACATTTGCGGAGGAACTGCTTGGAGTACTTATCCTGTCTTTAGAAAGGAGAAAACCGTCTCAAAACCTTGTGGGAGATGTTCTTTCCCCCCTGCAGCCTATGTAGGTTTTTTTATCTATGGTCACCTCTTGCCAAACTTTCACAAAAATCACTTGTCTAGCTACAATTATTACCAAGACTTTCCTCCGACTCGCTATCTGTATCTAAATATAAACGCATATACTACAACAAGGTTTTTTTTTCCAAGATCTGCTCGCCTGTGGATCTCTGTTCGGTTGGACTGCATTCAAGCTGATTACAATATGATCGTTTTCAATTCGAATGTAAACAATTTCTTGTTGAATCCTACCCTTTAAATTATCAAATTGTTCCCTATTCCTACCGCTTACGATTTCTACACTGTTTTACCCTTATCATCTAGTGGGCTTGCGGAATTAGTAAGTGGTGATTGTGTTGTAAAAATAAGAAATGAAACATCGAGAAGAGAAGCGTACTTCAGAAAATAACTATTTATATTAGGCACCGCCAAAATTGGCCGAAAAATCAAGTTGTTGTTGTTTTTTAAAACGAAATTACATTTATAAAAATCCATTATTTCTGAGTAACCTTTTTCTCCAGAAACATAAAACCCTGAATTTTATCATATAGATAACAGAATAATGTAAAACTTTTTTTTACTATTTTTAAATAAATTTTAAATGTTACATTTTCCCAAAAAGTTAATTGGCATTTTTTGTCTTGTACAAAAAACGTATATAAATATTTTAAAGAAAGGGTTTTGAAATAATTAATTTATTTATTTGTGATCTAACTAAGATTTAGGATGATTTTCTATGAGAATATGCAAAAATATTATAAGTACCTGGATTTCCAATAATTCCACTTATTCATATAGGCAACCAGTTACTTTTTGTCGATCTAGAGCCTCGATCGACAATATTTACGTTTGTATTTGATAAAAAGCCAACTATGGAAGACCAAACAGGCCAAAAAAATCGTATTTTTCAGTGACGAATATTTCAATGTATTATTAACTCTGAGGCTGGCCAGTACCAGATAGTAGACCATTTGTATGAGTTTGGCTTTTAATGTGTATATGTGTGGGGACCAGGCTCCCCAAAATTGGGGGTAATTTAAAGCAGAATAAAAAACAATTATTTCAGTGCGTTTAGTCCACTGTAGTCGAAAGGCGGCAAACGTTTTCAAACGGGATCGAAAAATGATGCTATTTTTAACACAAAGGGCACAATATTTATCCATTTTTTGTATCGATTCTTCAACGCGTGCCCTGTTTAATAATGGTCATGCATTATTCGGCTCGCTAAATAATTGTTAATTTATTTATCAAAGATTTTAAAATGGCTTTTTTCGTATAAATATTTTTTCTTTTGCTTAACTTAAATTAATTATTTTACTTAACATATTCACCGAATTTCACACTTCAAAGCTCAAAAGCGGGATAATTAAACACAATCGAAGTTCTGATATTCAGACGTCAAAATAAGGTATGCAAACATTTTTTTTTAAATCTATAATTTTCTCCTTTAGAACAACACAATATGGTGTGTTCAGTTTCAGATGATTATTTTAAGCATATTTGTACCCCCTCAAAACAAGGGGAGGGGTTTTGTAAGCAATATATATATATATATATATATATATGAATATCGTATATGAAAAATAAGTACACTGTTATAAAGTTCATTATACTCTTAATAATCGCTGAAAAGTTCGTATTGATAGGATAATTAACTTATTTTTGGTAGATTTTTAAAAAGACGTACGTCAAAAAGTACTTAACCAAGTTTTGGCGGTGCCTAATTAACATCATACATTACGGCGTTAGAAGTTATAACAGCAAACAAGTGAAGTTTCATAAATTCTAGTTAAACGCTAATTTTCTGTCATGCAGGAACGTTGTCTATGGAGGTCTAACGTAGTGCACAGAAAAATATGAGAAAAGCTGAGGAGGTGATTATTGTGAGATGGACACGGTGCCTTATTCAATCGTATAGTTACATTTGTTTATAAGAACTGATTAAAACATAATAACTGGAAATTATGTGTATTGTTTGGGGTGTTAATGTTATTTTCAAATCGTTTCGGTTGATGTAGTCTACAACATTCTTCAGATGTATCATCTCGAACTCAGGAAACATTTTTGTCACAATCGAAAATCTGTACGGAATTTAAAAGTACCTTTTTATGTGCGCGATTTAGAAAGTATGTAAATCGCGCACATAAAAAAAGGTACTCTCCCTCCCTTAGATATAATTGGATTAAAGTCTTATTTCGTAATTCGCTATTGTATTTGGAATGTCGTTCCGTACTGAGGATTAAACTATAAACCCCCAACGTGAAAGCTTGTCTCATCTTGGCTGGTTTTCGGTGAGATGTTGTACCAAAACACCTAATACGACACCCAATGCCAGGTTGCTGGAATCGCACCAAATCACCCCCGAATCTCCGCCGCTGACGTACACTTCCCCTTCACTGAGTCTTCTTTCGTCACTCACGCGATTATTTCTTGTAGCATGTTAGTGACTTCGTTCGTCACACGCCCTTCCCAGTCATCAGTGCCCGTTTGTCGTTTAATAAAGCTGTACGCTATCTTGAGCCAGTCGGCGATTGAATAGTGTCCCACCAGTCTCCCACAGACAGAGAAGAGTTCTCGTTTTGTCAGGTCAGTTCCGACTTCGGGTTTCGCATTTTCTCGTCTAAAGACAAGGCTTCCGTTTTTTTTTATTACATTTTCACCCCAAACAAGGTATATTATAAACTTTGTTGTAGAGGGTTACTATCAGAGACATAAACATCAGGGGTACTGTGTAGGAAGTTTGGCAGCAAGATGTTGATTCACGTTGCACTTGAACTTCTGTATGTCAGTACAGTCGGGGAAGCAGGGACCCGGAAGGGGATTCAAAAGTCTTGCTGTTTTTGAGAAGAACCTACTGGAGTAAAAGGCTATCTGCATCTAGGGATCTCTACTCTGAAGGGATGGTATTAAGCTGCTTGTCAGGGGTATTTACGTCGGAGGGGCACAAGTGCTTGCAGGTCGTCAGAGCATTCACCGTTAAAATACTTGTGTTACATGATAAAAGGGTTGCCCCCTTTTCATGTAAGTAAAAAAAAACTAGGGAATTAGTTAAATGTAAATATGAAATAGGATAGTACAGGGTTTCGAACTTGCGAAGCTAGATTTGGAATTGGAAATTCCAATCATAAGTTAAAATAAATACAGACTGTTATTTAAATAAGGAATTGCAATTGGTAGATTACATATATGTATATGGAAAAGGAATGTAATAATGAAATTTCGTTCTGTTAAGGAATTTAAGGTTCAATTGAAATTGTAAACATATTTTGTAAAAACGTTATTTGAAAAATATGTTACTGGTCATGTCAAGTTTGGCAACGTGACGCATGTTATCCAAAATGCTTGATGAGCCCAGTTTTATCATGCGATGATGTAACGAGTTCTCAATATAGGTAAAATTTTTAGATGTAGTCTGGGAGTCTGGGAGAAGAGTCAGAGAGAAGCAGAGAGGTTCACACCGATTCTTCGTTAGAATCAAGGCCCCCTCTAGAAGTGAGAGGGTTTAAAAAAAAAACATGTAAAGAAACTTTGAATTCCTGAAGCGAAATCATGGACCGGTCATGCATAATGTGTATCTGCGTCTTCGTGTTGTGATTCAACAGAAAAGGTATTGCCCATTTATGTTATAAGAACTTTGTGAAAATCATCATCTCAAAAATAGGTAAGAAATATCAATATTTATAGAAACACTCCCGTGTATACAAAACTGTCTCTCTCTTTATATATTACTCTTTCTCTCTCTCTCGTTTATTATTACTTTATTTCTCCTTGGACGGATGAGGAAGGTGTTCACCCGTATACCTTTTTATGAAGCCGAGGTTTTACTTAATCTGTGTTTCTGTTTTTTTTTATCGGACCGATCGACGCATTTAAGCTTCCTAATGTTCTTGTAAAATTTGCAGTTTCGAGTTTTTACGACGGTATTCGTTTTGTGAATTGTGCATTGCTATTTTGTCTGAAGTGTTTTCACGAATCTTCGAATATCTAAGAGATTCTTCACCTATTCATTTTTTGTGGAATTAAGTTGCTACGCTGGACAAAATTCGAACTCGTCTCTTGAATTCCTGAACTGAACTAGACAGACCCTATGGATGAACTGGCGAAAAACAGCTGTGCAGTGTAATTTATACGAGCGTTATGGTCGGTTATAGGTCGGGTTTCTCTCTCATCTAACAATTAAAGTCTCATTGAAAAATAATGGGTCAATCCTTATACAAGAGTGATTGATATGGTCTAGGCTTTCCAAGGACAGCTATGATTTACGTGTCGGATAATTAATCAGGGTCAGGTTATGAACTTTCTTTAATTGACAATTTATTTTGTCATCAATCGAAATCTTAAAGCAAATGAATATTTCCCCTTATGTTCGAAAATCAACATTAACTAAAACAATTATTAATCATTCTAGCCTGTCTATGGGTCAAATCTCTTACTCAGCAATAACAACATATACACCCATCTTATATTTGTTAGTGGATGCATCTAATGTAATCAAGGCCCGTATATATTATAGCAATTAGCGAACGGTTTCGATCTCACCTCGCTTGGCCTGGGGTTTGAATTACCTGGAACTAGCAACACCGACGCCGTACTGGAGTTCCTCTAAGCGTTACACAAGCTAAGATGCAGCATTCTCCCAGATTTCTAAACATTCACCCGTTAACTCAGATATTCCAACCGAGAGATATTTTAAAGTTTTTTACCACCCCTTTCTAATTGTTTGAGCTTTTCTTACACTTAGTCCACCGGGTATATTTGCTAGGTCGTTATTTAATTTTTTTCATGAGTTCAGTTGCTCTTATAACTAATAGAATGATAGAGATCTTCTTACGAGTCCAATTTCTTATATTTTCATGTAATGCATACATCCTTGATATTCCGATGTTCGTAGCTGAAAAAATGCATAGTTATAGGAAAAATTGCATAGGTTATATATTACCTTTTCCAACTGTATTTTCTGATAAATGTTTCCAGAACTTGATGCTGCATTCGATATTCAATTGTAGACTCTCTAGATGAGATGTTTACACGCACCGTTGTGTCGAATTCAATAATAGTCCCCCTCCTCCAACAAGAACCTGCACTTGCTGTCATTGCTAAGAAAAATAATTTTATTAAAACGATTTGTCATTAAGTCTTCCACCTTGAACAGTCATTATAATATTCCCTTATCTTGCCATATGCGTGAGCAGATGAGTATTGCCTTTTTCAATTATTTATTTAATTTGTTATTTTTTTCCTTTTTTTGTTTGTTTCTTTGCTTTTGTCAGTGTTATCTTTCCTTTAGAAGATTTTGATTAGTTGGACCACGGTTCTCATCTTGACTACTATTTTCATAACGTTCACGTCGATCTCACCCCCGAAATTCTTCAAGTGTACTTTGTGGAGCTCGGGAATCTAGCTGTTAAACTCGAGAATCTGCACAGAATGAGGAAAAGAGACGACACCTTCGTCACATCTGAGTAAAAGTCCTAACTGATTTAGATGTCGCTTGCAAATCAGATTGAAACTTCAATAACCTGTTGACTGTATTTTATACAATTCATTTTTGTCAATTATGAGTTCTTCAAGTATGGATTTTCGGTGTTTTAAAATTATTTTACGTCTTGATAGAAGTATCACTTTTTTATTCCATATATTTGCCATATATTATTACTATATTACTGTATTTCTGTTAGTTCTAGTTTAGAGAGCCAAACTTTAATAATAATAATAATAATAATAATAATAATAATAATAATTATTATTATTATTATTATTATTATTATTATTATTATTATTATTATTATTATTATAAAAGGTTGGCTCTCTAAACTAGAACTAACAGAAATACAGCGAAAAATAAATGATGGAACTGAATAAGAAGCATCCCCCAACGAAACCGCACGTAGAGCAACACCACAAGTTGAACGCCCACAAGTAAAACCGCCAAAGGCCAAGGACCAACAAAGAACGAAGTCCAGAAAAGTGGAAACCGAGAACAATGAAACAGAACTAACAGAGAATGACGCAAATGAAGTAAATAAAATAATACAGCTGATGAACGAGGAAAAAAAAAACAAAGTCCCATCGTTAAGAAACCAAGAGCAGAAAAACTAAAAACAGAAACTGAGAAGGTTAACAAGCTCCTCCTACATATCCCAACAAATACAATCACAGTCTTAAACAACCTAATTCACGCAAGCGCCAACATGATGAGTATGAATAACAAATCAGAAAAACAGGGGGCAAACGGTCCGACAAAACCTGGATGGGAAATAAGACAAGAAACCCAAATTCACAAACATAACCAAGAAGCCAAAATGACCTAACGGAAGATAGCAATGTGGAGAAAACGGAATATTGGAAATGTAACTGACAGGGAGAGGCTAAACAAGAAAAATTAACTGGACCAAAAAAATAAAAACAAAAAAAGCGAGATTGAGACGATATAGATATAAATATAAGCAATGAAAACAAAACAGACTATTTGAAACTAATCGACTGTAATTCTATCAAAATGTGAACGGCAGAATAACAAAAACACAACAACCAACTCCGACACAAACACAACTCTACTGGAGTAACATATGGGAAGAGCGACGAGATCACAATAGAAATGCGGAATGGCTGAAAGATATGAAAGAAGAGTTACAACAAATACAAGAAGGAACAGTGAATGAAATCAACAAGGAAACCCTAAAGGAAACCATAGAAAATATGACACACTGGAGAGCATCAGGGCACGTCGGAATACATGCATACTGGTTCAAAAAATTCACAACCTTACAGGAAAGGCTAGACCACCAATCTGAGAAGATGTATACAGGAAGCAAGCGCACTAGACTGGATAACAAAAGGTAAAACCACACTGCAACAGAAGGGCACGGAGAAAGTAACTGTCCCGAGCAACTATAGGCCAATCACGTGCTTACAAACTATGTGAGAGATACTGACAGCGCGACTGAGGGAACAAATCTGCCACTCCCTGAATAACCGTGGATTCATCACCGAGGAGTAGAAAGGATGTCAAAAAGGAAAAAAAGGGAACACATGGCCTGTTATATATAGATCATAAGATCCTAAAGGAGGTAAAAAGGAAGAGAAAGAATTAAGCCATGGCATGGATCGACTACAAAAAAGCATACGACAGGCATGGATAATATAATGCCTAAAATGTATAAAATACCAAGCGGGATCACCAACGTAATAGTAAATGCAATGAAAACATGGAGACTGGAATTGACAGCCGATGGACAATACATAACAGCAATTAACATACATAGAGACATCTTCCAAGGAGACTCACTGTCACCACTACTGTTCATTATATCCATAGTCCTTTTGAACAGTATTCGGAGAAAGTGCCAAGCCAGATACAAGTTCTCCAATAGAAGAAAAAAGGAACCACCTGATGTACATGGACGATCTGGAATTTTTTGCAAGGACCGAAAAGGAGCTAGAGACACTACTTAACATTACCAGACTCTTCAACCAAGGTATTCAAATGGAATTTGGAATGAAAAAAAAATGCGCACCACTGGTTAAAATAAAGGGAAAACTGGAAACGAGAGAAGGCATGGAACTACCCAACCAAACAGAAATGAGGGTACTGTGGGAACAAGACGACTATAAATACTTGAGAATGCTGGAAGCGGACACCATCAGAGCAACAGAAATGAAAGAGATAATTGGAAAGCAATACCAAGAACAAGAAAACTCCTGAAAACGAAATCATATAGCAGAAACCTAATAAAAGGTATAAATACTTAGACAGTATCACTAATAATATACTCCGGACACTTTATAGGATGGACAAAAGCAGAACTGACACAACTCGACCAGAAAACCATAACGCACTACACCCAAAGGACGATACTGATAGACCCTACGTGAAAAGAAAAACCGGCAGGGGAGGACTGATCTGTATAGAAGACTGTGTGAAGGATACGAAAAAAGACTATAAAAATGCATAATGAAAAACACTGAAAGGATAATTATGGCAGCGAGAGACAACGAAAAGAAACAACAACAAAACAGAAAACAGAGAGCAAACGACAAAACGAGAAAAGAGAAATGGGAAGAGAAACAACTCCACAGAAGATTCTTAAGAATGTCAAAAGATTAGTATAACGAAAACGCCTGGACATGGATGCGAAAAGGGCATATACACCGATAAACTGAATCTCTAATAACTGCAGCACAAGATAACTCGATAAGAACTAAGCATAGCAAAACAAGGATCGATAAAACACAAGAAAACAACAAATGCAGGGAGACTAAACAATAAACCATATCGTAAGTGAATGCAGCAAACTGGCCCAAAAGTAATACAAACACATGCATGACCAAGTGGGGAGGACAGTGCACTGGGAATTGTGCAAACGATTGCATTTTGAGCGTACAGACACATGGTACAAGTATTACCCGCAACAGCACTCGAAAACGAGAACCACAAAACCCTATGGGACATGGACATACAAACGGACAAACCCATACAAGCAAGACAACCAGATGCCGTAATAATTAACAAGAAAGAAAACTCCTGTCCAATCGTAAACTTTGCTGTCCCAGCTGACCACAGGGTATGTATGAAAGAAAGGGAGACACGAAGCAAACACACAGAGCTAGCCAGATAGTTAAAAGGGATTTGCATGATGAAGAAAATCAAAATAGTACAGAAAATATTAGGAGCACTGGGAACAATTCCGACAAACTTCGAAAAGAGAATAGAAAAATTGGAGTCAGAAGAGTAACTGCAAAAATACAACGCCTAACGATAAAGACAACGGCTGAATATTAAGGAAACCAATAGAATCTGGGGAATAACACAAGACAATATAACAAAAAAGCGTTACAGGGAATGAAGAACGCCGAAGCTGCATATCACAAGTTATACCCCACCATCATGCGTCACCCTCTTGTCTCATCACCGCCCCCTAATAGAAAAGTGATACCAAAGAGCGGAGAAGGGTCAAGCTGGATAGAAAGACTGAGGACAGAGCGCTCGCCAGACCTCCGCTGGACAAGCGCGAAGAGAATTGGGATCGTTTGGAGGCTTAGTGCCACTCAAATTCCAGTATAAACCAATGCCCACTGCCAGCGAGAAATCAATGGCATTCGCATGTTGCGATGACGCAGATTTATTTGCAAATGTTATCGAAGGGGGTGGAGAGAGCTGAACGTCTGGGGAGACTTGTTGTCACTCAGCTTCCAGAGAACACCAGAGGTCTCCAAACCGATCGTTTGTTGACTTGTGTGAAAGCTCCATGTGAACCTATAATAATAATAATAATAATAATAATAATAATAATAATAATAATGATAATGATAATGATAATGGTAATGGTAATGGTAATGATAATGATAATAATAATAATAATAATAATAATAATAATAATAATAATATGCGATTCGGTGACGAAATATTATACATTACTTAGAGTGTAAATTTTGATGTCAGTGTCAGAGTTCTTATTTCAAGTAAGACGTAAAAATATCTTTTAAAATGGATAGCAATAACATCATGAAGAAAAACAATCTAAAAAAAAGGTGGCGTTCATACCAATGATAGCAACGTCGGGATGGGAAGGAGCTCTTTTCCTCGCTAATATAATCGACCTGATCAGCATTCTAAATTTGTTGGGCCTTTATATTTCAAGCAACAGACTAAGATGCATGTAAATAAATATTATCCACATACATTTTATGTGTAATTTTGTGGAAAATATGTTTATTGAAATAAATAAGAAACAAAGCTCCACCATGAAATTAACCGATACTAGTGTAACACCAAAGAGAGGCAGCGTCAGACCATTAGATTCGATGTGACGCTTTTATTTAACATTAATATTTTATCCCGGGCAATATCGGGTAATTGAAAGATAGATGTTAAGATCTTATTCCAGGCAACACCGGTTAACTAAAAGATATATGTTAATATTTTTGTCCCGGGCCGACATCGAAAAAGAAAAGACCTCGCTGAATTCCAATTCTGTCAAAATATTTTTTCCTTTCCGTTTTTTTTTTGTTGTTCATACACCTTGAGACTTGAAACGGAATAAGTGCCACAGCCAAGTTGAAATGCCCGAACGAATTCAGAGCATAATTCGATTGTTGATATTTTTTTCTCTGATTTGAATTCGCATGTACGCCTTGGTCAGGTTCAAAGGATGTGGCGACCGTTTTGTGACAGATCAAAACAAGGATAAATACTTTCTTTGAAATTAGAATTTTACACACGCATTGTCGGCTTCAAAGAATGCTTGTCGAATCAAATATTAAATGATTTTGTATGACTCTGATAAAATCATTTGAACCCAAAATAACATTCCTTAACTGTTTTCATTCTCAAACCGAATCACAGTTCTGAAATATAGATCAAGAGATTTTTGCCACCTGACAATTTTCAATAACATATTTTGTCGAGATGTTAACAGCATCATAAATTGTTCATGTCCTTTGATAATGACACGTGTCACATCTAAGGGCAGAATTAACGAAGCATTTTTTTGGACGCAGTTTTCTTACTTACGCGGTGTTTGCGTATTACGCAGTTTGGGAATTTTCCAATGAGAGAAAACTGGTTAGTTTCCATCGGGTTTTTTTGATTGATCGGGGAGGAGTTAGAATTATTCTTGGATTGTGGGAGGTGGCCAATTTCTGTCAGCAGTCAAATTATCCAATGAGAGAGAATCAGAATATTTTGTTTTCGAGCACTCTGATTGGTCGGGAAGGAATTGGGAATTGCCGCCCCGCCCAGTGGTCTACTATATAAAGACCAAGAGGGTCAGAAGAAGAAGAGAAGAAGAGTCTGGGAAGTCGGAGCAAAACAGAGCGAGTCCGAGAGTCAAACATCCTCACCTCTCCTCTCTCTCTCTCTCTTCCCCTTTGCCTATTGCCCGATAACTAAAAAAAAGGTTAATTTAATAGACCTGTGAATTCCAGCAAGGGGAACCCCCACTTAGCAGTTTAAATGCTTGCTTACAAATTCATACTCCAGACTGTGCATATGTTGGTATATATTTCTTTTATGGTTTTTTGTAATACATTCCATGTAACCCAATCTCCGGAGTCTTTGTTTATTCAAAATTCTTCGATTTGCTGATTTGCTAAAGTTTTAATTATTTTTTTTACTTGTGAAACTGCTTCCGTCAACGAACACCCGGTATCTCCGAAGACGAAATCTCTAGACGATCACAGAAGATCCGGCCTTGTGGACATTGCAGCAAAGACGATTCCACCAACGCACTGAAGAAGGGCTTACTGGGTGACGCGACGTACCGGCGGGTTTCAGCCTAGTACAATTTTACAACCAGCACGGCAACATTTAATCTTGCAGGATGAAATCCATACTGCTTGTTACTAAGCTGATTGATTTTGCTTAGATGATTACACCACTTACCTAAATCGTTCATCATCAGACTCTAGCATCAACTCTGAACATTACGACAAAGTAGATGTGAATAAAACATCTCATCTTTGTGAACTAGGCAGTAGAGAGTCACAGAGATCCATCTCCACTAGATCGTTTAACTTTCGGGAAGGAAATCTTATGCAAACCTGGTCCACTAACCGGAGGTTTATGGAAATTCTGGTTAGGAACTCAGAGGAAAAATAAAGTCCTTTCCAGTGGTCGTAATTAGACGAGTTCTTGCTGCGACTATAACAAGAAGTACACCAATGATTTATAGCCAATCGAGCACCTCTCGTGTAAATAACGATAGCGAAGAGAAAGACTAGCGAGGTTTCTTTGTTTTGCAAGACATAAACTGTAGCGGACAGAAGAGGTCACTAATAAATGGGTCTTGTAAGTTGCATGTCAACCTAAATCTATAGAGAAATCAAGATAGGTGTAAGTAATTATGTGAATAAAAGATAATTAGGAATCAACGGAACATAGTGAAACAACTTTGTTAAAATTCAGGAAAGTGAGCAAGAAGGGAGATCACTGAATTATATATATAACTCAAAACACAAGTGGTAAAAACGAATTAGAAATTCGTCTTACATTAACCAGAGATTGAAGTTCAGTCAAGTACCCTCAAGGAAAGGAGCCGTAGTTGAAAAAATGATATTCTCACTAGATTACGAAGTTGATACTGCACACTGTCAAGACAGGAAAACATATGGGCAGCATTTCCTCAGATGTAATACCTGTATTTATAAAGTCTGCTTTCCCTATGTACGTATAATCATGTTGACACACCGGTTCTCGTTTTAACATCGAGATCAAGCAATATTGCGCCTGGTCAATGCGAAATGGATGATCATTTGGAAATAATAGGCGCTGCACATAAAAGGATGTTGGACCTTCCCGGGTTCATGCATCCCACTAAGCCTCCAGTTGCCCTGACCCTGTACGGTCGCTGGATATTGCTGGTTTGGATGACAGAGGAAGTAGAGTTCGGGCTTGATAATCTTTGCTGAAAACCTCTCAATAACAAACTTCATTCTTTGATGTTTAGTCTTTCATCTAGTCATATCAAATTTTTGTACTTGACACTGACTAAAGCATTCAGCATTATAAGAGTAATATATATATATATATATATATAATTGTAGAGGAGTAATTAGAAATCATATATATATTAATACATCATCTATTTAAACGCATGTGCCCGTTAACTCTTATTTTTGTATCCTATCACCTAAAATCCATTGGAAGGTTCTGCTTGAGAGGGGTGGCTATTATAGAATTCGACAAAACGGTGTTTGTAAATATCTCCCCTGGACGATCTACAGTAGTTCAATATCGAATGCAGCATAAAGTTCTGGGAACATATACCAGAAACCTAAATTTAAAAATAAGTCACACATCATCCACTATTACTACGCAATTCCTAGAGGTACATACGTTGAAAACGGGGCCATAACAACTGACATAGTGATAGTGGACAAGAAGGAGAAAAAAGCAACCTTAGTGAAAGTTGGTCTACAATGATGCAATGTAAAACAAAGCTGAAACGTAAAAAGATAACGAAATACCATGAATGGCAGGAAAAGAAATTGGAATCCTAAGAATATCTCTATTATTCTATTTATAATATGAGCAAGTTTTATTTTTTTTATCTTATCGACTTTCTCTTTTGAATTTTAGCAAAGATTTTGTACACATATTTTGCTAATAATATCACTCTTTAAATACGTTTAATAACAGCTGGGATACTTTCAATTTGTGAATTTAATCTTTATATTTAATTCCCTGTGAATTTCGTTTCAATGGAGAGTATTAGAATTGCAATTTCACTCGATAATCATAATTTACTTATATCTGAAATGTGTTTCATATCTATCTATCTATCTATCTATATATATATATATATATATATATATATATATATATATATATATCCGTTTAGTCTTTAACTTTACTGGTGACACGCTTCTACAAAGCTTCAGTGAAATTTGAAAGTTTCAAGTGGAGGTATTATGGTGTTCTTTTAATTCTCCTTCGCCTTTCTGTAATTATTTTTTGTATTATAGCAGTCGATGGTGATGCCACCAAATGTGTTTAAGTGATTGGGGAGTGTAGTTCATGAGATTAATTGCAGTTTCATTTCTAGTGAATTCGTTTGGTGTTCTTAATTCTTCTATCTTTTTTGTGGTTTCATTGATATGTAAATCATAAGCGTTAGTGGGGCATGTTTAATCTCTCTACTACTCCCTCCCCCTCTCTCTCTCTCTCTCTCTCTATATATATATATATATATATATATATATATATTCACATAGCTTTCCAATAATGTTTCTTTTTTCGACAACTTAAATTATTTTAATTCCAAGACAGTTGTTTACGACGTCAACTGTCATACTTATAGATATTGTATAAGCAGGATTAGAAAAGTGAACTAAAATGTGCTTTAACAATTTATCTCTAAATAACAAACGTGTTGCTTGAATTTTAACGCTTACTATCCATCCCGACTAGGCGTTGGCCGGTGTTACTTTTGCTTTCAATATCGTTTGGTCATTAAGTCAATTTACCAGGTAAGTACTTTACAATGTTTGCAATTTTTTCCCTGACACTAATTTATTAGATCTCAACCCTATGTCTGTTTTTTTGAATGGGGGTAAGGTTCTTCTGTTGGTAAAAAAGACTACGCCTTTTTTGTTAAACGCTATGAGTAAAACCTTAATCGATATTCGACTGTGTATTTATCTCCATTAATACTGTGTTATACACACACGTCTACAGAAAAATAAATAACAATTTTGTTGTAAAGGCGAACACCTTTTGTAATCATCATTTACTTTCTTGTTTTTAGATTTCACTGATCAGATAAATAGTTGTCCTATAATCACATTCGATTTATTGAATTTGTTAAGTAATTTAGGAAAGCAATATAAACGAACTATGCTCAACATTCATCGACGCATATATATATATATATATATATATATATATATATATATATATATATATATATATATATATATATGAAAGTAAATAAAATTCGAGAGCAATGCGGAAAAAGGGAAAAGAGAAGTAAAATAGAGTCGGAAACAAATAAATAGACATATATTATTCGTGTAGAAATAAAAAAAAAACGTACAGAAATATCAACTTATTTATTCATTCCTGATATCTCCTCCTCTCACTACAAAAAACAAGGCAGTATGAAACTTTACCAGAAACGGACGTTATCTGCCCCAGGCATTAAACCAGCTCTTTTTTCTGATGTTTGTATAGTGAAACGGGTGTGAGAAATTAATAAATAAGTATATATTTCTCCACCATTTTTCACTGCACTAGCATATCTGTATAATCAGTTTTCTTTTTCCCTTTCTCATTTCCGGTTTTTCGCATTGCTCCCGGCTTTTATAACTGTTCATATATTTTTTTTACCAGCGATTCTCTCAAGAAAACTACCATTTACTCTTCTATATGGTTTATATATATATATATATATATATATATATATATATATATATATATATATATATATATATATATATGTATATATATACATGTATATATATGCATTATTATTATTATTATTATTATTATTACTATTATTATTATCGTCACTATCGTTATTATTACAATTTTATTATTATAATTATGATAATTATCGCCAACATAATAATCACCGTAATCATGTTCATTATTATTGTTATTTTATCATTATCATCATAATCATTATAATTATTATTATTATCGTTATTATTTTTGTTATTTCTAATATTATGTATTACTCTGTACAGTATATATTATTTATAATTAATGAATGTTAAATACATTACAAAAAAGTTCCGTTCGAAATGTAATCCACATCTTCGAGTTCAACAGAAAGTTTGACCATATGCACTTGAAATAGGGTGAATGTTATATATATATATATATATATATATATATATATATATATATATATATATATATATATATTCAGTGGTTAACACACCCGGAGGAGTGTGTTCAATGTGTACCCAGAGCAGTATATAGCACATTTATTGTTGTGAGTCCAAAATGAATTTACATTTTGTTTCCGCTAGGAAGATACCATTTGTTTGTGTACTCTAAATCTGTCTTTCAACGCAGTACTTAAGCGGCCAATGTATTTTTTTTTGTTTTGTGGGTCTGCAGCGGGAGCAATAGTTGATTTGTAAACTACATTAGTGGAGAGACAATTTTGTTGGAACGAGCATTGGGATTTTGTAAGACAGTTACAATTATTTTGACTACTGTTATTATAGTTGTGGTTATTAAGTATTATATTGTTGTGTTGTTTATTTTATTTTCTAGATTAGTTGTGCAACTTTAGCCAAATTTAATAGTGTGCTTCTTAATAAGTTTATGTAGGATATCGCTAGGGGGATGTGATTGTTTAGAAGCATGAATAATTTACCTAATTTATTTTTTATCATATTATTATAGGGAGGATTAAACTAGACGACTTTGTCGGATCCATTATTCTTATCACTTTTATTGGGTTTATTAGGGTCAATGTATGTGATATTAGTGTTGGGGTATCCATATTCCTTTAAAACGTTTCATAGAAGGGTTAGTGTAGGTGTAAAATCCTGGGATTAGATCAGTTTGTGCTAAGGCTTTTTTCTTTTTATTTAGGGCTATGTTTAATAATGCGTTTTGGGTTGTTAGACATAGGGTCTATATATATAGGGGATATATATTATTTTAGTGTATGTTTTGGTAGGTATTATTAGGGAGGTTAAATGTAACATACTACTGAAGGTCCATAATCTCCAATTTGCTGATGATTTTCTTTTTATTGACTTCGCATTTCGGGCCGTTACAGTTTTCAACAATGATGAGGCCATCATCTCTGTAAAGTCCCACGTTGTTGTTGGAGATATACTTTGTAAGAGTGTATAAGATGAAAAGTCCTATTATGTCAGTGACCCACGCTGAATCAAGGCACCCATCGCAATGTCGAAAGGGGTAGATTGTCTTTTTTAGTCCATTGAGAGTCTTGGCTTAGTATGACAGTTTTACGGCATTTTATAATGATGTCGGATTCGAATGTTTGAATATAAGAGAATGTAGAATGAAACTCCAAGACAATGTCAAAAAGTTACGCAACTAATCTAAAAAATAGAATAAAAAACACAAGAATAAAATACTAAAGAACCACAACTATAATAACAATAGTAAAAATAAGTGTAACTCCCTTAACAAAACCCAATGCTCGCTCCAACAAAATTGTCTCTCAACTAATGTAGTTTACAAAGCAATTATTGCTCCCGCTGAAGACCCACAAATCAAAAAATCCTACATTGGCTTCTCAACCACTGCGTTTAAAGACCTATTTCGAGTACACAAACACTCCCTAAATTACCCAACCACCCCAATAGTACTTCACTAACCAACCACTATCTACTACTTACCTGTAACAACCTCACCCCAATTATTAGCTGGGAAATTCTTAACAGATCTAGTACCTATAAATCACTGAACTCCCCATGTTACTAATGCTTAACTGAAAAATTACGAAGTACTAACTTTAAAGATGAGGACACACTTTTAAATTAAAAAAAAAACGAAACATCATTTAATTGCAAACATTATAAACCAGACCTCTTAAGTAACGTTTCTCTTTCTAACAATATCTATAAACAACCCTACCCCTTAAATAAAATACTATACCGTTTGCATACCAATAAGGTAATGCCCCAATTATAGGAAACGCATAACTCACTTAATTCTTAATCCCACCCCTACTTACTACAGGAACTGTATACACTCTAAAAGAAACCCATCACAGGACCCACACCAATTTATCCCCCCACCTGTTAACTGTATCTCACTTTGTCTAACACACTCCCCATTTCATTCTTTAAAGCTTAAATCGCAACCCTAATCACATCTTTAATCTCCTTCATAACACCACACAAGCACTGGCTTTAATAAACACACCACATTCCACACTTCACTTCTCTATAAATCGGCTTCCACTTTCACTTCTCTACACCCCCTCCTTCTCGCGCCAAAAATATGCCTCTCTAAATCCCCCCACAATACCTTCAAAACACCTCCTAACTTAACCCTTATATATCCGCCCCTTAACATGAATACTATATACTCATCTACGACTCTGTAATACTATCTACCACGCATTTACAACCCATAACTATCAGTAATATGTTTTTCCTAATAATCTGCCAACCACTCGGAGATCTTGCCTCATCGTTAGTTATTGGCTAATTTTAGTGCTAAGGTTCTGATTGCTTATTTTTAGTTACGTAATTATCATAATCTGTATCCTCTGACTTGTTCTTCTGTTTATTTTTTACTTGTTAACAACTAATTATTTTATTAACCATCTCCATATTATATTTGCTTCTCACTAATTCTCTCATTAATTATTACCTATTTGATCCTAAACTTATATATATATATATATATATATATATATTTAGTAATGTGATTGATAATTTAAAAATCAAATTATAATTAAATTAAAAATCCGTTTCATAAGAAGGAACAACAAAAAATCAAGGTTTCATCATCAGCAAAGATTGGAAAGGGTTTTTATTTAATGTAAAAGAAACCATAAATAAACCTAGCATTAAAGTAAGGCAGATGTGTCTGGAAAAATTAAAATAAAGGTATGGATTTCAACTTGATAAGAACATTAATATGGGTTAGGGATAGAAATAAAATAGAGTAAAATTATAAATATAAATTTGATTTAAGTAATATATTATACACACATGCATACACGAATACATACATGCATATATATATATGAAAAAGTACACACATATGTATATACATATACATAGCTATACATATATATGCATAAAAATACGTAAAAATATTTACAATTAAAGTTTTCCCCTTTTAGAATCAGGAACTATGATTAAAGTACTCATATAGATGCTTGCTATTATTATTTTTTCCACAGTTTGTTGCTATATCACATCTGCAGATTAGTAAGTTGGAATATCCTTAAAATAAAATATATATTCCTCATTCCAACATGGCCATACTCATATCGTCTAAATATATGTGTGTAATAGTCCATTAGACTATTTTAAATTCAGAATGTTTACTCTTTTCATCAAACAAGTGTATTTGAAAACTTGTTCTTTTAAACAAATTGGTTTATTTGTGATAATATTTACAATAGTTTTCCCTATTGATATTCTTATTGACCACACGAATTCCTTGGATCAACACAAATAGAATTGAAAATTGCGAAGAACTAACTCATCCACCGAAAGCCATGACTTATAACACATTACCTGAACTCTCATTCTCCAAAATAATCGCTTTTACATCAACATGTAATATGAATTGAAACATTATTATAGAGGATATTACGAAGGCTGCTGTAATGTATTGCAGGATCTCTAAAATGTGTTAGAAGATTATTTACACGCCAGAGTATCATGCATTTTTAAAACGACAACATTCGAATATTCATGGAGAATTATTGACACATCAGAGTAGGTATCTCTACCACTAGTTTTTCTCCTTTACGTAGAGTCATATAGATGGGCCAATAGATAAATATGGACAAGCTATAAGTGGATATATAGATAGGTAGTAGATAGACGAATGTATAAATTGACATAAGGACAGAAACAGGGCGACATAGATAGAAAGATAGATAGATAGATAGGAATAGACCGAAATAAAAAGATAGATTGATAGAGAGATAGATTGATAGATAGAAAATAGGGTGATATATAAATATATATATATAAATACATACATGTATATACATATATATATATATAGGAAGAGGTAGATAGATAAATAGATAGATAGATAGATATATTGATACATACACGGGTAGATATCAATATAGATAGATAGCTATAAACAGGTCGAGGTAAGTAGCTAGCTAGATAAATAGATAGACAAATAGATATATGATGATAATCGCAACGTCTTATCAAACGACTGCTACTCCTCAGCCACTTAAAGTCCATGAGCCCCCAAATGAATCCCATCTCCATAGGGACTATCTATACACAGATGACGTTAGAGTCTTAGCTTTTTTACGACATCGAAGTCTCTCTCGGTTCTAAAATATTTAGACCTAGCAACAAGCAAGATCATGATAGCCAGCAACAAGTTAAACTGCAGACCAGCTAATGCGGGTACTGGTCTCTCGCTTTATGGTTTTTGAAATGAGAGATTTGCTTCTCCTAGAAAAATTGCTTTCACCACGGATTACGGGATCCCTCTGCCCTCCAACATACGCATACATTCACACAAAGACACATGTTGCTGGTTGGCTGTTGATCTCTAAAAAGAAAGATAAGTATATACATACATACACATATACATACACATATACACACATACATGAACGGGTATGTAAATAATAGCTGTACCCTGACACGCGTTGCTGTGGCTGAAGTTGGCGCATTGGAAAAAGTTAAAAAAATGAGAAAAGGCATGTTTCTTATAGATTTAATTTCCAATTTAGTATGGGTACACAGTTTTTGTTGTTCTATTTTCTTAGCTGATATAGAGATGTTGTTGTTTGGTTACTATTGAATACGTAACATAAATTGTCCATGAGAAAAAAACAGCCAGTGTGTAGCTGTAAGCATTGTTCCCTGAGCTTTGTTGATGGTTATTTCAAACGACAATAAAATTAGAAACTGCAATTTCCCAAAGAGTAATGATGTATCTGGTGGAATAATAGAAATGCGTGGAATGACGATATATTCACCCGTGAAAAGTTATGTTAAGATTTTTCTTTCTATACTATTCTTTGTTAATTTTTTTACTGCAATCCATTTGCTACTGCAAAGCTTGGATTGGTTTCTATTTAGGAATATGATAATTAGTACGCCAATTTTCAGTTGCAGTGCATGCGTAGGCCTCCCCGGCCAATCTAGCCGTTGGATTATTAAACACTTCATCTGCTTCCACAACTGTGTCGATGGATTTGTATGTGACTACCTCACTTGGAATTTTACGTTGAATAATACTGTTAAGTTCATGGATGTCATTGTATTGGGCTGCAAGAATAACTCATCACTCAGTAAAGTGGAATTCGTAAAATAAAGTTGAATATCTGGAAAACTTTTTTAACAAACGCTTCTTTCGATGTTATAAAATTACATAATTTAAGAGTCCAAGAATTTCACCCTTAAGTTGGATCAGCCGGCAATTTTACGCATCCAATTTCCCATAAATTATAGATAAATTCCTGTGCGGATCGAGCAGTCTGCCACTGGATACGCATATTTTGATTTTAGTTTAATACTTCACATAGCATTAACAAGTAGAGTATTTGAGGCAAGCATGTATTTCATCTGCTTGTGTTATTGATGAATTGCAGGTAACATTTGTCTGAAACCTCCTGCAAGATGTATTAGTGCTTTCCCAAATCGTCTGACATTACCAAGCTTATCTAGCAGGGACCAACCAAGAGCGTGAAGTGAATTTTTGCGTGGCATTATGCATTCATCGAAAACACTAAGTTTGTATGTTTGCAATATTTTTCCCATACTGGATGTTTTGCAGATAATGAACATGATCTTTTTGAAAAATTGAATGTTAGATCGTAGTTTTAAAGTAGATTAAGTAAGTATTCTACTTGTAGCAGGGTCACAGGTATTCCTCTTGCAGCAAAGGCTAAGCCTACGTCATTTAGTCAACGAATGACATCACAAATCAATTTAATTAGAAAGGTTTTACCATTTACTCCTGGTTCCGTTCAAGTACCAGTAATTTCCAAATAACTTCTAATCTCACGGTAAGTAAATCAGGTGACTATCCATTTTTTCACAAGGCCGTATTCACTGTAATTAATATAGAAGACTAAAATAGGATGTGGAATTAAAGACTGACATATAGAGAGGGAGATATATAGATAGAAAAGATAAAGTGAGAGAGAAATAGAGAAAGAGATGTAGATACAGAGTGAGAGAGGGATTGAGAGACAGACAGATAGAGAGAAGGTTTAGAAACAGAGAGGGAGTGACATAGAGGAAATTAGAGAAGAGGAGAGAGAGGGAGTTAGAAACGGAAAGGGGTTCAAAAAGAGATGGAGAGGGGGATAGATTGAGAGAGAGATGAATGAAGAGAGATATAAAGAGAGGAAGAAAGACGGAGAAGGGGAGAGAAAAAGAGATTTACCTACATTCACCGTTCTTTTCCTCGATTAGTAGAGGAGAAATCCTTCGAGACCGAGGCAAATTTTATATTTGTCACTATCAGGAGTACCACACACATTAGAAACCGGCCGGGTTATCTGTACTTTCACCTAACAATGTAATAAACTAAAGATATTGAAAACATGACTTCAACAGCCGGATAAAACCGAGCGTTGCTGATGTAATAAAAACAAAGGTACGCTAAGGAAATTATAAAGTGAAATTTTAAATGTAGATGGTGTGGCACAGCCGGTGGTTAACCGATTGGGGAATTCACTGGCCTCATATCACCCATCAGCAGTCAACAACAGTTTACAATACGCAAACAACAACTAAAATTAATGTATAAATATATTGCCGAATCACGGTGATAGTTTTATTTGTAATAATGTTTTTGTTTTGCCGGGGAGGAACACAATGAGTAGAAAATGCAGAAAGGAAAAATAATGCTTCTTTTTCTATTAAAAACATCAAAATGGATAAATCGTATAGTCACTAATGAAAACAGATTCAATATAAACCGTAAATATTTCCGGTAATTCGCCTCGGCTGAAATCGAAACCGAAAATACACGATGTCGCAAAACCCACTTGTAGATTTCTAGTTTGGTGATTTCGAACGAACCAGGCGTTTCATTTATATATGTATTTATATATATAAGTATATATATATATATATATATATATATATATATATATATATATATATATAGAGAGAGAGATAGATAGGTCCAGGTGGATAGAGAGGTAGATATATAAATAGTTAGCTGAATAGAAAGAAAAATAGATTGAGACATAGATATGAACAGACCGAAATATGTAGGGAGATAGATAGATAGACAGGTATATATATATATATATATATATATATATATATATATATATATATAGAGAGAGAGAGAGAGAGAGAGAGAGCGAGAGGAAAAGAGAAAAAATACAAGATCGACAGATATATACACAGACAGTAAGATAATTAATAGATAGGTAGATAAATAGAATGATAGATAGCTCTGAACAGATCGACGCAAATAGATAGAATATGAAATACGTATAAAGAGCAAGTGCAGTCTGAGCTGAATTTATGCAACAGACGACCAAAATTCAATACTACCGACGCAGAATAAATTAGAGGATTTCGCTATATATTAGCCATCTAGCTATTTTTGTATTTGAGAATGTCAAAAATGGCGAGCACAAAAATAAGGAATGAGTTTAATAGGAATTAGGCATTTCTCGACAATTTATGTGGTCGGATTGTCCTGTCAACCAAGGAGGCCGCCGGGGAAGAACAGTGAGAATGCCTTCAGTTCAAACGTCCTTAGTAAACAAGAAATAAATGCATAAACTTATTTAAATATATCATTATCTTCTATTTCCAGTAACTTGTTGTTGCTCAACTTGTTTCTGGTAAACTAGAGTTATTTGTTTGGATTTTGAGTTTCAAATATCCGGGTTATTGTATTCACTTTTTCTAACTACGCTTATAGGTCCTGAAAAGACGAAATTGTCTTCCCCTTAAACGAGTATATAAATTATATGTGTGTACGTGTATATATTGTTAGTTTTCAAAATATATGTCGTAATTTAGCAAAAAATCGTTTGTGCGCTTAATCCTCATGAGGATTCGTTAGGCGATTACTACTTACGTATTATGTAAATACTGAAAATAGATTCATTCATTTTTATGTATATATACAAATTATGTGTGTGTGTGAAAGTTAAAGTATTACACTTCGGGAATAATACGTTAAATTTCATCATGTCTGGTCGTTGTAAGCAAGGATAACGTTTGTGAAAAGGAGATCTTGACATAATCGTTAAGTAGTTCATGTTAACACCTAATATATAACGACTTCCGCTATCAGATTTATTGCCAATCGAGATAGTATGAAACGATTGTGTAGCTTTATTTACGAAGTAACCTGTGACCTTGCAACGTGACCTTACACGACCTTGAACCCTGTGATCGCGGCCCAGTTATGATCTGCACCCTGGTCGGTACAGTTATGATATGTCGACTGGGCAACCAGGTCTGCCAACCGTTAGTACGTTGCGTCACCCAGTGAGTTCTTCGGTTAGGCGTTGGGGATTCTTCTCGGATGCTCGGTCCTCAAGGCTTGTTCTCCGTGGATCGTCTAGTTATTCTGTGTGTTCGTTGACGGATACGGTGTCACAATTGGCAAATAAAGAAATATACATATACAGGGATCAACGCACATCAGCAACAAAACTCCGGAGGTTGGTTAATGTAATATATATTTCGGAAATTCATAAAAGAAGTATTTACAGCATATACATATAGTTGACAATTAATTCAAGCAAGCAGTTAGTTCTACAACTGAGATTCTGTTGTTGAAATACCTGGTCGGTATCGCGGACTTTTCGTAATTTTCGTTAAGTGATCGACCCGTTATAAGCGTTGAGTTATCAGGCAACAAGCGATGGGGAGAGAGAGAAGAGGTGATTCTGCCGAGACGGAACAACTCGACATAGCTCTCTTTGACTCTGATTTCCAATCTTAGACCCGGACTCTGACTTAATCTTGATCTTTCATTTCTTTTATAATACAATTATGGAATGATGACGACACCCATGTTCGTCATCGACCAATCAAGTTGCTTGATTATAATTCGACGGGACCTTTTCTCATTGGTGTATTATACTTCAACAGGACCCTTTTTCATTGGTCCATTTCCGAACTTGGATTGACTCTTCCTGTAATTAACGCCCAACTTACACATTGTATTATTTAACTCCCCCTGGCTTACTAATGGAATTTTTCCATATCCAGGAAAATTATTTCATAACTTCAATTTTCGATCGACCTGATTTACCAAATGACAATTATCGATACGTCATAAAAATATGAATTATTGTTTTGAAATTTCGGACAATTCATTTTTTCCTATTCTTTGTTCTAAAACACAATGCCGAGTCATTGCGTGTTTCTCTCAGATCAAAAACAACCCGACTTTTTCAACTGTCAAACTCCCAGATCAAACCTGGCTCATAGTTTTGCCAATTGCGGGTGGGCAATCCCCAATTCTCCGGTTCTTGTACAATTATGATTGTGGCTATTTCAGATCAAACGCCTGTGTATTTTGGCTAAAATATTTTATGCATTCTTTTTCGCTTTTGAAGTTTAGAATGTGATTTAACTTTTCGCTACAAAGGCACTTTTGCCGCCGCCATCTCAACAAAAGACTTAGCTCAGAATTTATTGACATAAAAAATTAATATTAATTTTTCTTCCTTCAAAACCCGATCATCGTCCGGGAACAAAAAATACTTTTAACCAAAAGAAACGTCACATCAACCCTACAGGTCTGATGTGGCCTCTTTTCAGTGTTACAACCCGTGGTGTCCTGAACATTTACAGTGGGAATATTATCCATGATGCTGTCAGCTTAACCGTGCGTGCAAAGTGAAAGACTGGTACCGTTATGGATGTTGTCTACGCTTTGAAATGGCAACGAAGGATCTTTTTATGGATTGGAAAGCTTAAACCGCAAGTGCACTTATCAAGTACACTTTTACTGTTAGAGTTTCCAATTGAAATATCACTCATGTATATATATATATATTTATATATATATATATATATATATATATACATATATATATATATATAAATATATATATATATATATATATTTATAATTATATGGGGGTGTTCAATCCAAATATTTAATGTTAACGATTGTATCGTTTATTCCTTTAAATAAAGTGTAATTCGCACTGTTACGAAACAGGTGCTAAAAAGCCTGTGTATGTCAACTTAAATAAATAATTGGTAAGATAGTCAAAGTCATGAAATTTTGTATATAGATATTTTCAATTTATTTAGCATAAATTATATAAATATATATATATGTATGTATATGTATATGCATATATATACATATATATATAGGGTAAACTCATTTAATCACATAAATTAATATACTAAACCATAATTTTATGCGTAGGCAAATGGAAAATAGTAAAACAAGCAAACACATGCAACAACCTAGACGGCCCATGTCGATTATGCCTTCATGAAAAAGTTGCTATCCTACACTTTGAAGAACCTAACATCTATTTAACCGTGGAAGAAATATCGCACAACTCTGTGAACAAGATTAATTATACTCTAGGAAAGCGACGAAAAATAATTAACAATAACAATATAATATAATCAAATAACATAAAAATACATGTACATTGATTATTGATTATCATATATATATATATATATATATATATATATATATATATATATATATATATAAACTAACATATTATTAAATATAGATACAAAAACAATAAAAAACAAAAAAATGATATTTAATTACACCTAGGTTTAAAATAGGTCAGATCACTATATATCTACGCTTTCCGCTTAACAAACACGAAAAAAAGAATATTTTCGCCGTAAATCGACTGTGCATTTGTCCTGTAAAGGGGCTGTGGATACTAGTAATTTTTTTGGCTTCATAAAAATGTAATATAATGTGCGTATATAAAAAGGTGCGATTACCATAACTCTTCGAATAAGCCTGACGAATCTTAACGTGGATTAAACGTGGACTATTATGTGTGGCTTAATGGTCATATATATATTTTTACTTACTACATAGACTTACCTATGTTTTGAGCACTGTTGAAGTAAATACTTAATGTTTACGCGTAAAATTATACTTTCTTATATTAATTTATGTGATTACACCAAGTAGTCATACTTAGCTCCTAAACAGTTGAACGCTCTCAACGAATTTATTTCACCACACCAAAAGCAGATATGAAAAGGGGTCATTTTCAAACATCGCAAGAACATTCCAACACGTAGCAAGCAAGCTTATATTATTAAAGTAATTAAAAAAACAGATGATCTAGTACGCTAAATGCGATGGACTGCAAAGTACTTCCTTATAAATAAACACTTAAAATAGAATCTTAAGGTTTTTAAACCCTAAAAATAGAAAAGCCGTAGACCTTTTGATAACCGTTTAAAATGGCTGTTTTTAATCGTAATTAAAAGGTAAGAATTCCACAATCAACTTAACAATTTCCAACGGAAACAACACAACATCGTTAGAAACAAACCTCTAATGAACTATTTGTAACAACAGATAAAAATAGAAATATTTATGAAACTTTTGTAAAATAGATAAACAAGAATATAACTAACTAATCACAGAAAACATTACAAAAATACAAAAATCTGTCTAAAAACAAATAGGATTACATAGATATAATGAATACTGAAAGTCAACGAATCACGGATAAATTTAAAATGAGCGATAAAGTTTACAAATTCCAACTGAGAGAAGCATACATATTGCTCAAAGACCACAAATGTGACTTACATAATAACCCCAGCACTCGCTTGATTAACGCAACTTAACCAGACATAGGTGGAGTTAGCAACACAATAATTTCCAAAGTAAACAAACAAATCCAACAAGGCCTAGTATTAAACCAGTAGGCGAATAATGTCGAAACAATCACTTGATTTAAAAATATAGAAAACAAAGATAAATGTATGCTTATACAGTTCGACATAATAGACTTCTACCCCTTGATATCTGACGAACTTTTGAACATTTCCCTGGAGTTTGCAGAGGCATACACTGCTATATCCTTGGATCCTTGGAAGAAATCACCACCATTAGAAATTAAGAGAATCACATCTAGTAACAAACAATAACCAATGGATTAGAACTAAAATGACAAATTCTTTTGATGTAGCGATGAATTCTGGATTCTGCAGAGGTCTCAGATCTATTAGGCTTATTCATTCCATATACCTTGACAAGCATATCTGATATTACGGATATCGACCTCTACAGAGATGATATATTACGTATAATAAAAGATTCTAACAAAGGCAAGGGAGGCACCTTTAAGAAAATGATACACAACGAAATGAAAAAGTAGGCCTTAAAGTAGAAGCACTTGCGAACATGAAAATGACAAGCTTCCTGTACGTCACGTTAAATTTAGATAAAACGCATATGAACTCTACATAAAAGATAACGCTAATCCAATATACGTACACCCTGTCTAATCACCCACCATCAATTATAAAACAGATTTCTAACACGATCGTAAATAGAGTCAGCGATAACTCGATCGATGAAAATGTACTTAACAGGGCAATCAGTATCTACGAGACAGCATTAAGATAGTGGATACAAAAATATTGATAACATATATAACAAGAAAAGATCACTAATTATAATAACATTTATAATAGAAGATAAATATATACTCGTATACGGCACCAATCAGATGTTAACAACAAAACTTGGCAAAAAAATCTCTAGTTCTAATCAAAAAGCAATTCCCTCTAAGCTATTCCTTATGCTAAATTAAAAAAAAATAAGCTAAAGTAATCATACTGCTGCTATAGAATATTTAGAGACGATAATTAAAGCACATAATAAAAATATTAAATATACGCAATGAACACAAAAACAATAAAACAATCAAAAGTGACAAAATAAAACACAAAGGCCACATATCCAACAAGCAGAAATAATAATAATAATAATAATAATAATAATAATAATAATAATAATAATAATAATTCGGATTTCGCTTATAAATGTCTCTCTGGAAGGGGATAGGATTCATTTCCAGAGGATTTCCCTAAATCGCGGTTTCACACCAGAAGCTTCACATATCAAGAGTTTTCCTAAGAATGTTAGTGGTACCTATAATTGTAGAGGTGTTAAGACCGCCTAAAACATCTGAGATTTGTAGTTTTTTAATTGTCCTTCCAGCCGACTTGATACTACTCCTAGTGTACTAAATACGACCGGAATTATTTGTGTTTTAACCCCGTGTATACGCCTTATCTCTTAGGACAATGGAGCATAATTGATCCACTTCTTATTATTTCTCTCTCTTCCATCCCTGTCCAACCTCCCAATATATCCGGAGTCCAATGCGATCGTGTCTTTTGCGGTACTCTCTGTGGGGCAGTCCACTACACCCTGCTGCAAGGTGCGTAATTGATTCTGAGGTTTTACCACAAATCCGGCATTCTGCAGTAATTTCCTCTCCTAGAACCACATTTTTGAACAATCGTGTTCCTAATGGATGCTCTTGTGCTGCACAAACAAAAGTTTCAGTACTCTTAGCAAGATACCCAGTTCTAAGCCATTGCCATGATCTTTCATCAGCCACTTCTGCTATATCGTGGAAGAACATTCCATGCATTTTCTTCCTAGCCAGTTCCTCTGCTCTTTCGCTATCCATACATTTAACATAACCAGCCTTGGTCTCACACACCTCAACTTCATTAGCCACAAACTTAAGCATCCACTCCCCACTTCTAACCACATGCTCCTTAAACGACATCTCCTCTGTTCTAACACAATCTTTTACACTTTTCAATCCTCTCCCAACTTTTTTCCTCTTTTGATACAGCCTTGCTACGCTACTTCGAATTTGAAATATACCAAACATTGCTAAAACCTTTCTTGTTTTGATATCCATGGCATGCAAATCCTTGTGAGATCATTTTAACATTGTCGCACTGTATCACAAAACACTGGCTGGCCATGCATTTACTGCTTTCATTAGATTTCCTCCATACAGTTTCGAGTTAGCAATTAGTTTCACTCTTCTAAGATATTCCTTCTTGACTTTTTCTTTCATTTCTCTATTCATGATGACTGCACCCTCCAGCACTCCTAAATCCTTATATCCTGTATCTTTTATTTCTTTCATGATTTCTCCATTTGGCAGCACTATTCTATTCGAATGGACTTTTACTCCTCTTTTCATCACCAGCACCGCACATTTACTAATCCAAAACTCCATCCCAATGTCTTCTGAGTATGCCCCCACAAGTTCCACCAGTCTCTCCATTTCCTTTTAATTTCTACCGAATATTTTCAAATCATCCATAAACAGTAGATGGTTGAGGCGCCTGCCACCAGATCCAAACTTATACCCCAGTTTTTCTCTCTTCCAGAGGATGCTCAGTGGTATCGTTATCATTAAAAAAAAAGTGGCGATAACGAATCTCCTTGAAATATCTCACGTTTAATGCACACCTGCCCAATCTCCTCTCTGTTTGCTGTCATCATCGTTTTTCCTTGAGCCATCCTTGTCTCCAAAATCCTACCACATTCTCCGCAACCTTCATCATCAATAGTATTTCACGTATCCATGAATGAGGAACCATGTCATAAGCCTTTCTGTAATCGATCCATGCTACGCTCAGATTTCTCTTTTTCTTCTTTTCATCCTGCATTATTGCTTTTTCAATTAGCAGTTGCTCTTTAGTATCTCTCGAGCCTTTCCGGCACCCCTCTTGTTTGTCAGAAAAAACACCATCACTCTCTAGATGGTCATAAATTTTCTCCGCAAATATTCCAGTTGGCAGTTTCCACATCAATTGCAGACATGTAATTAGTACATAATTATTCACATCTTGCAGGATCTTTCCTAATCAGTGTTGTTCTTCCCTTCACAAGCCAATCAGGGACATCTCCCGACTCTACAACCCATGGCAAAGCAGCAGTTATAGGTGGATAAAGCATGGGAACTGTTTAAACCAAAAGCCCATCACTCCATCTGGACCAGGTGCCTTCCAGTTTGTCATCCTCCGTATGCCAGCTTTAACGTCATCGATGGTTATCTCAAAGTTCTTCATCTGCTGCATTTCTGATAACCTTTCTCTGACCTCTTCCAACCAGCTAGCCTTCTCATTATATCGCCCATCGACGGACCAAATCCCACTCCCGAACTTCCTTGCATCTTTTATGGATTATATTATAGATATATAAAAGTGAACGTGTCTATGTCTGCGTTTGTCTGTGTGTATGTGTTTGTGTACATTTTCCTACGCAAATAACTATGTCAATTTGAAGCATACGGACTCGAAATTTCATATACAGTATACTGAGATTTGGGAGAATTGAATTATCTGTTTATTTGTGTGCCTGTCTGTGTACATGGCCCTACCAAACAGCTCTATCACGTTTCAGTCTACACAATCAAAATTTGACACGAGGGGAATTGAGATTAGGAAAAGTTTTTAATCGATTTGAAAACTCTCCTGCTGTCCTCAGTCAATTTTGGGCCTACACACTTGAAATTTAAGATGTAAGCTACATGGACATGAATTTAAACTTTTTTCTTATTCATTTGATTTAAAGCTAAAAAAATTTAATGTTAAAGGGTGAAAATTGGGGACAAAGGGTGTAAAAAATTACCTATGCGTTCTCTACCATAGGACTAAAGCAATTTTTGTTCTCAACATTTAAAATGTTACATAAAGTGTGTTCAAACAGAGAGCAAACATTAAGTCGATTTGGGGGCGAAAGTTTAGCTTCCAAGAGTCAAGGTTCAACAGATTATACTATTGCAGTGTCTAGCAAACTATTCAACCAATTTTGGATCAACACATGTGAAATTATAGAAAAAGTGTATTTAGAAATGAAGCACCGATTTTAATCAGTTTTTGGACGAAATTTTCCTGCAAAGAGGTCAAAGTTGAAAAAGTGTACTTTTGTACCTCTACCAACCTCCCCCACCAATTTTATTTGTAAACATTTGAAATTTTTGATGGAGGTTTGCTGGACATGGGTCAAACTTTTTAATATGTATATACATATGCACATACAGTTATGATCAGTACATTGAGACCGAGGAAAGCCAGGTTTAAATGCTATAATACACACACACATATATATATATATATATATATATATATATATATATATATATATATATGCCAATGTCAGTTATCGCTCCCACTTTGTTTACTGCACAAATATAATACGCCGTCGCCAGAGAATCTAAGACGCCGGCAAGTACTGCACGACCACGACTGGTAAAAATTGCAACGACCTTTTTTCCAACAAAAAGAAAAAAAAACGCAAGAACGCAGTTTTCCGTAATTAAACAAAAATGAAATCCTTTTATTTTCGACAGAAAAAGAAAATAATATGCAGACATTTTTGCCTGAAGAAATCCGGCCAAAAATAAAATATATTCATTCGTTTCTTTTATGACACCATCGACTTTCGTGTTGACGGATTTTCATGAATACCAGCGACTTCACAGCAAATCTACAGTTTAGTCGTGAGCTAGGAGATCCCATTCTAACTTAACTCTCGGAGAGGGAGGCATTGACAGCAGTAATTTAAAGTATTTTCCGAGGCTGAAATCTAAAAGTTGTTAGTGCGATTCAAACAGCCCTTTTCAGGGCATATTTTCAACAAACTGCCTGAATGCGATGAAATATTTCTGCTTCCTGAAACTCTCTCTTACAGACTGCCACTCTACTCCCGGCATTAGCTTCGATTCCGGCTTACTTCCAGCGAGTCAACTGGCTCCAGCTCACTTCTGCCGCTTCCCGGTTACTCCTGTTGCCGCCAGTGCTTCCAGTCACGAGCTCCAGCGTACAATGCCTGCTATCCGTTTACAGTCCCCACTGGCATCCAGTTACTTGGTCCAGTTCCTATTAATACTCAGCTATCTATTCCAGTGTGTTTTTTTATTATTCGACGCCAGGCTACGACTTTTTGGCATCATATCCCATCTATACGACTAGAATCATCATGAGATCCGTCATTCTACCTTTGGGATGCAAGAATTTCCAACACCCCGAGACGCCTGTTCTCGCACCGTCTGATCTTGGTATATTATATCCATTTCCATACATTTTACAGGTTTTGATTGGTAAAATAAAATATGATACCCTTCGTCTGAAACCGACCATATGTGTTTATTATCTCTCTTTGCTATTGCCGTTACCTTGTATGTTTTCTGTTAGTTGTACGATCGATTGGAATATTAACACTTTCAAACTTCTGCATCGCACGAACATATATCTATAAATATATTTCCATAGAAGAATTCGGCTCGATAAATGGAAGACTAAAACCTGCTGCTATAGTTTAAAATGATTTGAATAACAGCAAGGGGAGACTTGATGCTAAATAATTATCATATGTTAAATCTCCCTTCTGTTTTGAAATAGAGTACGGTTATGAATATCTTCAGTATCAAATAATTCTCATACTCTTTGAAATGTCTTTTTGTATGAGAACCAAGCAGGTGCGATATAACGTAGATTGAAAATGTTATCGAACTGAAAAAATCATGGTGAGAAGATTAAAAACATTTACTTTACATATTTTCAGGAATATAACTTGATGGATGAAATGTCATTCTATAATCATGTTTTCACTAAGCATGTAAAAACATAAACAAAAGACGTGATAGACGTAGATCATCCGATCTGTGTCTTTTATTACGTGGTGTTAATGCCGTAATTCATTTAAAAATTACACGTAGAAAATTAGTTAAGTCACTATGTACTGGAGAGCACCCACTTTTCTCCAGGATTCTGTTTGCTATTTGCCAAAACTGATGGGAGCCTAGCTGCTGCTCAGCTACTTTGGATTTGACGGACTGAGCATACAACTATGTCGCAGTCGTTATTACTTTATTAAAGAGATTGCTAGCGGACCAGATGGCAGCTTTAGTCTCAGTATATATATTATGTTGGAAGCAAATTAAAAATGGATTAATATTTGTAATGGCAGCTGCACATTGTGGAAGGAACCACGGCTGACTGTTCTCAGTCAGCTATGGAGTAGCTATATACTCTACGATGTATATGTACGTCTAAGAACCTATTACATCTTGTTTTGATTTTAATTGATAAAACAGAGTTGTCAGAAGATCCAAGTGGAGGCAGAACGGAGGATGAACATAGCTTAGGGCGAGTTGTGAGAAAAAAGGTCCAGGATACTTACATACAGCCATCGTCATCAGTCTTATTTGAGTGGGTTACCCATTCACCATTGTTAGCATTGAAGTCTCTACAGACGTGATAATTTGCTGTGGAGTACGCATACAGGGCGTGATCAATTTTCTTAGATATGCTATTAAAGATAGTAACCCATTTTTTGGTGGGGTTATGATATAGCGTTCTATTATCAAGTAACAAGAAAAAAAACACCCTGATGTTTTCCACACATTAAGGGGAAAAAAGATGCTCTGATACTGACACAGTTAAAAACTGATACATTTAGTCGACAAACAAATCATTGTATACTTCACACAATTCATTTCTTTAAAATGCCGATATGTCTGTTTGTTATTCGGTCTGTCTGTCTGTCTTTATGTCTATCTGTTTGTCTGTCTCAATATGTTCAAATGCTATCTACTCCACAACAAGAGGTCGTGAAGCAGCGCTAGAGGGTCACAAATGAATGGAGTTTTTGCAGGGACGTTATTTTTGTCGGTCTTGAGCAGATTAAAATTATTTTAAGCGGCCAAAATTGGGTTAAAACTGAAAAACAGCATAAAAAATTGTCTGCACATATCTTAGTTCATTTTTCATTTTTTATTTGTAATGCGTTTATGTTTAAAATTGAAAAACAACAGTAAACATTGTCTACATTTATCTTATGTCATTTTTATTTTTAATTTGTAATCGGTTTATACTCAAGTCAAGTAAGTAAAGTGGCAACGACGCCAGCTTTGAATGCTTAAGTTTCTGTTTCGCTTTAAGCTTTTGGTATCTATATACAACAGAACACCGAGATACGGTATAAAATTAGTAACAAAATGCAGTGCACTATACAATGCACCAGTATATAATCCAATGACGTCGTAAGGCGGGGAAAATACGGAAACCATAGCTGGAAAAACATCGTATTCTACAATGTAACCTGAAACAAAAACGCATCCTTAAGCTACCGTATCCTGGGGCTCTTCTATTCTTCTCATTTTTCTTTTTAAATTACAACTCTATATGATGTATACGAAACTTAGAGAAAGTAAAATATCATAAGTAAGCGCATTTCACGTCCGAGCAAAGCCGGGCGCCTCCTTCCCCCACCCGCTTGTATTATTTAAATCTTAGCCAAGACACTCAGACAGGGCCCCTCATAGACATTCTTAGACTCGCGTAAATATAATTTGTGTTCGATTTTCTGTTTTTTATTAAAATAATAATTGAATGTATACATTTCGATTAAACAAAGAAACTGATATAAATTGTTATGGTAAATAA
Source organism: Euprymna scolopes (assembly GCF_053919585.1). NCBI lineage: Eukaryota > Metazoa > Mollusca > Cephalopoda > Sepiida > Sepiolidae > Euprymna > Euprymna scolopes. Next base: position 14,031,713 of record NC_136513.1, on the reverse strand, counting down.
TAATTATATACAAGCATAATAGACGCACACACATCATATAACACACACACATATGTGTGTATATATATATATATATATATATATATATATGTGTGTGTGTGTGTGTGTGTGTGTGTGTGTGTGTGTGCGTGTGTGTGTGGTGTGTGTGCCCGTTTGTGTGCAGGATGCATTGACATAAAAAAAATTAATTCATAATACATTAGGTTTTATGAAAACACTAAAATAATGTAACATAAAGAAGTATAAAATTAATTTCGATTCGACAAAAAGTAAAACTTGTAGAAGAAAACACATATTAAATATGACATGTTTGTGAGATGATATTCATTTTCCTCTTATACGTTTTTAGATATTTAAATTACATTCAATGAAAGATAATTTGACGGAAGAGAAAAATACCCACTCACGCTAAATTGTCTTGGAAAGGCTATACTATATATAACCTTAATATATATATATATATATATATATATATATATATATATATATATATAAAGAGGCGCAGTTTTACCCTCATCACAAAAAACGTAGGTTTAAAACAACAGATATCACATGCACATATATTATATTTGCACTATTAGCCGTTACTTTATTTCACTATAGAACGACACTTTAGACACATTAATTAAAAATATTAAAATATTAAATTTAATCCTAGAAGCGTCATCATCCTCATCATAACGATCACCACCATAATCATCATCATCATCATCTACAGGGTAAGTAGTTCCCATTTCCCCCTTCTTCCCCAAGTACATTTACCGTTACTCACCTATACCACGTATGTATACTCACAGGGTACTTAATTTTACCTATTTCTACGTAACTGATCTATTCACAATTTGAAATTGCGTTTTACTTCAATTATGCTATCGTAAATGTAGTAACGTCTCCCCAATATTTGTTCTTTCAGTTTTGATTGGAAGACATAAGCTATAACTCTCTTCATTGATATTGGATTAAAACATTCCCTTTAATTAACGAACACTACACCTACTTACTGTTTTCCAATATCTATACATACACATAATTACATTCTAGACAACGAGCGTTTTATTACATTTTTTTTTTATTTTAAAATACACGGACTGAGTTTCTTTATTGGCTTTGTAAACAATTTTTCCTGACTAGTTGTTTTTTCGCTTTTCTTTTTTGCTGACTATTCTTCAACACGCAAATATTCGATTGTCCAAAACCAATTAAATGGGGGCACGTTTCAGCTACTTCAGTTAAAAATACGATATAAGCATGCACCTTTAACTTTGATTTCGTTATGAGCCTAGTTAAAGTGTAAAATAATTAACAGCTGAAAATTGTAAAAAACAAGAAATAACAGCAAAAATATATCATATAGTAGAATTTCATTATCTACAAACTTACAGAGAAAGGGAGAAAAATAAAGAGAGAGATATAAAATCATTGTATCGGCAGAGAGAAGAGGAGAGAAATATTAAATTATTGTTTCGGGAGAGAGAGGGAAAGAGAGAAGCAGAGAAAGAGAGAGAAAGAGAGATTAAACCAACGTTACGAATTTACCTTTATTGTAAAACGCGCCATCATTTGATTTCAATAAAATAAAAACAAGACTATAGTAAAAACTCATGCCGTGGATGAAATGATTTTCTAACTGATATATCTATATCTATCTATCTATCTATCTATCGATATATATATATATATATACATATATATGTATATATATATAATTGTACAGAAGTTCAGAAAATCATGGGTACCATCGGTTTCAAGCCCAACATAAAGGGTACCAGTTAATGGTAAAATGTAAATGAGGTTAGGCTCTCATCAGCCATGTTCTTTCTGTCTGAGGGAAAAAATTTCAGTCCCCCATTTATTTTTTGAATGATGTTCATTTTTATTTAACTATAGCTTATTCCTATCTCTGTATATTTTATTTTATTCTAATATTAATTTTCTTTTTTTTGTTATTTCATGCATTTAAGTAAATATGTACTGTTCTGTTTTTGCATGGTTTCCGGTCAGCATTCTGTTTATTGTGGCTGGTGTAAGGGAGATAATTAATTTATCTTAAGAATTTTCCTTCTTTCTTTTTTTTAGTAAAGAGATGATAATCCATTTTCAGTTGGTCAAAGGGAGTTAATTAATATATCTTATTTCTTTTTTTTACTTTTTGTAATCTAAATAGCTGAGGGGGTTATTGCAGGCTATTTAATTTCTAAGTCTTATATATGTATATAGTATTTGTTAAGGGAGTCAAATTTTTCTTCATACTTACACTTTATTTTTATACTTGATATTTATACTTACAATTGCCTAAATGCAACATTTCACGTTACTTATTTATGCGTTAAGTTGACTGCATCTAGAATAGTCTTGAAGAAATTCCTTTAGGTAGGGTATTCGTTTGTTGTTAACTCATCCAGTTAATTATGAACGCTTGTCTCCTATGTAAACAGGCTTTTCTGGTTTTATTGTGTACGTTCAAACAGGTCTTTTGAGGGTCATTAATAGTCTTTATGCTGTGGTATTTGTCCGCATCACAAAGGAGACACCGTTTTGAGGCTGGTCAGGAAGCTGGTCTTCTCTATATGATCCTTCATTTAATGCTGAATGGTGGTCCGTTGTCTTTTAGCTGCCATACTCGTTCGGCTTATGCTTTCTTTATTCTTTTGTTGTTGCCATGAATGAAATGTTGTGCATGTAAAATATCTGCTTAAACGTCCCTTTCCTCATGCCTATGTATATTTCTGGTGTCAACAGTTTCTTCAGGGCAAAAAACAAGAATAAACAACGGGTAATTTTGCTAGTATATATATATATATATATAAATATATATATATAATATATATATATAAATATATATAATATATATATATATAATATATATAAATATATATAAATATATATATATATATATATAAATATATATATATAAATATATATATATAAATATATATATAAATAAATATATATATATATATATATAAATATATATATATATATATATATATATATATATATAAATATATATATATATATATAAATATATATATACATATATATAAAAATATATATATATACATATATACATATATATAAATATATATATATATATATATATATATATATATATATATATATAGTGGTTCCGATTTCCCTTCGAAATAACAGGTCCTCCTACCGCATCTAGTGATGACTGGGAGCGGTATATTCTGCACTTTGTACAGATATGAGGCTTAACCCTCTGTTACAAGACCATAAACTTATTGGCATATTATAATATTTCCCTTTTCCGCCACAAAAATAATATAGCCTCACAGACTAATAAAGTCTCCCGGACTAATTCCACTCCTTCGGATTGGAAGTTCCGTAACTACAGATCGGCAAACGTAATTACCCATATTGGGGCACGTCAACTGCGTTCCTATGCAAGAAGAAATCCTATCTATTGATCCAAACCGACAATCCCTATTAAGTAACCGAAGGTGACTACAGATTCTCCTAAAGAAGAGAGGAAAAAGATATCTCAAAAAGACGGAGGTTAAATGTGTGCTGATAATTTAAACTGGACTATTAGATGATAATCAAAACAATGGCAATTACTATACGAAAAGGGAATATTCATAACGGACTGTTGGCTTGACGGTCTAACAATATATATGTATCCATCTTTTTTTTTTACACAGTGATCACCACTTACCAAGTCCCGGAAGCCACTCAGGGATAAGGGTTATTGCAAGTACATCACTTTAGTGTGGAGATTTGATGAAGTATTTACTTATGGGGGCGGTTCATTAGGAATTTGTTAACATTGGACTTCAAGACATCCAAGTTGTAGTCCGGTAAAAAGCAGGCAGACGGAACAGAGTTGTTGCTATTGCAATGTATAGTTTCTTTTTAAACGTTGTAATTATCTATTTCTCACAATATAATCTTTGTGTAGAAGTCGACAATAGAAGTTTATCGTCGCTTGATTTTTGTGTGTAGTTTTGGAGTTTAAGTGCTATAATTTGCAGGCTACAAACATCAAACACAGGGGTAATCTTGATAAGTCCTCCTGCCGAGAGTGTAGGAAATTTAATCAAGCCTTGTCATCGATCAATAAACTCGATCGATTTCGGCCAAACTATTCAATATGTAAGCAATGTGGGTGACTTGGTAGCTGAGGAAATCTGTTCGGGTGTTCCATAATTTTGGATACACATGGAGTCGATTTCTTATACCAGTGAACACACGTTATGATCCTTCTTGTCTTATAGCTAAATATTGATAGAATAGTTTGATAGAGGTTGTTCTTAACACACTCACAGACAAAATGTAAAATTGAATCACTAAAGTAATTAAGCAGGCTTAAATTAGAAATTCTGATATATACGCCAGTATACAGTTATAGCTTAAACCACGCTGTTGTTTTTAAGTTTTTATGCGTATATAGATGTAGATCAGGAATTAAATTATTCATGATGCAACCCGAATCATACGATGATGTTACTTTTGACATAATTACTAATATAAAAATATAACAATGAATGAAGTATTGTCTCTAAAATAATAGATACTAACTCTAATGAATTAAAATAATATATTTATATGCATTTTAAATATAATCTTGCACAACTGTCTGTTTATATATATATATATATATATATATATATATATATATATATGTGTGTGTGTGTGTGTGTGTGAATGTGTCATTCTTGGTTCGTTCAAAATCGATAACACGATATTTCTACATTACCAACCCATTTGAAATTTTCAGACAACCCATCATTAGAGTCAAGGGATGTTTCTATGTTATTAAAATAAATTAACATCGCCAATTAAAAAAATATTAAATAACAAAAAATATTTTTCGTAAGTGCGAACGTGTTTTGTTGATAGAACTGAACTTCCGTTTCAATTGATTTCATACACCACGATTTGACGAAACGAATTAGAATATTTCATTTTCTGTTTGACCAATTAAGTAAAAAAAAAACAGCATAATTCTTCCAAATATTTTAATTTAAATGTTTTTTCTTTATATCAGGCAAAAACAACGCTCGCTTGCTTTGTGATTCGAAGTCGTTTTTTTTTCCTTTTGTTTTGTTTTTTCTTCGATATATGAAAATATGAACTCTTTTTTATTATTAACACTATAAATCGTAGGTTAAAGTGCATGTTTTTTAACGGATTGGTAACGTGCTTAAATAATATTTGGTGCTAATGCAGAGAGTGATCTCCGCTACTTTTAAAATCGTATTTCCACGTTTACTTAAAGTTCTATGATATTTTTTTCAATGGTAAGGTTAAAATACAGATAATGTACACACCATTTTCTCCTTCCCCATGTTTAGAATTGCTTTTCAAATAATAACGTTATTATTTCAGCACAAATCACTCTCTGCATGGGTACTGTACTTTCACCTAACAATTTAATAAACAAAACATGGCACTTATGCAGAGAAAGTAACGTGCTAAAATAATACCATTATTTAGAAAGCGATTCTTAACATGGGGAGGTCGTTTTACAACTATTTTATATTTTCATTTAACAATTTCATGAACAAAATATGGTACGTATGCAGAGAAGGTACCGTGCTGAAATAATGTTATTAAGAAGGCCGTTATTAACATGGGAAGGGAAGGGTGGTCTCTAACTATTTTATACTTTCACCTAACAATTTAATATACAAAAGATGGTACTTATGCAGAGAATCTACCGTGCTGAAATAATACCGTTATTTAGAAAGCTATTCTTAACATGGGGAGGACGTTTTGCATCTATTCTATACTGTCACCTAACAATTTAATAAACAAAATATAAATTAATTATGCCTAGAAAATACCGTGCTGAAATAATATTATTTAGAAAAACATTCTTAACATGAGGACGGTATTTTGTTACTGTTCCGTCCTTTCACCTTACAATTTAATAAACAAAACATGGTACTTATGCAGAGAAGCTACATGTGAAATGATGACGCTATTTTTTAGAAAACCATTATTAACATGGGAATAGGGGTGTTTTGTAACTATTCTATAATTTCACCTAACAATATAATAAACAAAAGTTAAACTTAAGTAGACAAGGAACAGTACTGAAGCATTAACATTATTATTAAGAAATACATTCTTCACATGGGGAGGGAGGATGTGTTCTAACTCTTCTGTACGTTCGGTGCTAATGCAGAGAGTGGTCCGTGCTATTTTTTAAATCGTATTTCCACGTTTAATCCAAGTTTTATGATATGTTTTCATTCAATTGTAATGTTAAAGTCGAGAATAGGTACAACACCCCCCTTCCCGAGCTTCTCCCTTTACATCATCAACATTCTGATCCCCATCTGGCATCAATTGAAATGAATGGATCTCGTCTTCAGGAGGCCTCAAGTTTTGACAAGCTTCTTGGCTTGACCATTACTCCTGATCTTAAATGGAACACGTACATCAAATATGTTGCAAAGACCGCTGGAAAAATGGGTGGATCTTTCTATCGATCCGGTAGATATCTCACTGCTGATGCTATTCTCTATCTATATAAGAGCCAGGTACGTCCAAGGATGGAATACTGTTGCCACATCTGGGCAGGAGCTGCTAGAAAGGACTTGGCCATCCTTGAGAGAGTTCAAAATAGACTTCGTAGCCTCGTAGGAGATGTCCTTTTCTCTTCCTCACTGAAGAGATGTTGCGAGTTTGTCTCTGATGTATCGTGATTTTCATGGAAAGTGTTCGACTGAGCTTCAATCTATGGTCCCCCTCTCGAAATTTTCACAAGAAACACTCGTCTAGCTGTAAATACTATCAATAATTAATTGTCTTCCGTTTTCCTGCTTTCTGGCTGACTACAATATGGTTGTCTTCAAGTCTTACGTAAATAAGTTCTTGATGAGCCGTTCTATATAAGTTATCAAATTTACCAAATTTTCATTACTAATGATTACTATATTTCCCAATTTCTACTGTACACTCTTTAACCCTTATCCTTGAGTAGCCTCTTGGCCTTGATAATGTGGTGATGCCCATGTAAAAAAAATGTTCAGAATGGCTTTTTCAGTAATAACGTTGTGATTTCAGCACGGATCACTCTCTGCATAAGAGCCGATTAATGTGTTTTTTAACGTAGTGTTTGGGATTTTTATTAAAAAGAAAACCTTTTAACAAAAATTGAAAGAACACGTTTTTTCCTTTCTTTTTTACAGAAGTTGTTTTTATATCAGAAAATATGAATGTTCTTTCTTTATTAAAGAAATTGGGTACTCATGCACTTATTGATCCGTGTTGAAATAATAACGTTATTAATTAAAAATCCAGTCTTAACATAGGGAGAAGAGGTTGTTTTGTACCTATTCCGTACTTTAACCTTACAATTCAATAAAACACGGTAATTTTTTAGATATGGTCCACCTCCAGAATTTTCTTTTAATGACAACTTTTATATGTTTTCAACAATGCTGAATACGGACATCGCATTGAAATTTTGCAAAAATAAGTAGTTATCGAGATAAAACAAGTTCTAATCTCTGGCAACCAGTATAAACAAATCTACGGTCGTAACAATGATGTCCGCCAAAGAATACCTTACATAAAACAACAATTTATATCTCGATACCTACTTTTTTCTGCAAAATTTGAATGCGACTTTTATATTCAGCATAGTTGGAAAATTTTAAAAGTCGTTATTTAAAAGAAAAGTTTGGAGGTGGACCTAATCTAAACAAAAATACCAAAAAACATAAAACTTTAATTAAACTTGGAAATACGATTTTAAAAAATACCGCGGATCAGTAAGTGCATTAGAACCCATTAATCGACTAACGTGATTTTATTGCCAAATAAGCTCCGGCTAGAATGTGTAACGCGACGTTCACTTTGTTTTTTTTTTCAAGTTATATTCAACTTTCACAATATCTTCTTTTTTTTAATATTTTCACGATATCTTTTTTTTAATAATAAATTGTTAGTACAACGCAAATAATAATTACAAAACACCATCCTCTCTCTATGGTAAGAAAAGCTGAAAAAATATTAGGTACTCATGTAGAGAGTGGTGCGTGCTGAAATAATAACCTTATTAAAAAAAAAAAAACATTCTTAACATGAAGAAGGGAGGGTGTTTTGTATCTAATTTGTATTTAACCTTACAGTTGAATAAAAAAACATATCATAAAACTTTTATTGAACTTGGAAATGCGATTTAAAAAAAATAGCGCGGATCAGTAAGAGCATTAGAACCAGAAATTGTTAGGTGAAATACAGAAAAGTTTCAACCAAAAAAACGTTATTTTTTACCCTTTCTTACCATGGGAAGGGGATGGTGTTTTGTCACTTTACTGTGCTTTCAACTAAGAATCTATTAAAAAAACAAAAGGTAAATGTTAACATAAGACCCAACTCCACAATTTTTAACATTGGTAGGCTGGGGGTGTTGATTCCGAAAGCCGTTCTTCACCTGGGGAGAATGGTGGTATTTATTCCTAAAGCCGTTTTTAGCAGACGAAAACCAGGTAAAAGGTTAAAACACGTGGTGAGGCATTGGTGTTGTTTATTCCGAAAGCCGTTGTTAATATGAGGAGGTTGGGAGTGGTTATTCATGGCCGCCAGTGAATTATAGTGCATAGTACAAGTCTTTGCATCTCGAAAACTTCTTGCTTCTGCAAATTTTCAATGAGATTCTCTTACTCAGCCTAGTCGAAAATTGTGCAGGTGGACATAATGTAAAAAATACCCTCAATAAGATATCGTGGAATTTAAATTCAAGCACGGTACCAAAAATAAAATTAGACAGAAAAATACACCTAGGTTTTTTACTTATACAAAGACTTCAAAAGGTTGTCAACAAAAACAAACATATAACAAGTAAATATTTTCCAAGGCAAGATAAGTTACTTTTCTACCTAATTGGATGAGTTTTAGTGTTTTTATTGGGTTTGTAATACTGTACATATAGATTCGAAAATGCTGTCCAAAATAAATGTATAACAAATATTATCAAAGGCAATATATGGTACTTTATTACCAAAATGGATAATATTTTGATTTTTGTAATATAAGATGTTTATTCGGCTCGGAAACACAGCGTTTACTTCTTTGTTTGAAAATTACAAATAGTGGCAGACTGTGTTAAACACGTAAAGTTTGGGAAGATGAGTTAAAACTACAAAAACTATACAACATACTGTTAAAAACACCGAATACATGTCTGTCTATGTCACGGTAACATATATTGAGTGAGTTCCTGAGAGTATTTTGTATAGTTTTTGTTTTAACTCGTTTTCCGAAAACTTAACGTGTTCAACACAGTCTGCTGCCATTTGTATTTTTCAATTATACAGAAAAACACTACATGTTTAGGAACCGATTAAACATTTTACAATAAATAAAAACACTAAAATCTTATCCATTTTGGTAGAAAAGTAACTCATCTTGCCTTTGATAACATTTATTTGTTATATTTATTTTTCAACACCTTTTTCGTTTCTATGTTTAGTAATACAAACCCGTGTAATTTACTTTACCGTTTATTCGGCTCGAAAGAACAGTGTTCATCAGTGTATTTGAAAAATACAAATGGTGGCGGACACTGTTGATGATGTTAAGTTTGGGAAAATGAATATACAAAATACTGCCAGAAACCCACCTAATATGTCATCACGATAATACATAATCAGTGGGTGGCTGACATTGTTTTGTATGGGTTTTAACCGATTTTCACAAACTTAACGTATGCAACAGAATCCGTGACCATTCGTCTTTTTTTCAAATACATCGATAAGCACTGAATTTTTGAGCCGATTAAACATTTTACATTGAATAAAAATACTACATATTATCAAGTTAGGTAGAAACGTTATTTACCTGACCTGTGCTTTCATCTAATCGTTTTTGGACACCGTTTCGAATTTGTGTATAGGAACTCCCCTCACCCACATATTAATTAAAAACTCACATTTTAGAATACAATAAAAAACATAACTTTATTTAGCGTTTCAACGTTTTAGCAACTTTCGGCTTAATCCACTGAATGTTGGTCGAACCCAAACCATGATTAACGGTAACTCCCGAGAATTCGGATCCAATTCTGCAAGAGTACCATTTCTTTCATGTTCGCCTTTTTTTACCTTTTGGGGTGGATTGCCGTACTATCTTAGTAGTATCGTAATATAAGAAACATGCTTTTCTCTCTTTATTAGAATTTTTTATTAAACCAAATTGAGCCACAACAAAGCGTGGCAGGGTACAGCTGGTATATATATATATATATATATATATATATATATATATATATATATATATATATATATATATATATATATACACAGGGTGACCCAAAAAGCGGGCCCAAACTCTAATCAGGTCCCGTTTCTTAGTGTTTGGTCCGAATGATATGCAACCTTGGTCATAACTAGTTTATTATATTCAAAACATAACATCAAAACACTAGCGTGTTTGTCTTTTTCCCCCGTTCACTGCAAAATGTTCAGAAAAAACTTTTGAATATCCTCTGTTTTTGTGGGTCACACTTTATATTGTTTAGAGAAAGTTTTACATGAGATAAGTCATTGGTACTCCAATATTCCTCTGTATTTTAGAGGTGAATAATGGCTGAAGAGAGTTAATATGGATATCTAAGACTGCTCCTAATTATCAAGTTTGAAACTCGTTGATCACGGAAGTACATTTTTAAACAGAATGTTGTTTGCTGTCACAAGAGTTTTAAATAGTGCCTCCGTTGATGTCCCGTGAAATATTTTTATATAAAAGTCTAAACTATTAACAAAAGTTCCATAATTGTTGCTGTAACGCCCGCTTTCCATTCATCCACGGATCATCATCAGGTGTTGAAGTAAAAGTGCGAAGGAGCAAATGTAGAATTAAATTTTATGTAATGTACATTCTGTTACACTTTAAAAAATCATTGAAAAGTTTATATCTATATCATTAATTGCAAGATGAAAGATGTTTGTAAAGTTTCCGAGTCGACTATCGTCGTAGTCGTCGTTCTTCTCCCGGTGCGTGCGTGCGTGCTCTATATATACTACTAATCCGACGACGGTGTCACTCTTTTGTGTGTCCCGTCCCTATGGTCGTTCCTATTCTCTACATGCCCTTCCCCCACCATGTGACCACACTACCGTCGTTTTGTGTTCATGTGACTGGAGAATTCCGTGTAGTAGTGAGTTGGTCCTTGCATTTGAGGGGAAAGTGGCCTTGGTGCTCGTGTTACCCTCATGCTGCGTCGTGGGACCGGACTCGTCTGCATTGGCTTGTGGTTGATCGGATCTTGGTCCACCTCCATATCTGTTTCTGATGTGTCACAATCAGCTTCTTCCACCTCCATCGCCTCATGCATGTTGCATGGTGGTTTGTTGTCCTCCCTTCTTGGTGTTCGGGGAGGTGGTTGATGGCGTTGTTGAGTGGGTGGATACTCCAGCGTATCCATGACCGGTTTGATTTTCCTGAGGAAACGGCGATTGCGTAATGTGATCCTGCCGCTACCATCCAACCGTATCCTGTACTGCTTGTACCCATTGTCTCGACGACTTCCCAGTTTTCGCCCATCGTCGTGGATTTGGTCCCTCCTGATTCTGCACCTGCACAGACTCGCCGACTCGGAGCTGTTGGAGGGGGCGGCTGTGTATGTCTTACTGTTATTTGTTAAGTACGTGCCTTTTCGCCATCGCCCTCTCTCTCAAACCTCTGGTCTCCGTCCAACGCTTGTGGATGCAGTATTTTTTGCGAAGTGCGGGGAGATGGTCCCTTACTGTTCGACCATATAGCATTTCCGCCGGCGACAATCCAAGGTCCTGACTGGGCGTATTCCTATGAGTCATCATCGCCCGTGCTGCCCGATCATGATGTAGGTGTCCGTAGCCATCAACGCAGTCCATCAGCATTCTTTTTGCCGTTTTTACGGCCAGTTCAGCTCGGCCATTACTCTGGGGGTAATGTGCAGATGATATGCGCCTTTTTACGCCCCAGTCTTCTAGGAACGATTTTATTCTAGTGAATCGAATGGTGGCCCTCCATCGGATGATATTTCCTCCGGCGCACCATACGTGCAAAACCAGACCCTCAGGGCGGTACACACCGCTGCAGCCCTTCCTGATGGTAGTGGTGCGACCTCAATCCAACCGGTATATCGGTCCGCGTATACAATGTAACTTTTCCCGTGCATATCTAGTAAGTCAGTGACTGACTTTTGAAATGGGAATTCCGGGTTTATGGGTGGCATTAGTGGTTCCCTAGGCTAGGATGGGGCGATCGAATTGCAATTCCGACATTGCGCCCTTGTTTGTCGGATGCTGGCGTCTAAACCAGGCCAAAATAACCGTTGTCTGGCGTTAGCCAACATACCATTCGCCCCTTGATGGGCGGAGTGTAATGCCTCTAACACCTCCGCTCTAAGCCGTTTTGGTATGAAAATTTTGTCCCCTTTTATGTGTACCCCTTCCAGACAATATAGTTGGTCTGCCATCGTCCAGAATTGCCGGATTTCTTGTGGTAGTTCGTGGCGTGACCTTGGGAACCCGTCTTGAATGTATGACGCCAACGTTCGGCACTGCTCATCGGTGGCTGCAGCTGCAACTATCCTATCCCAGGTGATCGCTCGGAACTTGGGGGCATGTGCGTATGCAGCTATGATGGATACTTGTTGTTTTCTCTTTGCAGATTTATTAGTTGTTGAATCAACTGCATGTATTGGCCGTCCTCGTGTTGTCCTGACGCCATTATACTCCAAAAATCGTGCAAAAGAAATTATGTTGAAAAATAAATTCTGTTCGTAGCGCCATGTAAAGTTTCCGAGTCGACTATCGTCGTAGTCGTCGTTCTTCTCCCGGTGCGTGCGTGCGTGCTCTATATATATTCTACTAATCCGACGACGGTGTCACTCTTTTGTGTGTCCCGTCTTCATGGTCGTTCCTATTCTCTACAATGTTTTAAATTGCAACAAAATTTACGTTGCATGAAATAAATCCAAGGTAATTTTTTATACAATTTAAATTAAATTGTTATACCTTACTTTGTAAAACTCGTAAAAGTGCTCTTTGAAGATAAATACATTTCAAATTTAATCTGGTACCTTTATTTTTAAAGCCTATAGAAAACACATTTTGTTTAACAATTTCCATGCCTTGGATGAAATGATTTTCTAACTTGTATATTATCTTTTTAAGATTATATTTTAAAGATCTCCTCATCTTTATTTCAGTTTGTATTTTTCCTAACCCCACAACTCATTTTTGCAACCCCTGTTGTATTATTACTGGTCGGAATATTCTCTCTGTTTCAGCTGTTTTTCTCCTCACACCACAACTTATTTTTTACAACCCCCTCTTTGTAATACAGGTCTGAATAATGCAGGTCTGAATAATGAGAAAATCTGATTTTTTCTTTAACAAAAACCTTATAACAACTTTTTTAGATTAAATTTATTTAAACTTCTTTCAGAACATAAAATCTTTAAAATTTACCTAGAAATATATTTCATATAGGTTTCATTAACAAATATTCAGTATATAACGAGAAAAATAGAGATGGACATTTCAAAAGGACTGTATAACTGGTAACGGTCAATAGTAGTCCTCGCCAGCGAATGTCTTTATTATTATTATTATCATTATTATTATTATTATTATTATTATTATTATTATTATTATTATTATTATTATTATTATCTAAAACATTTTGTGTCCTGCTCTTTCGCGAGAGGACTATATATATATATATATATATATATATATATATATATATATATATATATATATATTGGAGCCTTTCAGATGATTACGTTGGATGTTAATTTATTTGCAGACTGACATCCTCATCATAGTTTTTATTTGGCCAACTCATATTCAAACCATCGTCACCATATTAACCGCAACGAGATAGAAGTGATGTGTATCTATTTATATATATATATATACATATATATATATATATGCATATATATATGTATATGCATATATATATATATATATATATATATATATATACGTATGTGTGTGTGTTTAAAATATTTTAACGATGTTCGCTGTCAGCTCAGTGGGAAACAATGCATGGTTTCCTTTCCCATACTACTCTCTCGTCTTTCATGCCATCGAACGAGAGATCTTTTTTTTTAATGTATATCTTAATATAAAGTATTCCGTTTTAAGGAAAATAGATTTGCCCACATTAAAAACAAAAACAAAGGAGAAAATACCTATGTTGTGTCTCATGAGAAGGGATATTTTGGCCAGTTTTTTTGCAAATTAGTTCCTCGAATGCCTTACCTTTTTGAGATACTGTTTTATGTCGGGGATCTACACAGATTTTAAACGGAACCTTTTATTTGTATCTGTCAGCTTATCAAAATATATGTTTGGCAAAACATATTTTTCTCTGAGCATGTAAAGGATAATACCTGTTGGCAAAAATCAGCTTAAAATGCTACCAAAACGGTATCGATTTTGTTATATGATTTGACTTTGTTTAATACAATAAAACACAAAAATCTGATCTGATATTGTATTGGTGTGTGAATACATAACGTACTTTTTTTTACTTCGTTTAATGGCTTATGGTTCAAATTTATGAAAACATTTAAACAACATACATGTAAGAAAATAGACAAATAACAGTTCTCTGGGGTTATAACATCGAACGAATCGAAGAAACACACTTGGCCCATCTCTGACCTTGCATTACTGATCCTCGGGAAAAACTGCAAAGAAGATTCATCCCAATGAATCCCCAAATCTCAGGTTGTCTTTTCAGTAACTTTAGTTTTCGATTTTTTTCATTGACAAGCTGCCTCTCGTCCTAGACTAACGCATTTTGATTCCTTCCACTGGAAGCTATCACCATCCAACTCGATCCACTCTTTCTTAGTCCCGAAACATTGACTACGTCTGCTCTCTCTTGCCTTCGATCTCTGACTCCAGATCACCGTATCCTTTCCCAAAACTCTACATAAAATCCACGTCACGTCTCTGTAAGAGTCGTCAGTCTTTAGAATTCAGTGTATTTTAAATTATTGCTTATGTTTTATATTCTTTAATTTATTAAACATCTTAACATATTTTGTTCTGTAAATATTTATTTTGCTATGATTAAATTCTATTATTACAAATATTACAACGATCATTACATTCGCTGAAGCATCCCTTTGATGTTGCCGTGCTATATCTAACAATGATGGCGAGAAAGGAATGCAATTTCCTGATTCAGTAGTGCAAAAATACATGAAATAAATTGTCTAAATCTAAACATTAAAACCATGTAAACAAAAAAAAAAAAAACATGTTGCCCAATGTTATCCCAGAGAGCGGGTCGACAATTTTTTTCTATATAAGACTGCATGATGTATTTGTTTGGGAAGTAAAGTCATAATACCCTGTTCTGCAGTTATTTCTTTTTTGTGAAGAAACTTTCTTAATATTACGTTCGTTTGGCTTGCGATAAATAGAAAGCAAGAGCTAGACGAGATCTTGCTGCACGCGTTTTACATTGAATATGAGAGATTATATCTCAGTTGATAATCAACCATGAAATAACGATGCTGTATGAAGAGGCTAGCCTTATGTGTATGTGTAGCAGATGTTATACAACCGAGGAGCGTTAATTCCCCAATAGATTGCTAAGTCTATTTCATACTTTACTAAAAGAGGAAAGGCTACTTTAATCAGCACCTCTTTTCAGAAAGAGGATTATATCAGGCGTGAGATATTTTCTAAAGCGATAGAATGACCCGCGTATATGCCCTGCAACTTAACATATTTGAATTAAGTCTTGATTTTCAAATGCTATGTAAAGTCAGTCCGAGAAGTCTATAAATGAAATGAAATCTGTCGAGTAGAGAACCAGTAATTAAGATCAGGGAGACATGAGAATCCGAGCGTTGTTAGTGGAAGCATTAAATGTGTTGCCTACTTGTACATATATAAGTATAATTATCTAAAGATACAAATATCTAAGGATGATTTATCTACATTTTTCCGGCACAACTCGTCCCCTAAAGACTATAAATGTGAGGATGAATATCGTCTGAACGTACATTAATCCTCATTGGGGTTTACGCTATTTATATAATTTCACAGTAAATAACCCTACATATGTATCGGGCACTTTTGATAAAAGTATGATTTTAATTTAATACATTTTAACTTATTATAATTATATATATAAATATATACATATATATATAAATATATATATATGCATATATATATAAATATATATATATATATATATATACAACACAGACATATATATATATATATATATATATATATATATATATATATTATTGTTAGTATCTGCATAACATTTTAATATTGTTTTCTTCAGTATTTAGGGTGTTTCAAAAGTCTTGGGAACATAACGATTTTTAATAACTCAAAAACTATTAGGAGTTGAAAAATGAAATTGGTACCGTTGGAAAGGTTAAAGTTTCAAATGTTACTAGGGAATCTTCAAAGTTGCTCAATATGAGCACCATTCGTCACACGGCAGACATCTAGTCGATAGTCCATTTCCTGCCAAACGCGTTCCAGCATCTTGACGTCAATGGTTCCCACAACTGCCGTTACTCGAGCATTTAGTTCGTCAATATCTCTTTGAAAGGGCGGCACATAGACTTGTTGCTTGACAAAGCCCCAAAGGAAAAAGTCACACGGGGTAAAAACTGGAGACCTAGGAGTGCAGGGCATGAGAACGTCATCACCTCGCCCAGATCTCCCAATCCATCTACCAGGCAGCCTTGTGTTAAGAGAATGCCTTACTCTAAGACTCCAGTGTGGTGGTGCACCATCTTGTTGAACAATGAAGTTATCAGATTCTGCTTCTTCCAACTGAGTCATTAACCAGTCTTCCAGCATGTTGAGACAGGATTCACCAGTGATAGTTTCGTCTTCAAAGAAGAACGGCCCATTGACACCTTCGTTGGAAATTGCAAAAAACACGTTCACTTTTGGTTAATCTCGCTCGTGCTCAAGAAGTTCATGAGGATTCTCAGGACCCCATATGCGAGTGTTATGCTTGTTAACTTTGCCATTCAGATGGAAGGTCGCCTCATCGCTAAAAGAAAGCCGGTCATCAAAGCCCTTATCTTCCAACTTCTCTTGCATTGCAATGCAAAAGTCACGGCGAAGTGGCTTATCAGTGTCCTTCAGCTTTTAGACCAACTTGAGCTTGTAAGGTACCATTTGCAGTCGTTTCCTTAAGACACGCCAGACAGTTGCTGGAGCAAGCTGAAGTTCCCTCCTGGCTCTTCTCATTCATTTACGGGGGCTCCGCTGAAAGGCAGTCCGAACTTGGTCAACTGCATCTTCTGAAGTTGAAGGGCGACCTGTTCGCTTACTTGGGCACAAACACCCATCTTTCACAAATTTAGCATGCCATCTGACAATGGATTTCCTTTCAGGGGCTTCTTTTTTAAATTTCCTGCGAAATGCACGCTGAACACATGTCCACGATTCAGTCTTTGAAAATTGGAGGACGCAAAATGGCTTGTCTTGTTCAGAGAACAACATTACTGCACCTGGAAAGATTAGACGAAAATCATTAGTATGACCAAAAAACTTGATTAAGCAAGCTTTAAAATGGCACCAGTTTCATTTTTCTACCTGGAATATTTCATGAGATATACCCATTTGTAATGTTCCCAAGACTTTTGAAACACCCTATAATGTATGTATATATATATATATATATATATATATATATATATATATATATATATATATATATATAATTTGCTTGCTTATTTTTATTTTATATTTTATTTGAATTTATTTTTTCTTATTGCATTTTTGACTTTACACTAGACACAACCTAACTCTACTGATCCCGTTCTCCTAATTTTCTTGTTTTAAAATATTTTGTCAATTATGGCTGGTACTACCAAAAACCAGTCCTTAAATAAGATTCTTCAATCCAATAAAACAGAAGCCGACTTTTAAATTCCCATTAATGGAACCTAATTATGAGGTGATGCCGGAAGTTTCTGCCTCGAGGTATCTAAAGCAAAGAAAAAAAAGAAAAAAAACTTCCACGGATTAATATTGGAGGGGAAACTATCTTCAAGTACTATCCTAAACTGGGAATGGGGCAAAAGACTTATACTAAGTAGATATTAATAAGTTCCTGTTACCTTTTTGTTTAATGGAGAGTAGATAATACAGTGGGTGTGTTATCGGCAGCTCCAGTAACTCTCACTTCTTTTTTGTTTGCCCCGCAGTCCTCATTTCCAATGAGTGACTTTTCTGTCAAAGGGTGAAGAAAAAGCTGCTTCCCAGGTCGTTATATTTCGTGAACAGTAGTCTGAGATGCCGGACATTTTCTGTTTCTATGTCTATCCTTGCGGCCATGTCACTAGCAAGGGTGCTGGAGGTAAACATTTTCATCTGGGCTGACGTTAACCGCCTGATAATCATACACCCGAACCTTGGATTGACACCTAAAAAGGCTGTCCTATCAGCAGGTGCAAAGTACTGGGGCTGCTGTATTGCCATTTGGTGAATGGATTCTGTACCATGCAGTAGTCTCAGCTGGGGCCTCTCGATGCCATACAAGTGGGTAATTGTTACGGCTTTACCTTATCATGTGCTACAAAAAATCTTCCCGTTTTTTCTGTCTTACTTTCCCTCTCTGGACTGCTCTAATCAAGTATGCTGGCCTGTTCCACAAACCCCCAAATCCTCAACATGAAATATCTAAAAAAAAAAAAACAGGAATACACCTAGAACCGCATCCTCCAACGTAGATCCCTACTACCAGGTATCCTTCTTCAACGTTTGGGGTCTACGTTCCAACCTTCCAGAGGTTGAAACCCAATTACAGGAGACAAAATCAGACATTTTTTCTAAGCGAAACCGGAATACGGCCGACCACCTCCCTAGATTAGCTCCTCATTAATGGATACTCTAAATTAACATATAAGTCTGACCCCCAAGATCGCCCTGGGCATGGAATATGTGCCTACATTAAAAATGGTGTCCCGTGTGGCGGGGATATATTCACAGAAGACCCTAACTTACCTTATATGTCCTTCCGGGTTGCACTTGCTTACACCACCGCGTTTATATTTGCCCTCTTGCCCCCCCCACAACATCGGTGTTACTATCTTTAAGAGTATATCGGAGAAAATCGTCCACATACTATCTGCTCATCCCGCGGCTAACATTCACATTTGCGGTGACTTCAACGTCCACAATGTTGAATGGCGTATAAACTCAAATAAGACTGACGATGAGGGGAGGCTCTGTCATGATTTTGCCATTGCTTATGACCTCACTCAGATTGCTCGCGAGCCCACCCGTGTGGCCGATACTACCGGTCAGTACGCAAGCATTCTAGATCTTTTTCTCTCAACTTCCCCGAGCTATGCTCATGTGCTGCTCTATCTCCCCTGGGATCTTCCGACCATTCTGTTGTATCCGTTAAGATAAAAATGAAATATAATAAGTCTACAGATGTACCTCTCCACCGTACTGTATACCGATACTCTATGACTGACTGGGATAGCTTCCGTACATTAATATCTGATCTACCTCTCCATTCCATGTTTAAAAAGGATGGGTCCTCTATAGTATCACAACTGACCGAATGGTTACTTGTTAGCATAGACGAATTCATACCATCCAAAACAAATTCCAACAAGACCTAACAGGAAGCCATGGTTCTCCCCTGAATGTGCTGGTGCCATCGCTAAATCGTTAAATCCAAAGTAGGTGAGCAGCAGTGTGGCTCTCAACAGTTCTGGCGAATAGCAAATAGGATCCTGAACAGAAGCGTGCGTTCTATCCCAACATTTATCAATGGTCCAGAGATGATCTCGTCAGCATCCGACAAGGCCAAACTATTTGCCAAGAAATTTGCAGCAAATTCTACCCTATGCGGCGAAGGCAATCAACTCCTCGTATTTCCTCCACCACACGCTAGGTAACATACAAATATCTGTGCGTGAGATCGCCAAGCTAATCAACCTCCTTGATTCCACTAAAGCAACTGGCCCATGACGGTATTCCAATTATAGTATTAAAAAGCTACAGCCAGAAAATCCCCCCATATTTTCCAAACTGTTTAAGCGTTGCCTTAAGGAGAAGTGCTTTCCAACACCCTAGAAAACCTCATCAGTATGCCCTGTATTTAAGAACTCAGGTGATAAGTCATCTCATCTCAGTATAGACCAATAATCTTCTGATGCCATGAGTAGGTTGCTGGAATCCATATTAAATAGAGAAGTAGCCAACATTGACTTGAATTTACTCCTGACCGGAAATTGAACACGTACATCAAGTCTGTTGCCAAAGTGCTGGAAAAAGGGTAGGATCCTTCAACCGCTCCAGAAGATACTTCATTGCTGATGCAATTCTGTATCTATATAAAAGCCAAGTACGTCCAAGGATTGAGTACTGCAGACATATCTGGGCGGAACTGCTAAAAACAGCCTATCCTGCCTTGACAAAGTGCAACATAGACTTCGTTGCTTAGTGGGGGGCGTTTTTCTCTTCCTTACAACCTATCTCCCATAGGAGAGACGTTGCGAACCGGTTTTTTATTGTTACTTCCATGGCAAATGCTCATCTTAGCTTCAATCTCCGGTTCGCCCTCGCCAATCTTTCACGATAAACACTCGTCTAGGTGAAACTACACTCAAAAATTTCCCCACTTTTTATCTGTGCCAAAACCAAAATTAGATTCCATGAAAAAAGCTTCGTTTTTAGAACTGCACGCCTGTCTTCTGTTTGCCTGTGCCCCTCCTGGATGTCTACAAGTTCAACATGAAGAATACCTGATGAACCGCCCCCTTAAGTGAGACATTTTATCAAATATCCAATACTAATGGACTATACACGCAATAACCCTTATCCTCGAGTAACTTCCGAGCCTTTATTAGTCGTGACTCACAGAACGGAATTAAAAACAGAAAACGCAGCCTTCGTTTTTAGCAAGATGAAAGCGACTGTGTGGCATTACAAGATTTTGTAGCTCTATTAAGTGTTAAATAAACAGAGAAAAAAAAACGAAGCTTCTTAACAGTGATTGCATAATTCTCCCTGGCAGATGAACCTGAATTACACACCAACTCTGGCGAAGTAAGAGAAGCAATTGATAAAACTACAATGAACAAATCTCCAGGGAATAACGACATACAAGCTGAAGTATACATGTTCGGTGGAGATCAACTCATAAGAAAACTTCACTAACTTATAGCAAAATGGTGGCAACAAGAGACGATGCCACAAGAATTTAAAGATATAATGATCATCCCCATCTACAAATACAAAGGTTATCACAAAGACTGCAGCAATTACCAAGTATAAATTTGCTGACCATTGCCGGGAAAATAATGGCTAAAGTTGTGCAAGCACGGCTAGCCAGACTTGCCGAAAGGGTCCTAATCGAGTCGCAGTGTGGA
Source organism: Euprymna scolopes (assembly GCF_053919585.1). NCBI lineage: Eukaryota > Metazoa > Mollusca > Cephalopoda > Sepiida > Sepiolidae > Euprymna > Euprymna scolopes. The sequence continues at coordinate 14,010,346 of NC_136513.1, read as the reverse complement.
TTTAGGCATGCAAGATCTACAATCGATATGATCTTTAGCTTACGGCAGATTCAAGAAAACGCGATTGAACAGTACCGAGAGCTCTACATAGTCTTTGTAGACTTCCGTAAAGCATTTGATACGGGTGACCGAAAAATGCTGTGGAAGGTCCTAAAAGTGTTTGGATGCTCCGATCACTTTGTGGGGATTATCAAACAATTCCACGAAGGAAAAAAGGAGAGTTATAATAGAGAATATAGAAAGAGAATTCTTGGAAGTAAACCACGGCACCAAACGAGGGTGCGTACTGGCTCCTCACTATTCAACATATTTTTGACAACCGTCGTAATGCTGCTTCATCAAAGCATCGAAGAAGGTGTCTTCATCCACACACGCGCTGATAGAAAACTATTCAATCTTACAAGACTGAAGGCAAAAACCAAGACAAGGAAGGAGTTGATAACGGAATTACTAGTCGCAGACAACACTGCTCTGATAGCTCACAATCAGGCTCGGATGCAAAGGATAGTTGATACTTCCCTCAAAAAGCCAGGAAAATAGGCCTACACATCAACGAAGAGAAGGCTGAAGTGATATATCAACCCTCACGAGATAACAACGACCCGCAACAGCCTATAACAATAATAAACGGCCAGGTGCTAAAAGTTGTTGAAAACTTCAAATATCTTGGAAGCACCCAAAACACTGATAGCGTGCTGACAAAGAAATAAGCTGCCGGATCCAGAAACAAGGATCTGGACAAGGGCCACTATCCGGCCAGAGACGATGTGCAGAGTCTACAAAACCATCGTCCTGCCAGCCCTGCTTTACTCAGCGGAGATCTACACTCTGTATAGAGAGCACATAAGGAGATTGGAAGCCGTCCAACAGAGACACATGAGACGGATCATGAAGATCAAATGGCGTGACAACGTACCAAACACGGAAGTCTTCAGGAGAGCATACCTAGATAGCCTGGACGCTACCCTTGCTACTATGCAATTACGATTGACCGGACACATTATTAGAATGGAAGACACCCTAATTCCAAAGATGATCTTCTACGAGGAACTGGAAAATGGAAATATTGTGTGGTGCAAATCTCTCCTATTTGAGTACTAAGTGAAATCAATCACGCCTATGAATACCACTGGTGTCAGAGACGAAAGGGAGACAGTCATACCATGTTTAACCGCATGCTACGAACACGTTCCTCTCATCCCACGTTAGCGTTTCTTGTATTCTTTATGATACATACATTTAATATTTTATACACTTTACACTACTTGTGGTTTCTTTCATTTGTAATCCATAGCACGGCTCTACAACAGGGGCCCGCAAGGTAGGAGATAAAATGTTCTGCTACAAAGACGTAACGGCAATGAACATCAACGTCGAGAGTTGGTAAGAAGTGGCTAAGGAAAGGAGTTGTTGGTCGAACAGTCTCCACAAAGGGAAGAAAGAAATAGAGAGAAAGATTGGAGGATCCTTAGAGATGAGACACTATAGACGACAACCCTGGCAACCACATATGCAGTGCATGTGACCGGATGTTCTACACAGAGAGAGAGAGAGAGAGGACTATTCCAACACCGAAGGATAAAACACTCAGACCCCGACTAGTCATCGTCAAGACTGAAAGATTGCATGATGATGAATTTCAGTCCTTACATATAAACACTCAAGATCTGCAACTTCTATGTAGATAGTCATAAAGAAGGAAGAACACGGAAATAATTTAATATTTTTTCAGTTGAAACAACAAACATTTACTTACAAGTACTTCAAGAATACTATCTTGACACAGGCCTAAATACATTCTTGTACTCCAACGTGTGCAGATTCATCATGCCTGGTGAATGTCCACGTGCATATTTACATCATTGCTACATTTTGTAGGCTGTTCCAATAAGCAAACTCACAGACAGAGACTGCTGTCTTTTATTTCTTTATTTATAGCAATGCGGAAGCGACTATAACAATTCGTTTGCAGAATTCCATTGAGATAATGGCGCGATACTGAAAATTACATTCACATTCAGTCTCAGGTTTTTCGCCAGAAACTCGTCCTATGTACTTCCACTGTTTAATTGTGGATATATTTAGATCAGCAGACATGATGCATCCAGTCCTATCTTGAACTTATTGGTCATTTGCAGGGTTACCATTGCTTCCTCTGGAAGGCTGCTTCATGATATCAAAATGATATCAGAATCCAAAAATACGTCTTCCCATCATTTAACCCCAAACAATTTTATGTACAAGAAAACTTTCATAAAGCCCTCTCTGTGAAGCTGCGCTCCGGTGAATACAAGTCAAGAGGTATTGGTTATTGTTAATAAGGCGTTATATCGATTCCACGAATCATCTATGCCGCAAATGAACCTGCTTCAGATGCTGGATATCGAACGAAATGGGGAGGGACGAAGCTTGAATGCCATATGCCAGAATGCGTTGCATAAGAGATATGTAGAAATATGTTGTGAGGATTTAGTCCCCTCAACTGAAAAGGAGCACCAATGCTCGAAAAGTCGCACAATGAATGCTTACCTTGAAGTTGTTTCTTTCAGTATAGGTGTTTGCAAAAACCTTTGGCAAGTTTAGATTCGTTCCTTCTGATCCGTAAGGTGGAATTTTAAAAAGTTCCCTTCAATCTTAGTAAGTTTAGCTATGGTGATATCGATTACTTTTGCAGTAAGCCGAAATGCTCAATTGTATCATAGGCAGAGTTATTTCAGCATAATTGAGTAATGTTTCTAAACAAGTAAGAAAGAACACTCCTTCTAGTCTGAGAAATGATACGGGTATATATGTATTAAATGTTGCCTGGTTATCATAATAAATCATATGCTGTAAATAGTCCAGGTATATTTCCAACTGAATGTAAAAACAGTTTTGATATTGGAATAATAACAGCGCTTGACATGCTGCATGACCGTCATGCTTTCACAAGTTTCATTCGGACACAAAACCTCCACGACCTTCGATATTTGTCTAAAATATATATATGAAATGAACAACCATCATGCAACTGCAACTGTTCAAATGATAATGCACGACAGTATATATTGTGGTACGATGTCAGTTGCCATGGTGAGTAACACAAACTTACTACTTTAAGAAATATTTATATCACTAATACAAAGAGAACTAAATATATATATATATATATATATATATATATAGATGTAAAAATATATATATTTGTATTATTGTATTATTTGAATTTTGAATGTCGTTTTAAGCAAACACATTATTTATTTAATTGTCATGACGAAAGTAGTTATACATCCAAAAATTACAAACAAATATCTAGTAGAACAACAAATATTTTGTTTTAAATAAAACAAAGTGTATTACTATAGAAACAAATATGGCATCCCTGAACAAGTAATCTAAAATATTCGTTCCGAGTTATGCCCGTTGTGGGTCGACACTTGATGTATAATTTATAATGTTTAACAAAAATGCAATTTTGCACAATTTTCGGTAAAATTAATTTTAACAATTTATAACTTAATACTCAATGATATTTCGTAATTTTTGGAGATATCATTATTTTAGACATGCCGATTAAGGGTGTGATATTATTTTTGCTTAAAAGAACTGTTTTTAATTGATCTATCAATTATCTTTCCAAGCATCCATTTTTTAAACTACAAGTCTCATATTGGTAGGTATGCCCACAAAATTTCAGCTAAGGTTATTTCAGACGGTATTTTTTATATAAATAGAAAATCAATGTTTATCAAGGTCTACAAGCAACTCGATGGTGAGAATTATTAAGTGTGACAGGCTTTGAAATGTCAAGTGGTTAGTAACGATGATCGTAACTGTTTCAAAATTGACTATTAAAGCGCTCAGCTCAACAAGAATTTTTTTATTAAACTTTAAAATAGCAATGTTCTAGTCAGTCGGGAAGGGACCCGTATTACGGTATTTCACAGGTGAGCAGTTTTAGGATAGAAACTTAGTTCATGGAAGTTCTACTTAGTTTTAGATACACAGCGGGAGAAAAGAAATTTATGGGCAGTAATTGTAGTTAGTCGAGTTTTGTTGCAAAACTTTTATGGCGTGGGGCAGTATATACTGAAGATTTGCACAGCACCTGTCATGAGAATAATGCTGGAGCAGAATATTTCAGATGCATTGTTTCAAACTCGCCAATGATTATGCCGGACCTTCAAGCCAACTCAGTACTTTAAAATGAATCTTTAATTTAACACCCAGATAGTGTGTAGGAAGGGTGCAAAACGTTAAGTAATGTTATATATATATTATTATTAGTTTGCATCGCCTTCATTCAAATTCAACATCAAGAAGACAGTTCCTTTAAATTGAACTCATCACCTGTATCCATTGCGTTACATGTCAACATTGACAATTCTAATATGAATTTGGGGAGCTTTAAAACTAGACTTGAAGTGTCGGAAATAGTTCTCGGTTGTCATACATTTAAAAAAAAGGCTTGCATTACTTGTTATAATTTACAGAAAGCAAAAAAGAAAAACAATAAATAAAATACTATCAGCAGTTTTACATAGGTCCAGTGTTGTTTTTAAAACAACTACCAGTATAAGTAAATAAAATAAACTAATGTTTTCTCTCTTTCCTTATATGCATACATTTAGTCCAAGATGATCTCCAATTAACTGTATATTCTCTCTCCTTATCTTGGTATTTGTTTACAGTCGTATTGAAATTATAACTACACTTGTGATAGGTATTTAACAATGTTGACTTAGGAGGGGTGTGGTTAGAGATTGCACACCCCCTGCCAACACATTTTATACGCATGCACCCTTAAGTTAGGGACTCATAGTCTCTATAAGACTGAAGGAGCCCCCATACATGTGAACATATGGTGTGACCTCACTCGAAAACAGGACAAAAGAACAGGAAATAACTGACTCGCTTTTTGCTTTGTACACTGATCTTTACTTCTTTGTTGTTTAAGCCCTGATATTAACCTCGTGTTGTAGAACGTTTTCCACGTTTTACCTGAGATTTCGAATGTTCTCATATCTTTGTCTTTCTTTTTTATATTCATCTCCTCCACCACTTACGTCACCTCTCACGCGTTTGCATCCGAGCTATGTTATTTAGCAACCGTATTAGGAGCATGTGATGTATAGAGGCGAGTGCGTAGCCCCACCCAATCCTTACTTGTTAATTTTCAGCATAATTGTAGAGGTATTATCAAACAGATATGAAATCTTCAGACAAATCATGTGTGGCATATCAACTCTGATAACCTGTTAGCCGAAGAGAGTACACCGACACTAGATAAACCTCGAACAATCATCGACTATATTGGATTGGCAAAGTTGAGATAGACGACTTCTTGATAAGAAATAAAACAGACCATAAAGTGGGAGATTTATGGCAAGTTGCATGGTTAAAAAACGTAGATTCAAACCAGCAACAAGGATCTTAGATAGTGGAATTTGAACAGAATTATCCATCGAGACGATCGAGATTAAGATTGCAGAAAATTTATATCAAATGTGTTGCTAAAGATGCTGGAAATGTGGTTGGTTCATTTTACCTCTTCAGAAGGCATCTAACTCAGGATGCAACCCGTTATCTGTATAAGAGCCAGGTACCTACTAAAATACTGTATTTGCTATATCTGGGTGATAGCTGCTTTAAGCAACCTATGCTGCCTAAACAAAGTAAAAACCAGATGTTCTGTTTTATCCCTGCAACCTCATTCCCACAGCCTATCTGCTCTATCTTTATTTTCATGACAAGTGCTCGACTGACTTTAAATTTAGTATCCCTGTCTTGCCAAACTTGAATAAAAAAACACTCATCTTGCTATAAAAACGGCAATCAACATTTTCCCCCAAACACTATATGTGCCTAAATCTAAACACAAATTCCATGAATAATGTTTCTTTTCCCAGAACTGCCCGCATATAGAACTCTGTTCCACTGACCTGCTTTCCAGCTGACTACGAGATGGTACCCTTAAAATCAAATGTAAACAAGTTCTTCATGAGCCGCTCCCCTAAATATTCAATTTCTACTCTATTTTAATCGATAATTATAAACGCACTGTTTTCTCAGTCATTATCACTAATGTTTGAGTGGCATTCGGGCCTTCATAAGTGGTGACCTCCATGGAAAAATACATGAAAATAAATAAATAAATAAAATAATACATCCGACCCTCAAACAATATAAAGAAACCCCACCATTGATAGGGAAACACTTGTTGAGTATGCATACAAATACAAATTTCGAGCTACTGCATATTGCATTTCAATTCAAATTACCTGGATCAGGAAAACAATACCTTCAATTTTATTCGGTAAAAGGCTGTACTAATGAAATATTATTTTCATTTTGTTGGGGTTCTATAATGCCTTTCACCGACTTTATTTTTAATAGTAGCTCTCTGTTTAAACAAAAGAAAACACACAGAATGTGGAACACGGGTGATCGCCATGACAATAGAGTATTCTTTGTACTCATCATTGGATGTGGGAAGTGTTTAATGTGACTTTGAATCATGCATAATGATTCAAAAGCTTGTGTTTTTTTCTATGCTAGTATAGTTGGCAAGAAATGCTGTTTATTTTTTAAACACAAACGAGTAATATCTTAGTTTAAGGACATATATATGAGTCACTTTTTATTCTGAAAGCCAGTTAACATTTTATTACAATTAAAACAATTTTAATGATCACACGGAATTATGAAGACATCAATTATTTCAGAATAACTACCAAAAACACATCAATTATTACAGAATATCTACCAAAACGATGTCAAATAATCTAGAATAACTAGCAAGAGGATGCCAATAAATTCTGCAACGTTTATCACCAAGACATCGACTGTTCCAGAATAATAGCGACATCAATTATTGAATAAAAATAACTATAAGACAATTATTCCAGAATAATTATTAAGACAAAATAAATTACTGCAGAATAATTATCACAAAATGTCAATTATTCCCAAATAATTAACTTTTATGGGGTAAACAAAATTTCTATAATTACTGAGAAAGGTGAGATTAAATAAAAGTATCTGTTATCTCCTTAGTCAGTGAAGAAAAAATCTGTCACGTCTTAGGCAATTTTTATTGTTTTTAATATAAAATACACTTTGTAGGAATAAATCAAAGCCATTTGCCACCATTTTCAAACATACATATACAGATATTACCCATATCTTTATATAATTTAATGAGAAATAAAACTATTGTTGATTGATTGAACATGAGAGAACATTGTTCAACATGGATTTGGCATGTACACAACGTTATTGATACGTCTTACGAGGAGTTAAATTAACTTAAGTATTATTCACAATATAAGTGAATATGTGTATTCCATTTTTATTTTTAAAACTGTCTACACATGTAAGTAATATGTCAGTAAAAGAGGTAATGTTATTATTAATGCGTGTTTTTGTTTAAGGTATGAAATCTGAATTATAAATATATGTTGAGAACAATTTGTTTTTTTTTTCTAAATGAAGTTGTCCTTTGAAAGATAAAGTCTTATCAAATAACAATTTTCACGGCCTTCGTTCAGGATTGAACTCAGCACATTTGGGTAACTGTAAACTTTTGATACAACGTCTAGGACCACTCGGCCATATGTCACTAGGACAAATCTTAGTTGGTTTTTGTTAATGTTAAACCTATGTTGTTATTCAAGGTTTTCTTTCTCTATCAGAGGTGTCCAAATTGCATTCAGCTCTATGCTTGGTTTGCTCAGTAGGTTGTTATGTTCGAGCATGTGAGCTGTTTCTTTAAGTTTTCTCACTTTCCTGTTGGGTCTCTCTGTTTATTTTTTTTTACTTAGGTTTAACATTAACAAAAACCAACTAAGAATTGTCCTAGTGACATATGGCCGAGTGGTCCTAGACGTTGTATCAAAAGTTTACAGTTACCCAAAGATGCTGAGTTCAATCCTGAACGAATGCAGTGAAAAAGTAACATTGAAAAACAGAGAATCAGCAACTATGTCCCAAAGCCTAGCTGGAGACCGAACACGGTACCCCCGTAATAATAATAGAGGGTTGGGTTCGAGACTCCTAACAAACCGTTCACCTGACGAAGGCCTGAGGGCAAAACGGCCGAAACGTTTTGACAATAACAACCCAGATGAGGAAGTCAGTCCGACAATCTCAATCAATGAAAACAACTCCTCAAAAATACAGACGATTACTATATATATTTATAGTTTTAAAAATAATAGGCGGAAGTTTCTCGAAAGCTCTTTCGGCTATTATCTCGTCAAGAGAAAATCGATAGCGAACCAAATAATATTGTGTCGAAAAATAACGAGTTCTAATAGGGAGCTTATTAAATGTGCCAAAAGTACGGGGGCACTAAATAAATTTATTAACGTTTAAAAACGATTAAAATATTGGTACAACGAGGGAGGAAAAAAGCGGGAGAAAAGATTGAAAGTTCCCCAAAGAGAAACAATGCGTTTGATGTTTCTTTTTGCCGGACAAAAAGAATGTTGACGCACCGCAATGGAGACAGCCTCCAAAATATTTAAATGTTTTTTGGAGTGCGCTCTATATAGCACTTCGAACCAATCTATTTTATATCTATCGACACAGCACGGGTTTTCAACCAAATGCTGGCCAATAGCAGAGTCCAAGGCTGCAGAAGGAGGGAAACCACCAGACCCCATCCTCCCTTCTCTGATCTGCGATGGAACATGCTGGTTTATACGAGTCAAAAGGTGTAAGGATGTTCGCCCAACATAACCAACATCGCACTGCATATTTCAGATATGTTGACGACACTTTTGCTATGTTTCCATCGCAAAGTTACGCGTCGATATTTTTTAATAGGTTGAATTCCTTACATGGTCCTCTTAAGTTCACTATGGAAAGTGAGGACAATTCGCTTCCTTTCTTGGATATTCTTGTCGAACGCTCAAGGGGGGGGGCTGTCTCACTACAATTTATAGAAAGCCGACATTTACTGGCCTATATGTGAACTGGTTGTCTTTTGTACCAAAATCACGAAAGGTCGGCCTAGTTAATACTTTGGTACATAGAGCCCTCATGATTTGTTCGCCTAACAGATCAGACGCCGAACTCGATAAGATCAGGAAAATATTCATCATTAATGGTTATCCTGTTGACCTTATTGATGACTGTATTTTAAAAATAATTGCGGATTTAAAATCCCCTAAAAAGTTTGGACCCTTGAAATACCCGGTTTATTTGCAATCATCGTAGATTTGGGAGGGGAGTAATAGACTTCCCAAACAGATTCGCAGAAGTATTTACGACTGCTTTAATTCTGTGTCCTTGCGTTTGGTACGAGACCTGCCTTTCCGTCTTTTCGCAAGGATGGTTTGCCTTACATCCAAAATGGTAATATTGTATATCTATTTAAATGCCAGTGTGTGCCTGGTCACGACTAGGCAACCTCCGTGGCCTTCGGGCCAAGATCAAAGTGTAGTATCTGTTCTCTCAGTTACTAAACTTTCCGCCACCGGGCTTTCGGGCTAGGTTAAGGTGTTTTCATACTAACTTTCGTTAGCAAGGACCGACCCCCTCCTTTGGGGAGTCAGGACCTAAAGGACCGACTCCACATTTGTGGGAGCTTGGACCCGGAAACCGATCCCCTTTTTTGGGAGACTGGAATCTCGGGACCAGCACCACTAGCTGGTAGTTGAGACCTGCTTTTGTTGTTTTTGTTTTGCATGCGTTTTTTCTTCGTTCCGGTCTCTTCCCTCTAGAGACAGGGGATGGTCTAATTTCTCCACACTTAATTGCCTGAGCAGCACTCTGACCTGCCAGGCCCAAACTTTGTCTATCTTCGCTGCTCTCCCAGTGGATCGAGCAGACAGGGTTCTCTTTCTCGCTTCCGTTGGGGTAAGTTAGTGGGTAGGGTGACGTGGGGTAGGGCGGGTGCTTCGTTTCTGCTCCCCTCTGTGGGCAGGGATGCCTATCCCCTCTCTCTCTTAATTGCGACGCGGCACTCTGACCCGCTAGCACCCACTGCGTCTTTCTTCTCTGCTCTCCCCCCTCACGGGGGGATCTGAGCTGCTAACCCGACATCCCCGTGAGGGGAAGTCAAAAACTCTAATTTCTTCAAAGTCCGCTCCTCCCCCTCCATTCCCCTGGGTTTTCTTTTCCCCCACTACACTTTGGTCCGCGCCAGCGGCCAGTGCAACCGCCACGATGCCAGGCAGGAGGGGTACGTCACCCCAAATGCGCAGCATCTCAACTGCTAACGACTCCCTATGTGAGGGAGCTGATGCATCTCCCGGCGAGACGGCGCCAGGAAACAAGGTAGGGCCCCGGCGCGCGGCGACCTTGGAAGAAAGCGGGAGGGTAGGGCCGCAGCCCGCGGCGACCCCCCGAAAAGCACCTGCAACCGCTCCCCACGAGGGCAACCCAGCGGAAAAAGCTGCCGTTAAGTCACTAGCTGGGGAAAGTGCAGAACCCAGCCAACCAGCTGCACCCCAGGACGGCAGAACCAAGGGAGGAAGACCGGGGAACCCATCCCCCGCTCCCCCAAAGGGCGACTCCCCAACAGAAAAGGAGGAAAACAGCACCGCGGACCAAACCGAGGCGCTGGATGAAGACGTAATAGCCTCCATCTGCTCACTATTTGGCGGGGAAGACAGTGATTGGCCCCCCAACACTCCCCAAGAGGACCAAATACGGAAAAGGGGTGACTCTCCGGCCAGTGGTAACAAAAGCAAGCTGGAAGGAGAGACACCCTTGACAGTACCCACCAAGGCTCCAGCTGGGAACCCGGCACCAGAAGGGGAGACACCTCCATCCCCCAAGGGGACAGCCACCCAGCAAAGAAAGAAAATAAGAAAGGACAGCGGCCCGGAGAGCAAACCAAGCCAGGACGAAACAACGCCAAGGACACAATGGCCTACTTTGCCTGGTAACGGCCCAGTTCCGAAACCAAAAATGCCCATAACAGGAGAGAACCCCACAACACCAGCTACGCCCCCCAACCCGAGTCCAGCTGACACCCACCAGGATGGAGGACCGGCATGGGGCCCCAAAGAGCAGCAAGGGAAGTTGACGCCCGAAGACTACAGAGCACTCTTCGACTCCACTTACAAGGAGTATACCCAGGGGAACAACATCCAACCCCTCCCGGGTCAAGTGGAAGTTCTGGAGAAAAGAGTGCTCTCGCTGATAACTTCAGACACCAAGACAAGGGGTCTGACGGGCGTCAACAAGGACACCATGATGAACGTGTTGCTGGAGCAGAACATTCCCGCCAACTACATCTGTAGAAGGAGTTACGCACAGTGGGATGTTCTGCTCCCCACCTCCGAAGACGCAGTCAGGCTGTCCAGGACCTGCCATCAGAGCAGGAACATAAAGCTCCAACCCATCTATATGAACAAGAGGAGAGCAAATGTTTCTGCTCTAAACGTCCCCTGCTATATGGAGGCCAAACAACTGGGGGCTATCCTAAGCCAGTATGGAGACGTAGAGGAAGTCACCCCGGTCCGCGGATTAAGAAACATCATGACCGGGGACTACAAAGTACAGATGGTCCTGGACAAGGCTGGATTCTACGCCATCCCAGCCACACTCAAGTTCGGAGAGTGGACACTCTCCCTTATAGTAGAAGGGAGGAGGCCTCATTGCTGGCTGTGCACACAACAAGGGCATATGGCGAAGGACTGTCCAAAGAGGAATGGAGGGAAGAAGCCCACAAAAGCGGCGGGAACAAGCGTGACAACAAATCAAGCCGCTGCTCCCGCGCCGGCCGCAAATCCTCCAGAGGCACCGACAGGCTGGGTGACGGTCGTAAAGAAAGGCAAGATCAACAAACAGCCATCCTTGCAGACAGTCACCCAAGACCAAGAACAACCGAAGAGCGAGACGGAGAAAATGGACACACAGACACCCTCCTCCTCAAACAAGAGGAAACTACCAGAATCTGAGGAGGAGGCCGCGTCAGAGGCAGAGGAAGAGACAACAACAGTCTCTATGGCCCTGAGCGCAACAGAGATCAGGAGGGCCAGGAGGAGGAAAAGCCGCAAGACACGCGCAAACCCTCCTACCCCCACTGAGACTGAGAAGGACTCCCTCGCAACAACAACACAGGATGAGCCCCCTGTGATCCCAACACCCCAGCAACCCGAACAACCTTCCCCCTCTCCTATAAAGGCCCCAAGAAACTCTTCCCGCCCCTCATCCCGTGACAGGAGCCAAAAAGAAGAAAACGAGCAGGCTACCCTCTCCCCAAGCGCTCAGCCTCCCCATCAACCAAAAGAGGTCCCCTCCCCCACTCCCAAAGTCCGCACTGAACGGACCAAAAAGCTCCCCTTTCTGCCAGGAAGCAGGATTTGTGAAACAGACCCTCTCCAACCGGCTCCGGACCTTAAAGGACAACAGAAGGTCCGGTACAATAAACTCAAAAACTTTGAAAAAGTCGGTGGAGACCTAGTAACAGACCCCACTAAATTCAAGGACGCTCCCTTGTTGACCACTTTCGTTAGGGTCAACAAGGACGGTAGGACTGGAGGAATGTGGGCAATGATTAAGGCAGCGAAGAATGCGATCCCAGGCCAGCAGCTGGTGGATAGGGACCATCCTTCACTGACCAACATTTTCTTTAAATGTGAGGGTAGAATCCCCATGTATGTACACCCATCGCTATACAGGGCACTCAAACTAACCTTCCCCCTGGACGTGGGGGGCGTGGCCAAGGATGGATCACCTTCATCGGATTTACTTACCGGCAGCCTTGGCCAGGCCTGCCATGTCCTCACTGCCCAGGATTTCAGACCCGTCTGTGACAGTGCTTGAGGTAAGTGATCATGTCTTTGAACTTGGCTACATTGAATGTGAGGGGCATCAGGTGTCGAAGCAAGGCCTCGCGCGTTGTGAGAGACTTGGTGTCCCTCAAGGTAGATATTGCCGCTATCCAGGAGACCCACTTTGTTTGTGACGCGGATTGTCAGGTGCTGGTAAACGATTACGATGTCTACTCAGCATATGGCAATACCTATAGTCGTGGAATCTCCTTGCTAGTGAGTCGCACCCTGTCAGCGTCGGTGAATGTTGTTCACGCAGGCGAGGACGGGCGGGCGCTTGTTGTTGATGTTGCTGTTAATTGTAGTGTTTTTCGGATTGTTGCTGTTTATGCTGCCAATGCTGCTGTAGAGAGGGCAACCTTTTTTCGACGGTTGGAGGGCTTCTTAGTGGATCCGGAACGGTTAGTTTTAATGGGGGATTGGAATGCAATCCTTGATCCCAAAATAGATAAGGTCGGGGGGACTAGCGGGTCGGCGTGGTGTGACAGCAGTCTGTCTGACCTGATGGCCTCGTGCGATCTCGTCGACAGATTTCGTTTGGATCATCCGGGGCGGGAGATGTGGACGTGGCATCCTGTAGTGCCTTCCCATCCAAGCACTTACTTGGATCGGATGTTAGTTAGAAGAGGCGATGTAGACTTCCTATCTTGCCCCACGTTCCACTTGCTAGGACACTCGGACCATAAACTTGTTATGGCCCGGTTGAGCTTAAGCGCTAGGCCTAAACTGGCCGGATACTGGAAGTTCAACAGCACCTTGTTGGAGCTGGAGGACTACCGGTTGAAGGTCACCGAGCTAATTCAGCGGGCTTTAGTGGGGGCGGTTACAGGGAGTAAGTGGTGGGTTAGTCTCAAGGCCAAAATTAGGCGCTTCTCTGTCCAGTATAGCCAACGCCTCGCGATAGATAAGGCTAAGGCAAAGAAGCGTTTAGAGGATAAGCTGACCCGGGCGGTGGAGGGGGGAGACCCCCTAGAGTTAGCACTAGCTAAACAAGATCTCAACCGCTTGGCTAGCGAGCGGTATGAAGGTCAAGTAGTTAGGGCTAGGTTAAAGAAAGTTTCTAACGAGGCTGTGAATGTTGACGCTGTTGAGCGTAAGGCTGCTTTAAGGCGCGGTTCGGATGGGTACATTCGTAAAGTACATAACCTGGAAGGACACCCCTTAGTATCGACTCGGGAGATCTGCGAGGGGTTTCGGGAGCATCTATCGGTGCGCTTCACCCAACTACCCGGACTCAGGGTTGATGAGTTTGGCAGCTATTTGGCTGACTCGCCCCGCCTCACGGCGGCTCGGGCGGCTAGCTGTGATGGTCTTATTACTGAACATGAGGTCATTACTGCGTTGAAGCAGGTCGGCTATAACAAATCCCCGGGGCTTGATGGTCTACCCTACGAGTTTTACTTGAGGCTGTCGCCCATGTTGGTCCCTATTCTGAAGGATATGTTCAACCATTGGTTTGCCCAGGGTTCCATCCCTGGACAGGTGACCAAAGGTGTGATCACATTGCTGAGGAAAGGTCAACGGCATGGTGGGAGGGAAAACTTTGATGATTTTAGGCCCTTGACTCTGCTAAACACAGAGTTAAAGATTTTGGCAAAGATTCTTGCGAATCGCTTGCAGGTTGTCATCACTGACTTGATCGAACCGGACCAGACTTATGCTGTGAAGGGGAGATCGATTCAAGACAATTTGCACTTGATACGCTCGATCATAGAGGGGACAGAAGACGACGCCGAAGCCGCGCTGATCAGTTTGGATCAGTCCAAGGCATTCGATAGGGTCGACCATCGGTTCCTAGGATCTGTGCTAGAGGCCGCCGGATTTAATCCGGACTTCCGCAAGTGGATCTTTGTTCTGTATGACAGGCCGACGGTAGCGGTGCAGATCAACGGTAAGCTGTCGGAGTCATTCGCTGTCTCTCGGTCGGTGCGACAGGGTTGTCCGCTGTCGCCTCTGTTGTATGTCCTGGCGTTGGAACCCCTCCTTCGCAAGTTAAGGGACGAGGCGGCTACACCAGTCCTGCGCGGAATAGCTCTCCCTGGAGGCACACGAGCCAGGGTTTCCGCGTTCGCCGATGACGTCACAATGTTCGTGTCTTGCCTCACGGACGTTCAAGCGGTGGTCGAGGCGCTCGCTCGATACGAAGAAGTAACAGGGGCCATCTTCAACCGTAGCAAGTCTGTTGGCCTGCGGTTGGGGGCCTGGACCGGGGTAAACTCGCTTCCAGGTATTTTCAGCTGGACCGATGGACCGGTCCGCATTCTCGGTGTCTGGTTTGGACCGGGACTTCAGCTGGAAAAGAATTGGTCGGAAGTACAGTCTAAGGTCAAATCGTCAGTAAAGACTTGGATTGGAAGGAAATTGTCCTTGAAGGGTCGGGCGGAGGCGTGTGCTACATACGTCTTTCCGCTCATCCTTTACCGTTTGTCTGTACTTCCTCTCCCTGCAGAACGACTAACCCGCTTACAAGGGCGCCTCGATTCACTTTTGTGGAACGAGGGTAAGCATTATGTCTGCAGAGAGGTCTGTGTTCAAAATCCGAGCGAGGGAGGCCTGGGTCAGCCCAGTCTCTTGTGTCATAGAAACGCCGAGAGATTGGCTTTCCTGGGTCGTTCGCTTGAAGGAGACGCTCCTTGGGTCCCTGTGGTTGAGAACTCGTTTCCCAACCTCAAACCCAACCCTTCGGTAGAAGGTCGTCGTAGACCGAAGGGGGAGTCCAAGTTCTTCTCCGAATGCCGAACCGCTCTTAGAGCTTTGCCGGGGACCAATGTCCTCGATCAGCCAAGGAAGAAACTGTATCGGGATTTAGTGGAGGGGACCGCGAAGGATCCACTTTGTAGGCGGATGGGATGGTCGATGGAGGTTGTCCGTTCTCAATGGCGTTGGGCGCCGGGACGGGAGATTCTGAATAACTCGGAATTCTCCCTGACTTGGCGACTGGTCCGAAATGCGCTGCCCCTCTTCGACGTACTTTTCCGGTATAAAGAACATACCAGCCGCTTCTGTCCGTGCTGTGACGAACGCGAGCCCGAAACAATCGAGCACGCATTTTTTAGTTGCAGCCGGATACAGCCCCTATTAAGGTACGTCGAGGGGGTAACAGCTCGCATCGATGCCGAGTGTCTGCTCGATCTCGACGTAGGAACTTTTGTGTACAACATGGAGCCGCCGTTCCCCAGGGAGGAAAGTTTGGTTTTCCTGGCGATCCTAGCAGTAGCGCGCATGACCATTTGGATCGCGCGCCTCAAGTTGGTCCACGAAGGGACATCTGTTCCTGATCGGGATCTGATCGTTTACTTTAAACATTTGCTTAAAGTAAAGATCAGATGCGATTGGAAGAGGTTGCCTAGAGTGGAATTTGACAAGAGGTGGGTGCACAGCACTAGTTTGTGCATCCGTCGAGGAGCCAAGTTTCAATACGTGTTCCCTCCTTAGGCATGGCATGGGCGGTGCTGGGTCCTACGGAACCCATCCCGCCTAGGTTAGCATTATAAGTTCAGTAAAGTAACTCTTGACTGGTGGTACAAATGAGATTCTGTTCCTGATTTTATTTTTTGGTATTAGAGAACCTCTGAGTCTGCCCAACCCCCCCTGCTCCTCATCTTTATTTTCTGATGCCCCCGATCATCCCCCTACTCAGAGGTCACCTTCCTACCCCCTCCATCCGTTGCTTTATTTTCTCCCACCTCCATTAAGGCGACTTCCCCAAACCCCATTAGGGATGCTCTGCTTGTTTTCGGTTCCCCGGAAAACAGTGGGGGATCTAGCCACATAGAATAGTACAGGGGGGGTCTTACTAACAACACATTAGTAGATTTTCCTTATTTTTGAAATTAACATTTTCATTAGTTTTTTTTTTCCCACTCCACGAACATTTTATGCCAATTAATTCAAGAACTCTTTCTAATGAAATCGAACTTTATTTTCTCACACATACACACACACACACAAAAAAAAAAAAAAAAAAAAAAAATGCACACACAACATACAGAAATGAATATACAAATTGTACATAGTTAAATTTTACATTGAACGCTGGGGTTATTAGTTAGATTAGGATCCACAGAGTGATTGAGGTATTTTGGTAAATGTTGCTAGTCAAGAGTAAGACTTCAAAGTCTCATCTGTTACATAATCAAAAAGACCCTGTACCCTCCCCCTCCCAATTTCTTGTAGGGCCTTGTGCCTAATTTTGTTGAATTGAATTTTTTGTACGTTTTTTTTTTATGTTCAATTTTTTCTTTCTCAATAAAATATATAAACAAGATCAAAGTGTAGTATCTGTTCCGGCAGATGCTGCACTTAAGATAATTTGTACCAGTCAATGGAGGGGAAACCCTCTATACTGGAACAATTATTATTTTTGGTAACCAGAGTGACCCCTTTTAGGGGAGCTGGTTTTTACCTCACATTAAAAACGGCCTTGTGCCTAATTTGCTCAGTGGGGGAGCAAATAAATACCATCTGTTCCGGCAGATGCTGCAAGCTATGACTAGCAAAGACCAGATGTGGGGGCAACCCCACATGCCTGACCATTAACCAGCTCCCATTTCCCACCTCTCGGGAGCTGGCCCCCTTTTTCCCTTCCCCCTCCCTTCACTCCTCACATTAAAAATCGGCCTTGTGCCTAATTTGCTCGGTGGGGGAGCAAATAAATACCATCTGTTCCGGCAGATACTGCAAGCTATGACTAGCAAAGACCAGATGTGGGGGCAACCCCACATGCCTGACCATTAACCAGCTCCCATTTCCCACCTCTCGGGAGCTGGTCCCCTTTTTCCCTTCCCCCTCCCTTCACTCCTCACATTAAAAATTGGCCTTGTGCATAATTTGCTCGGTGGGGGAGCAAATAAATACCATCTGTTCCGGCAGATACTGCAAGCAAAGATCATATGTGGGAGAAATCCCACATATAAGACCTTGGTCAATGTAGGGGCAACCCTTCATACAAATTGTCACTATCCAGCTCCCCTACTCCCCGGGGAGTTGGTCCCCATTTCCCCTTCACTCCTTACATTAAAAATCGGACTTGTGCCTAATTTGCTCGGTGGGGAAGCAAATAAATACCATCTGTTCCGGCAGATACTGCAAGCTATGACTAGCAAAGACAAGATGTGGGGGCAACCCCACATGCCTGACCTTTAACTAGCTCCCATTTCCCACCTCTCGGGAGCTGGTCCCCTTTTTCCCTTCCCCCTCCCTTCACCTCTCACATTAAAAATCGGCCTTGTGCCTAATTTGCTCGGTGGGGGAGCAAATAAATACCATCTATTTAAATGCCAGTGCGATGCTGGTTATGTTGGGCGAACATCCTTGCACCTTTTGACTCGTATAAACCAGCATGTTCGATCGAAGAGCAGACTATATTTTTGAGTCTGCCTCTATTGCGGTGCGTCAACCTCCTTTGTGCCGGCAAAAAGAAATATCAAACGCATTGTTTCTCTTTGGGGAACTTTCAATCTTTTCTCCCGCCTTTTTTACCTCCCTCGTTGTGCCATTATTTTAATCGTTGTTAAACGTTAATAAATTAATTTAGTGCCCCCCTTTCTTTTGGCACATTTAATAAGTTCCCCATTAGAACTCGTTATTTTTCAACACAATATCATTTGGTTCGCTATCGATTTTCTCCTGACGAGATAATAGCCGAAATAGCTCTCGAGAAACTTCCGCCTCTTATTTTTAAACTATATATAAATTCTGTACCTCTAAACATATATATATATATACATATATATATATATATATATATATATATATATATATATATATATATATATATATATATATATATATATATATATATATAGCAAAGGCGATTTGGTCGGTTAAAGAATCAAACATTCATATGAAATAGAATTGACTATCTTTGATGTCACAAAATCTCATCAATCAACCTCCAAGACCTAAACCCTTTGCAGCAGCGAAAATATAGGATACTTCAGGCTATCAATAACCCATACATTGCGTGTATGATCATTAAAAAATGAGATCTTCAGACAATGCCCCCACAAAAGGAAATCTCTCCTTGCCAAATGGCAAACCAAATGGAAAACCTGTTTATGGAGATGTTATACTCCCTCTCTAACCCTCGCAACCTTCCCATTTCTGTTACTTCGCTAAGTAATTTGAACCACCACTCTTAAACTTATTTTCAGTACCATTATACCTTCAAATCGACCCATTCCTTCCCCCTCCCTCTATCCAATGATTCTTTGGTTGTTTGCTTCGGCAATTTTCATTATTTATATATGTGATTGCATTATTATTATTATTATTATTATTATTATTATTATGATTATTATTATTATTATTATTATTATTATTTTTATGATTATTATTATTATTATTATTATTATTATTAATCTTATTTATACGTATATTTATTATCAATAAGGTTGTTATATATTATTAACATAATTATTATTATTTTATTACTTTATTATTTTATCATTAATATTGCTATTTATAATAATAATAATAATAATAATAATAATAATAATAATAATAATAATAATAATAATAATAATAGTAGTAGTAGTGGTAGAAGTAATGGCAATGTTGGTGAGAGTAGTAAGACTCTCTTATCAGAGATATATATGTATTATATTTAATATATATTTTAAATATATTTATACCTCTTCATAGTCCTTAAGTGTCATTTACTATTCGATAATTTATTTAAAACTTACTTTAATTATTTTTAATTATCTTAAATTTCTCCCTTCAGATTTATTTTATTATAATTTAAATTTAAAAAAAATCCTTTAAAATTGTTATTTTAATGTTATCTTCCCCTTTGTATTTTAATTTTAATTTTATTCTTAATTAATTTTAATTTAATATATTCATGCTTTATATACATAGTCTTTTGATATTTATTTACTTATTGCCGTTGTATTTTGCACCTTTTATTTATAAGGGGTTATGTGTTTGTTTAAACATGACCTTCCAAAACATTTCCCGCTAAACATACATATACACACGCGTGGGTTCAGGCACGACCCCCAAACACAGACATACACACACACTCTCTCTCCCAATCTCTCTCCCAATCTCTCTCCCAATCTCTCTCACACCCACACACCCACCTTCATACACACACAATCGCGCACGCGCTTTCTTCCTTCCATAATCTTAATCTATTAGTCGGTTACAAGTTCTCTTTGAAAATTTAAACTCTTAGTTATGACGCTCGTTTAACTTTTTTTTTGTTTTGTTTACTTTGCATTTTTTTACTTTTTAAGAGTCGCTGATGAATTTGCGCTCACACTATCTAAGCTTTCATGGTTGATTCACGCAATGAACCAAGTGACACGCTTTTGACATATGTATATATAGTGTTGAAATAAATATCGAATCTTCAGCTCTTACATCAACAATCGAGCACTTTTGGGATGTTCCATCGTTTCCTGACACGCTATATATATATATATATATATATATATATATATATATATATATATATATATATATATATATATATATATATATCGTTTCGACGTATCCCAGCCCCACTGGGGACCGTAGAGATGGGTGATGTAACGAGATATATAAAAAATAAAATTTCACAGGTTCCTGGAAAATACGTTGTTATGGGAAGAAATAACCGTCTCGAAGACAATAATAAAATAAATGCACTGAACATCGGATTCACATAGGAAGTAACGAGGACAAATATCGTTGAAAAATTAACAAAATTTTATTTATATAAGAATAAATAATATTCAATTCAAGAAAAGAAAATCAAATATGTCTGACTAAATGAAATTAGTTCATACTATTCAAATTATACCGGGAGAAGAATATATAATCCACACAGAACACAGTCAATGCTCACATCAAAGACAATAAATTGTTTGGTCAATTAAATACAGATTCTATGATAAGAGAGCTGTTAGAGAGATGGACGTTTTGGCTGAAAAACTCACTGAATGTTCGTTTTTGTCTTTTTACAAATACTTCCTTTCTGTAGATTGTTTACATTTCATTACGCGCGCAGTTAGTTTTAAAATTTCTGCCATTTGGATTGTTTACGTTTCATTACGCGCGTGCAGGTTAATTGCTCCAAGTCTTTGTTTCTAAACCTCATCGAAGTCTCTGGTCTATAGTTCATATTTCACTGCACCTTTGACCCTTACTTTGCTGGAGCAATTTTTTCTTCAGTTAATATTCTAACTTTGACCGCTAAACAAAACAGATTCTTACCGTCGCCGCTAACGTCGCGCCAACCTCGCCGCCAGCGTCGCAATCTCATTGATATTAACCTCCACCGGCGCCGCTACCGTACTGCCACCGTCTTTCGCTGGCCTCGCCAACCCGACAGTCGCTGAATACAACCTGTCGCTTTGACAACTTTGTTCAGTTCCCTCTCTATATATAAGATCTATCTCTCTTTTCTCTATCTAGTTTATCTCTCTCTTTATATATATATATATATATATATATATATATATATATATATATATATATATTATATATATATATATATATTTATATATATATATGTGCGGTTTATTTCTCTCTCCTGTTGTTTTCGTATATGAGCTTTCTTTTCTCTTTTCTCCTCTACGCTTCTATTTCTGTATTTACTTCAACAGTGTCCAATACGCAGGTTGAGCTAGTTAGTAATTTATAAAATACGCAGGTTGAGCTAGTTAGTAATTTATAAAATATATATGGCGATTAAGCTACACTGAAGATTCCGAGTTTTTAGGTCTTTATGCATAAGCCTGAAGAGACCTAGAGTGGATGAAACGCGGAATATTGTGACCTAATCGCCATGTATATTTTATAAATTACTAATTAATATATGTTTTCTATATTGGCAGTATTTTTGCGAACAGTTGGCTGAGATGGCGGAAATTTTCTGTTTCTATGTCTATCCTTGTAGTCATGTCACTAGTAAGGGTGCTGGAGGTAAACGTTTTGTCTGGGCTGACGTTATCCGCCTGATAGTCAGGGACCCGAACCTTGGATTAACCACTAAGGAGGCTGTCCTATCAGCAGGTGCAAAGTACTGGGGCTGCTGTATTGCCATTCGATGAATGGATTCTGGACCATGCAGTAGCTTCTGGTGGGGCCTCTCGATGCCATACTAGTGGGTAATTGTTACGGCTTTACCTTATCATTAGCTACAAATAAAAAAATAATTCTTCGTTTCTTTTTCTCTCTTAATTTCCCCTCTCTGCCCTGCTCTAAGTAAATTTGTCGACCTAGTCCACAAATTCCTAAATTTCATCATGACAAGTTTCAAGAAAAAATACACGATTAAACCCGGTTCTCCAACTTCCAACGTAGACCCCTACTACCATGTCTCCTTCTCCAACATCAGGGGTCTTCGTTCTAACCTTCCAGAGGTTGAAACCCAATTACAGGAGACTAAACCAGACCTTTTATTTTTAAGTGAAACTGGCATTGGACAGGCTATTTCCCTAGATGAGTTTGCAATTTCAGGATACTCTAACTTAACTTCTAAATCTGACCCCCAAGATCGCCATGGGCATGGAATATGTGCCTATATTAGGGATAGCTTTCCATGTGGTAGGGACATCTCCAGGGAAGATCCTAACTTACCCTATATGTGCTTCCGGGTTGCTTTAGCTCACACTACTGCATTTATATTTACTCTCTATCGCCCCCACAACAGCGGAGTTACTATCTTTCAAAGCATATCTGAGAAAATTGACCAAGTCCTTTCTACTTATCCTTCAGCTAACATTCACATATGTGGAGACTTCAATGTTCACAACGTCGAATGGTTGACCCACTCAAACAAGACCG
This sequence comes from Euprymna scolopes, assembly GCF_053919585.1. NCBI lineage: Eukaryota > Metazoa > Mollusca > Cephalopoda > Sepiida > Sepiolidae > Euprymna > Euprymna scolopes. The sequence continues at coordinate 13,987,796 of NC_136513.1, read as the reverse complement.
ATGATGAGGGGAGGTTCTGTCATGATTTCTCCATTGCCTATGACCTCACTCAAATTGTTCAGGAACCTACCCGTGCGCCCGATAATGACGGCCAGTATGCGAGCCTACTAGACCTTTTTCTCACAACTTGCCCTGAACTATGTTCAGTTTCTGTTCTGTCGCCTCTTGGATCTTCCGACTACTCTGTTGTATCAATTAAGATAAAAATGAAATGTAATAAGTCCCCAGACGTACCTCTTCATCGTTCAGTATATCGATACACTTAGGCTGACTGGGATAGCTTCCGTACATTTATATCTGATCTACCTCTGCATTCCATGTTTAAAAAGGATGTGTCCTCTATAGTATTAGACCTAACTGAATGGTTAATTGTAGGTATTGACCATTTCATACCCTCTAAAAAGTTTCAGCAAAAACCTAACAGCCAGCCATGGTTCTCTCCAGAATGTGCTGCTGCCATTGCGCACAGACATCACTTTTTCCACTGCTTCAAACGTAATAGATGTATGGAAACTAAAGCCGTTTTCAGGACTGCCAGCAACCATTGTAAGAAAGTAATAAGGAACGCAAGAGTGTTGTATGCTCAATCTGTTAAGTCCAAAGTAGCTGAGCAGCGGCTTGGTTCCCACCAGTTTTGGCAAATAGCAAACAGAATCCTGAACAGAAGCGTGTGCTCCATCCCAACTATTATCAATGGACCTGAGGTAATCTCGTCAGCATCAGACAAAGCCAAACTCTTTGTCAAGAACTTTGCAGCTAATTCTACCCTTTGCGACCAAGACCGCAAACCCCCAATATTTCCTCCTGTATCAGAAAACACGCTATGTGATATACGTATATCTGTACGTGATGTTGCGAAGCTAATCAAACACCTTGATTCGAGTAAAGCAACTGGCCCTGATGGTATTCCAATTATAGTACTCAAAAAACTTCAACCTGAATTAGCGCCCATACTTACAAAACTGTTTAAACGTTGTCTTAAGGAGAATAGTTTCCCATCTCCCTGGTAAATCTCATCAGTATGCCCTGTATTTAAGAATTCAGGTGATCGCTCATCCCCCTCTCAGTACAGGCCAATAAGTCTCCTGTGCGTCATGAGTAAGTTGCTAGAATATGTGTTAAATACAGAAGTAATGAAACATCTCAACAAAAATAACCTTCTTAGTGACACTCAATATGGTTTCCTTCTGCTAGATCTACAGCAGATGTCCTTACAGTTATATCGCATAGGATTAGCAAATCTCTCGACGGTGGCAATCTTTCTAGGGCAATTGCTCTTGACATATCTAAAGCCTTTGATAGGGTATGGCATAAAGGTTTACTTCATAAGATCGCTAGCTATGGTATAGCTGGAAAAGTCTTCTCAATTATTAAATCATTTCTTTCTGATAGGTTCATAAGAGTAGTAGTTGAGGGGCAAAAATCAGAAGCTCACAGTATTAATGCCGGTGTCCCTCAGGGATCCATCCTGGGCCCAACTCTTTTCCTGATCTACATTAATGATCTTCCAAATCATATCCTTACATCATTTGTAGACATTTATGCTGACGACACTACTATTTATGGTACCACATCTAAGACAGTAAACGACCAAGTTCTCTCCAATTCTCTCTCCTCTGATCTTGAGCACGTAGTACAATGGGGAAAGGAGTGGCTGGTTACTTTTAATGCATCTAAAACCAAGCTTCTCTCTTTACATCATCAACATTCTAATTCACATTTGTCATCAATTGAAATGAATGGCTCTCGTCTTCAGGAGGCCTCAAGTTTTGACAAGCTTCTGGGCTTGACCATTACTCCTGATCTTAAATGGAACACATATATCAAATCTGTTTCCAAGGCCGCTGGAAAAATGGTGGGATCTTTCTATCGATCCAGTAGATATCTCACTGCTGATGCTATTCTCTACCTATATAAGAGCCAGGTACGTCCAAGGATGGAATACTGTTGCCACATCTGGGCAGGAGCTGCTAGAAAGGACTTGTCCTGCCTTGATAGAGTTCAAAATAGACTTCGTAGCCTCGTAGGAGATGTCCTTTTCTCCTCCTTGCAACCTCTATCTCACAGAAGAGATGTTGCGAGTTTGTCTCTGATGTATCGTTATTTTCATGGAAAGTGTTCAACTGAGCTTCAATCTATGGTCCCCCCTCGCCAAACTTTCACAAGAAACACTCGTCTAGCTGTAAACACTATCAATAATTTCCCCCACTCTTTATCTGTGCCTAAACCTAAACGTAGATTCCATGAACAAAGCTTCTTTCTTAGAACTGCACGCCTATGGAATTGTCTTCCGTTTTCCTGCTTTCCGGCTGACTACAATATGGTTGTGTTCAAGTCTAAAGTAAATAAGTTCTTGATGAGCCGTTCCATATAAGTTATTAAATTTACCAAATTTTCATTACTAATGATTACTATATTGACCAATTTCTACTGTACACTCTTTAACCCTTATCCTTGAGTGACCTCTGGGCCTTGATAATGTGGTGATACCCTTTTAATATATATATATATATATATATATATATATATATATATATATATATATATATGCCAGTTAAGCTACACAACACATTTTGCGTTCACCCCGATGTTAATTGTCAGGCTAAAATGCATAGCATTTCTGTTACTTAGTTTATCTAACAATCCAATCAGATTACTTTTTAATCTCGTTCGTGAATTAAAAAAAATATTAGCCAATGGTCGGTCTCCTCTGACACATGTGTTTGACTGACTTCAACGTCCTTTTCTTTTCTTTTGTATTGAATGATGCATGTTTTTTGTAAATGTGTTAAATTAATAATTGAGCTTACATAACACGTGCGTGCTTGAAATACAAATTTTGTTTTGCTCATGTATTGTCATGTTATTTGTTATGTTATGTGCTTTATGGCTATGATATCTGATTTGCAAATATGGGAAGTCCAATGGAGTGATTTTGCGGGAAATATTGGTAATGTGATAAAGAAGTTCTCGCCAACTTTAATTGTTTTCAACTTATCATAGCGCGACCTCTGACTCAGTCGAACTCGCAATAGTCGTGATCGTCTTTCCTCGGAGAGTTTTTTATAAGATTCTGCCTGTAGGCCTCGTTTATCGGGTTGATATGCCAGTGTCCGCTGAGAATAATTAGCTTATCATGCAAGCAAAAAGAAGACATACGCAGATGTTTCTAATGTATTCAAATTAATTCACGAAATTTACGAATGTGTTACATATGTACAATTGCTCAGTTTGATCTCATTATACAAAAAAAAAAAAAACATAGCGGCCGTCAACGGGGTGCCGTCTTCTTGGGTAAAGTCCCTTCCGTCGAGATTTGGCTTTATTCTGAGATTTTTGGCGTGGCCATTTGTTTATGTTTTGGCGAAATGGCTAGTTGTTGTAAACCGCGAGACCAATCATCGATCAGCACGTAATTCCGGGGAAGTCTCGAGGCTTTGCACCGCATGAGAATCTGTGATCACCACTCAATTCCATTCACACGACCAAAGGGGTTGATATTCCCCCCCGGCCATCTTGTACTCAAAAAGCAAGACGCCCTTGAGTTGGGTTTCGCCAAACCAAGACCGAAATTATATTTCGTTCTCGCTTTCCAATGACACCACTGTCATTTTTTCACAAACAATAAAAGGATATGTATGTTTTACAAAACACACAATAAATTAATCCTTTTAACTAATAATGCTTAACACCGAATGATTCTTAACAGTCAATATCAGCATAGTTGCCCGGCTTTACTCAATGTTTTGAGGGGTATCAATCTCCCCCCATGGGAAATTTACCGCCCCCAGAAGCGGTCACGCCACATAGGGTGGTGCACACGAAATTATATTTCTTTTATTTTAAATCCTGTTACTATTGGTGTCACGTTGTTTATATTTAAATTCGATAATATGACATTCGCAAGTTTTTAGAGCTGTGTTTGAAATATTGTTTGATTACTGAAATATATTTTGTTGATAGCGTTATTGGTAAACCTACTTTTGATAAAGTTTAGGATCTGCTTTTTGATTGATATGGGGTGATTGAATTTCGGGCTTAGATGTATCAGATTGGCGTTATCTTTGAAATAAGGAAGTATTTTTTTAACGTTAAGAGTGACATCTAAGCACTCATTGGTTTTGAGGTTGGGCAGAACGTCTACTCTTAGGTCTAAATTTTAATTTCTATGTTTATAATTTCATTAAAACTTTCTCACTGAGCCGTTTTAGAATCCTTCATTCTAGCAACCCCATCATATCTATACATACCGAAATCTGCATTATCAAATATATTGATAAGAGTTTATAAAATAAATAACCCCACCAGATCTTACATCTCTGTATGTATAGAGGTGATTGATTAACTATGATAAGGAATTCTTACAAGGTTAAGGGGAAAATTATAAACATGTAAATGAAAAGAGTACGGGGGTTGGGAGAGTTAGCCACGAAATCTATCCATTTGATATTTCTTTCGCTCGTGTTGAGGTGATTCGTGGTATCAAACTGAAATGGAACATATTTTCGCATGATACGAAATATGGTTTATTCATATAAGTATCTAAAAAATTTGAGAACAAAATTCTAGACATATAATGTATGGAGGCAGTTGACCGGATTATGGGGCTGACTTTGCTATTTATTAGGGAGACTTAGCCACAGACTGAGAGAGTTGATCAAATTAAATGAAGTCAGACTTTTCTAGCTTTCAATAAAAACATACAACCTCTGAACATATTGACTAGTCTTTACACCATTTCCGCATTGCGAATAGGAATGGCCGTCGCCAAGCTATTCTTAGCAACGACACGCTGCTTTTAATACTGCAGCACCACCACGACCCCGAAGAGTTTACGATCAGGTCCCGTCACATGTTTTGCATCATAATTACACCTGATAATATTCTGAAATATGTCCTTCGCTCAGTGATATATCGGTGTTCATATAATCAATAATATACATGGATGATTAAATATAAGCACACACACACACGCATGCACGTATACACTACATACACACTAGTTTAAAATGTATGCCCCAGATGTGTTGTAATTAGCAAATGTTCAAATTTTCCAAAGACTTTTGAAAGAAGAATGTGTTCTGTTGTTCCAGATAGTTTGATTCGGGTCAGCGTGGCTTTGGTGATGCTGATTGGCATTTTATCTGTATAGTCAACCTGGGGATTCTTACCTTTTTCAGGACATTCGACATCTTATTAGAAAGTAAATCTCTATTCTACCCTTTGTGTTCATGTCCTGAATAATATCACCAACGTACAAGGCCGCTTACTTTTGGTCTTCATACCGATGCAGCAGGAAATCTCCAGAGCACAAACTGTCTACGCTGCCAAAATCTGTTCTCGATCTTGACCTTAGTTACGTTCACTTTCGTAGTCATTGAACTTGCCATCAATTAAAGTGGCAAGGTCCATATCATCGTTAAAATATTCTTTAATGGGGAGAGTTTCGCTAGCTAGGTTGGGCGTCACTTTCCTTTCTGTTTGTATTTTCGTCACTTTTGTCTGAAACTTTTCAGTCGGTTCCTCAATGTATTCAGGCAAATTGGCAATCACGCACTTACTCTCTTTCGTATATATCTTGTTGTTTTGCCTTGGCAGAGCTTGGGGAAAACAGCTGAACTGAGCTGGAGAAACAAAAAAGGGTTGCGTTGCATATTTGACAGGGGCGCAAAATTTTCCAGTTGGTGTAGTTTGGATAAATATTGGTGCTGCTCCTAAAAAAGGTGTACTGACTCCATATGTGGAAGGTGGTGGAGACTGCGGTGTTTGATCTGTTCTGATTGGGGGATGGTTAGAGGGCAGTTGAGGCACCTTGATGGGAGGAAGAAGAGAGAGTTCCTGCAGGAACAGGAGGATTGGTGACATCAGATGGGACTAATAAATAGTCATGAAAAATGTGTTTATTCAGGGGTCAGATGTCAAATGCTTTTAAGGTATTTCCCCCAGAGTCCTATCATCGTTGTAGGGGTTTCCCCCAGAATCCTATAATCGTCGTAGGGGTTTCCCCAAAAGTCCTATCATCGTTGATCAGATCAACGATGTTGTATTAAGTAATGTCGAGACAGCGTCTAGTGGTCTTTCTGATGGTCGATTTAAAATATCGACTATTATTATTTTAATGTCAAACGTTAGAGAACGACTTATTATGTAAAAAAAAGGTATGCAGAGAGTAGGTTATACAAACAAACATATTTAGTTTACTTAAAACAATCACGAAAATAATGCGGTGATAGACAATATACTTTTTAATACATAGTAAAACGTGATATAAAAAATACATGTAAAAAGATGTCAGTTGAATTACAATATAATAATAATTTTCACTATGACATAACTCAACTCACATCTTTGGGACTATATAGAACAGACTAAAGAATTAAGGGGTGACAAAGCTAGAGCTGAGTAAACGGATAAAGAGTGGTTGAAGACAGGGTCGGCAATGCTCTGCAGGGGCTGAATCAGAGTATAAGACATACGTGCAATCTTGCAACATGGAAACAGTGAAATAAAAGCTGTATAAAGTGCAACCGAATACTCCTAGGCGTTCTTTTGGAAGAAATGTTATATTCTGCTTTTGGCAGATTCATCAACAAAGACTCGGATGAACAATTTTATGATTTCTTTGTTGATAAGATGTATAATTATCCTGAATTGTGTTTCCTCCTCGTGGTGTTAACCGTATTGAAATATACCCTCTGCCCCTGCCACAAACACAGACACAGACACACACATCCACAAGAATTTATGAACACGAAAAACTTCACTATATACAAAGCTCATCATCATATACCCAACGGACTTTATATACACGTACATATACCCCCATAACGTAACGATTGCAGATGAGGATGAGCTTACCATAGTTGCTTACAATAGATGAAATATTCTTGACATTGAAGAAAGATTTTACTGCCCCATAGACAATGCGATTCAGAGGCTTCATGACGAAGGAGGAAAGTGATGATGCTCACATGAGTCTCTTTTACGTATATCAATGCTTGCAATGACAGGTGATTGTTTATTATAGAGCATTTAGACGACCAGGCTGTATATGTTTTGCAAAATGTTCATTTATTAACAAAACCCTTTCTAACGTCATCCACCCATTGCTGTGATATTGTTCATCATATACTGCTGAAACTACTTTTTGTGCAATATGAACACTGGCGGCAAGGCAACCCTTGTTGCAGACACTATCTCACAGCTATACTTTTCTTTACTGCTCTTTTCACAAATTTGCTTTACGCCTTTTGAAACAATAAGTCTGGGCAACTTCTGCACAGCCATGAAATCCTCTCATCCCACATTAAATATTTTTCATCCTTTGACATTAGACGTGTATGTATTTCTAAGCCATAAGCTGATTGATGCTGGGTTTGTTGATATTTCTTGCACAGGCAACTTTCCGAATTGAAAGTCTAGTGTATCGTCTGAGAAAATGCAATTGCCCATTCATTTCCAGCCTGTTTGCAACCTTCAATTTACCATTAACCACACTCATTTCATATGCCAATTCTTTTGTCGTACGCGTTGGCAGTCCGTAGAATATTGTGGAAGGTGTTTGTAGATAGTCTGCCAATTGTTTCCTCTTTGCACTGGAAAAGATCTGTGCTTTAGAATAAACTGTTGCGATGTTGGCATCGGTATTTTTTTTTTATGAGAGCAGTCTTTCGATAGGTAGTTTTTCTAGGAACGTATGTGTGTTTTGCTACAGCTTTTGCGGATTCTTCGTTCAGAACTACTGGTTAGTGTTGGTCTCAAGATATCGTCTCGATTCCTCCCTACACCTGTTTTCCAACGGTATTGGCGATGCATGGGGAATGTTGATTCTCCAAAGATGATCTGCAAACAAAACAGCACATGATCATTTTCTTCTCTTCCGTAAAATATGCATGCTGTACTCTATGGAAAGAAATATTTTATTAGTAAAGAAGAAGCCTGAGTTGTTTTCACCTGCTTGAGAAATTTAACCAACAAAATTAATTGTTAAGAGGTGTGTTTGAGTTGATGATTACACTGTATAGATAGCTAATATAAAGGAATGCATGAAATACTATAACAAAATCATTCACAAACCGAAATGCAAATATATAAAACCAATATGAGCAATATGGAGAGGTGGTCACCTGTTGGGAGAGTTCGCCACAGATTTGTCAAAACTTTAGCAAATTCATTCAGAAATCGGTAATGTAAAGATATGAAACAAGTATGGGCAAATGGAGAGGTGGTCACCTGTTGGGAGAGTTGGCACCAGGCTGGTCAACACTCGCCACAAGGAAAAATCTGAACAAACAGTCAATTAAATGTAACAATGCCACATTTTAAGAAATATATTGAAAGGTAGGCTAAGTGGGCATTATTTACAAATGTAAAAAACAAAACAAAAAAAAAAAAAACAAATACACGTCATCAAAGCTTTCCTTAGTCCGAAGGTAAAACACAAAAATAAGAAAAAAATGAGTAAACTCACTCATCTATGTGTCAAGGGGTATAATCAATAGTGGACCAGTTATTCCTCCTACAGAAGAGCTCTCCAGAAAGAAAACTAAGAATCAATCTCATACTTGGGTTTTAATAAGACACATGAGTGGTCAATCTCCCCACTGGCTAATTTCCTCCATTCGCTTTTATGCCGGAGAATAAACCGTCTTTCTAATATATGTGTATGTGAGTCCCTTCATCATAGGCTCGAAATGGCTGAGCCTTTCTTTTGAAAATTTCATATTAATCTAATTTATACGCCCAGCAGTGTACTTAGATATGTCTTAAACAGAAATTCCTCGGATAAATATCGAAAATCGAAAAAATCTGATTCCAAATTCAGTCTTTATTTCTTAGAGATAAAAGAGAAGAATTTTGACAGGAAAATAGTTTACGTTAAACCGGAAAGGGATATATTAAATATTAGGTAATTATTTTTTTCTTTAATAAAAATCAGAAATATGGGCATCTGGGTAAATAGCTCAGTGGTAGATAATTTGACTATATATCAAACGATCTCTTTATGAGTCCTGGAATTTTATGACAACATTATCATTATTATGTTTTAATATTTTATATTTGTTACGAATTAGTCCACGCAATCTATAATATTCAATAGAAGATTGGTCCTATAATAATACATACACAATCTGCATAAATTAAAATATCAGGTTTACTCGTACTGTACGCCCGGGCAACGTCGGGCATCCAGCTAGTCTGTAAACTATAAATACAATTTTCCCTCATCAACAATAAAACAGATTCCGAATGCTGTCAATCGTAATTTTGTAATAACACTAGCGATAAAAGTGTATTTAAGAAATCACCGACCTTTACAACACTTATGTAGAAAATGATGTGTACCCTAACCTCGAAATGAAATATAAGCAACGACAAAACACAAAAATAATTATAATAAAATTAAAAATAGGGGAAAAAGTCAACATTATTTAGTATTGTGAGAAAATAAAAATAAAAAAAGGAGATTGCTTACTTGGTGGCGCCGGCCTCGAGGGCGGAATTCTAATCTGAGTGGTTGAGAGAACGAGTCTCTTATAGACTTGGAGGAGTAGGGGGAGGCACTATTCTTCTGTTATAAAAGAATTGTGTCTCTGACTAGCGCTAGTTCTGTTAACGACTTACTGGTGAACGGTTGGCACAAATTAGTTACTCGCTGCTCGCCGTACTACAAAACTTGTTACTCGACCCAGTAGGAGGGGTCGCTTAGGGCATCCTTTGCAACCCCTCGGAGCTTACGCTATCACCGGGTAATCTACTTTACCCTCTAAATAGTTTTTTTTTTCCACACCTTGCAAAGGATTTGCTGCTTACTCTTTCGTCGGTTAACTACTGTCATGAACGTCACAAAAGAGCAGCTCCTACGCAGAAGGGAGTCATTGACTCAGAAGATTCAGGGACGACTGAAGATGTGTCGTGATGGAGTTAGGCCATCGGCGTACTCATTCTTAAGGACGGAGATTCAACAATTCATTGTCGAGTTAGAGACTTGTATCACACAGCTGGAGTTAGGCTCCTTTGATGAGAGTACACCTGCCGAGATTGAGGGTGCTTGGCTGCCTCAACTAAAGGATTATTATGAAGACTTGGGCGATTTGGATCAAGCATACCGACAGCCAGAGCCCAGCCCTTACTCAGAATCTGCCTTTGAGTTCTCAAGGGCTTCTGCAACTACCGGGAGAGGTTCTTCCTTCATTGTTAAACCCCCACGTATACAGATCACAGGGCCTACATTTAGCGGACAGGAAATGGAGTCCGACCGCATGAGTTTCAGAAACTTCTTGACTAGGTTTGAGAACTGCGTGATCGGCATGGCCAATGATGCCGAGAGGTTGAACTTCTTGAAGTGTTTACTCTCAGACAGAGCCTTGAGGCTGGTAAATCACCTGAGTTGCACTGACACCAATTACCAGCAAGCCATGGCTATACTGAAGAGGGAGTATCTGGACCTGGATGAAATCATTGACCAAATATTCCAGGATATTCTGGACTATGTACCAAAGAAAGGTGGAGCCCTTTTTGAGCTGGGGGACTTCGTTTCCAGGACGGCATCGCTGTTGGAAGAGCTGGGGAATTCCTTTTCGTGTGACTTTTCTGTGGACGATTCTGGCGGAGCCAGACTGATGGCTAAGATTCTGTTTAGGAAATTTCCTCTCGAACTGAAAGGCGAGATAATAGCGCTAACAAATAGACGGGTGCCACCTTTGTCCTCCATATTGAGACTAACTGGAGAAGCAATAAAGAGATTGCAGATTAAGGGCGGTGTCTCCACTGCAGTTACATCAACAGTAAGACAGAATACGTCTCAAAAGTTTGGTAGGGGGAACGCTATTACTCCTTCTTTTCATGTGGATGTGAACAATGCAACTTCAACCGGGTATTCCCGCACGTTGCCACCCATTCTCTCAGTTACATTCTCTTGTGGACCAAAGACAGTGTCAGTGAATTGCCTACTGGACACGGGTAGCGGGCGGACATATCTGGCGGCAGATGTACTGAGAACTTTGTGCCCAATCGAAACCCTTGGTGTCAATTGTCAGCTGAGATTGTCTACCTTTCTAGGTGAGTGTCAGCGTGGGTTCACAGAGGTAGTCCTGGGAGTTGACTTGGGTTCTGGAAGGACAGTGACATCTCCTGTCTTGGTAGCCGATGGTATGGACTTGTCGGTTCGAGTGGCCAACCTGGAATCTCTATTGCGTGTCTTTCAGGATGCAAAATATGCTTTGGCCGGCCAGTTTGAGACCGGAAAGGATTTAATACCGATCAAGGGAATAATTGGGTTAGACCTGATTGAACACCTGGACTCCTTAAAGCTGATCCCGTGTTTGAATGGATGGGCCTTTGCAACCCCGCCTGGATTGGTCCCGTTTGGAGCAGTGGACTCTTTTTTCTTGGAAGATAAGCCCCTCTCTGAGGTTACTCACCTCTCGTTTAATTCGGTAATGGAACATACCCCCCAGGTCGATTCATCACATTTATGTTTTGTCCTTGAAACACAATCAACATACCTGGATCCCATGGCGGAGTGCTTTCCTGACAGTATGGTACAAAGAGGACTAGAACAAATGTTTACGTTGGAATCTCTGGGGCTTCCCAGTCAGGAGGACTTTTCTGATTACGATAAAGTTCAGATGAAGCGATTTGAGGAAACGGTAGAGCTTCGGGATGGAAGCTATTATGTGGAGCTCCCCTGGCATCACGATAGATTAGCCAGAGTCCCCTCTAATCATGCAACTTCCTTGCATGTTTTAGACCGGGTAGCAGCAAACTTGACTAAAAGAAAAATATATGATGAATATTTGGAGGTGTTTCGTCAGCAACAGGAGGACGGTATAATTGAAGAGATTTTTGTCTCCCCTCAGGAGTTCGACAAATATGTGTGGATACCACATAGACCAGTTTTCAAGTCGGACCCTACGGCAACTACCAGGATAAGACCAGTGTTCAACTGTAGTTTGAAGACAGGAGATGGATTATCGCTGAACGAAGCAGCATATTCTGGCGTTAACTTAACAGGGGACATCTTAAAGTTGTTGCTGGCCTTTAGAGCCAACAATTATGTGCTACTAGCAGACATTCGCCGAGCCTTCCTAATGATTCGGCTTAAGCTGGAGGCGGATAGGAACCGGTTTTGCTTTTTTCTTAAACAAGGAAATTGTTTGCGCTGCTTCCGCTATACCACCTTGATATTCGGGTTTACTTCCAGCCCATTTGTGTTGGGGTGCATCTTAAAATTACATGCGGCAAAATACCCTCAAGATGCTTGCCGCAGAATGATGGAGGACCGGTTTTATGTGGATAACCTTGTGGCATCCGTGGCAGACGCGAGTGAGCTTACTACATTGTATTCCCTTGTTAGAGAGCGTTTGCTGGAAGGGGGCTTTATTATCCAGTCATGCAACTCAAACAGTCAGGCGCTCCGCAATAGGATGAAGGAGGATGGTACTCTAAGTATCCATGAAGAGGAGTGGGAGAGAGTACTGGGCTACCGATACTCCCCACATTCGGAGGAGTTGTATGTCGCTCCGGTAAAGTGCAATCCTGACGTGACAACTAAGAGAGGTGTTCTTTCAGAGTCAGCTAAGGTCTTCGATCCGTTGTCCCTATGTCTCCCGGTTACTATCCGCAGTAGAGTGCTAATCAGGTCCATGTGGAAGAATGGTGCAGGTTGGGATGATCCACTCCAGCCAGCGATCTTGAGCGATTGGAGAGAGCTAGCCAGGGACCTTTCAGGGTTGAGTGATTTCCGTTTTTTGCGCAAGGCGCTTATGGCAGGGCTACCTGGAGATATGTACCTGTTTTGCGACGCGTCCAAGGAAGCATATGGGTTTGCCGTGTATATCGTACAAAATGGTCGGTCATCCTTATTATTTGCGAAAGCTAAGGTGGCACCTATGAAGGACAAGACTTTGCCTGTGTTGGAACTAATGGCCGTTTTCCTCGCCTTCAAGTGTCTCCCCACAATCCTGGACAATTGTGAAGGATTTGTTCCCGAGAATTTGTGTATAGCCACGGATGCACAGGTGGTCTTGTCCTGGATTTTATCTCAAAACATGGCTAGCAAAAATGTTTTTGCAAAAAATAGACTTAAAGACATTCTGCAGATGAAAGTGGAGTTGGAGTCTCGCTATGGCTTGAAGACTCTCTTCAGATATGTTGATAGTACACTCAACCCGGCGGATTTGTTAACAAGAGGATTAACATTGAGAAAGTTCCAATCCAAGATGGAATTTTGGTGTTCAGGCCCTTCCTGGCTATGCGAAGGAATATCTCAATGGCCAGGACAGGATATGCCCTGTTTGAGTGAGATATGCCAGCGAATGACCCGCAGTTCAGCAAATTGTTCCTTGATCCATGATCAAGAGTACACTTCGGCCATACCTTTTCAGAGGTTTTCCTCATTCTCTGGTTTACTGACTGTTACTGCCTTGGTGTTTAAGTTCCTAGCCATCCGATTTAATCGACAATGGGACTACAACTCTAAGGCAGCGATCTACCTTATGAAGACAGTGCAACGGCAAGAATTTCCCGTGGAAGTGGAGTACCTAAAGGAGCCGAGTGGTAAACCCATGCCAGTTAGGGTTCGTGCTCTGGATCTTTTTCTGGACCCTGACGGTTTGATTCGATCTAGGGGAAGAATCAACCAATCTTCCCACTTTGGTTATGAAGTTAAAAAACCCATTCTGATAGGGAAATATCATCCTGTTACCAGACTCATCATTTTAGATTGTCATGAAAGGTGTTGCCACCTTGGAACTGGGTCAACTCTAGCGGAGTTGAGGCGAAGCGGTTATTGGGTCCCGCAGGGTCGACAAGCTGTGAATAAGGTACTGGCTGTTTGTGCCAGATGTAAACGTTATAATTCAACGCCAGTGACGCCGAATGCTGCTGCTGCCCTGCCGTCGCACCGTACCGATTTCAGAGTCCCCTATCAACACACTGGGATTGATTTTACTGGCCATCTTTGGGTGAGTGACGGGAAACGAGATACGAAAATGTACTTGCTCCTGTTCACTTGTTTGAATATCAGAGCAATACACATTGAAGTAGTTCCCAACATGAGCGTACCCTCTTTCTTCCAGGCACTGGTTCGATTTACTAACCGATATGGCGTTCCCGAAACCCTTTATAGTGACAACGCGAAAACGTTTATAGGAAGTGGAAAGATTTTCGATCGTCTCTCTCTTTTTACGGACTATCAAAGAAAATACGGTCCTTGTAAGTTAAAACTTAAAACCATTCCCTTGTTCTCTCCTTGGTATGGAGGAACATGGGAGCGATGTATCAAGACCATGAAGAATTGCCTATTTAAGATTCTTGGCAGGGGTAGATTGGATTACTTTACCCTTCTGACAGTGTTATCGGATATTCAGAGGTCTGTTAATAACCGGCCTCTTACTTACCAGGTGTCAGCCGACAAAAATGCTACTCCAATTACCCCTAATATGTTCCTTAAGCCCAATCAGAGCCCCGGGCTATTGATACGACTGGATAGAGAGGATAGAACAACCTTGTTGCCTCCCAGCAGGGAGAGGCTAATTCAAACCTTGGAACTTAGGGACCAATGTCTGACAGATTTCCACAAACTATGGTATGAGGAGTACCTGCTAGAGCTGGGAAGGAAGATTCCTGGTCGATCCCGACTCAGTACAAGAACCCGCCTCCAGAAGGATGATGTTGTGCTGATTAAGAGTCCTTTGAAACCCAGACCGTTTTGGGTCTTAGGAACTATTACTGAACTGATTCCAGGCCATGATGGTGTCGTTAGAGCAGCACGTGTACAAAAAGGGGAGGGCTTGGAGGAAGTACATTCCCTGAAACATCTGTACCCCTTAGAGCTTTCTAGGACTCCTGAAGGACCTCCTGTTGCGGAGGGAGGGGAGACGTTGGATTCACCCCCTAGTGTTGAAGAGCAGGTCTGGTTGTGTCCCCTGTGCAGCTCTCCGCAGCAGAATCAGAATATGATCGGGTGTGACTCGTGCGACGATTGGTACCATTTCCGATGTGTCGGTATCGACTCAGAACCTCCCAACAGGCAAAAGTGGTATTGCCCAGAATGTGCGCCCCTTAAAAAACGACGGGGTAGACCTAGCCTGCTGCCTGCTTGATTGATATCTGGACTGATCGACTACTGCTATATTGTACTAACAGTTGTTTTTTGATTAAGTATTTTGGTGGTCTGTCATTTTTATGTAACTTTTTCTTTTTCTTTTCTCTCTTCTACCTTTTGTTTTTTTTTTTCTCGTTTTTGTCGGGAGTGTGTGAGAAAATAAAAATAAAAAAAGGAGATTGCTTACTTGGTGGCGCCGGCCTCGAGGGCGGAATTCTAATCTGAGTGGTTGAGAGAACGAGTCTCTTATAGACTTGGAGGAGTAGGGGGAGGCACTATTCTTCTGTTATAAAAGAATTGTGTCTCTGACTAGCGCTAGTTCTGTTAACGACTTACTGGTGAACGGTTGGCACAAATTAGTTACTCGCTGCTCGCCGTACTACAAAACTTGTTACTCGACCCAGTAGGAGGGGTCGCTTAGGGCATCCTTTGCAACCCCTCGGAGCTTACGCTATCACCGGGTAATCTACTTTACCCTCTAAATAGTTTTTTTTTCCACAGTATTTAGTGTGTAATTTATTAGATGCGAAACACTAAATTGGTAAGAACTTCCTAAATTGCTAAGGAAAAAAAACCCTGTAAAAAAACCTTAATAATATTAACTTAAAACTATCCTCATAGTTGCTGAAAAACCGAGAGTTTTTAAAAACACATAATAATAAAACATAATATAAGAGCAGTAGATACAAAAAGATTAACACAATGCATAAATTTTATGACAAATATTGCAACCATGAAAATAACACTAACAAAAAGACATACAACCTCGAGAAATAGAAAGAATTAAAACCCCAATTAAACCATCAAACAACTAGAAATAAGAACATAAATGATGAAGAGAAAATTTGTTAACGAAGAACTCATGCATGTAATATCTTCACGTAATAGTGTGTAAGCCTATACAAAAGAGAAGAATAAAAAAAGGAAGTAAGAAGTCAGTTGGCATTTGTGTGAATGAAGCTATGGAATTGGTTAATGAAAATTTCAACTCATGGGCGGTTTAACATTGCCCCTGCCCATCAGTAACTATAACGTACTGCACTGATGTTGGCATAAACATGAAACACTCGTATCTAGGTATACAAATTATAATAATTTATTGGAAAATATTGCATATATAATTATTTATTGGAAAATATCTTACACACACATACACACTCACATTACACAGGAGTGACCACAGACCAATAAAACAGTAATAAAAATGATCATTCCAATGAATAGTAGACACTTACACGTTTCCACGTCTTGGAAACACTTCAAATGAACTACGAAAACGCTATTTTTACATATCCAACACATTTTGAAAATAATTTCTGAAGAGGACACTTCACAGAACGTCTGAAACGCGTTAAGAACGATTTCAATGATTTAAAAACATTATTACAATGATCTAAACATAATACTCAATGAGAACCCAAGACACGGAATAATAAAATAATGTTAAAAAATACACATTGTGGGTGACTACCCCCTAATTTAAATATACATCTTTCTTTCGTTGGAATTTTTTAACCGATTTTATATAAATATATTTAATTCCAACGACAAAATGCCAGTAACACGTAAAAGCCTGTAGAGGGCACAGCAGAATTACAAACACCACCCAACATGGGAAAGAAATATCTCGAGAAAGAACTGCTAAAACTGAATGAAAAGGGGTAAAAGTTCAACGATTTGACCTGTTAGAACTCTACCAAACTCTGACAATTTTGGGTCCAAGCACTTGAAATTTTACATAGACATGGATGTATCTTAATAACTTGATTGGAGCCCCAAACAACAATGTAAAGGGCTCATAATATGAGATAAATTTTACCTCTGAAGTGTTTACCAAATTACTCAGACAATTTCTGGTCTAAAATTTTGAAATTTTACATAATTGGTATTCAATAATAGGGCTAGCTTTTTAATCGGTTGGCTCGAAAATTTCTATTTACCAATATATAAATGTATGTATGTATGTATGTATGTGTGTAATTTTGCATGTCTGCCTAAAACTTTCTACAGAGACAACGGATTTTTACAAGATCAATATGATTTTGAAGTTCGACCTTTCAGACGATAAATATCGAAAAATAGGCCAAACATTAATATATTCACCTTCACCTGCCCACTTTCTACAGGGGTTGCTTTTTTCACCGATGTTTTCGGGAGTCGTCCTCTCCTTTCGATTTTCTAGCTTTAATTTTAACATGCGTAACTTCCGGTTCAGCGTTGGTCGTAATAGAAAAGACGTCAGGTTTCACCCCCGTTCTTTTCCTCCTTAGCGGTACAGGTTCAAGCCTGCCTTCCTACTTCCACTTTTTTTGCTCAACGTACACACAAAATATCCCTGGGCAACGCCGGGCTGAAATGCTAGTATATCTATAAAAGTGATATGTCTGTGTGTGTGTGTCTATGTGCGTGCTTGTGTGCATTTACCTACTCAATAAATCAGTAAATATTTCGTCTACAAACTCAGAATTTTATATACTGGGTACAGAGATTTGGGAAAATCTTTATGGGTAGATTTCGACCAGAAATTTGCCTGTATAATGGTAAAAGTTCAACTGTTAGACATTTGAGAACCTAACAAACTTGTCCGCCAATTGAGGGTCTAAACACTTTAAATGTTAGATAGATGTTCCTTGGCATGGATCTAAATTAATACCTTAATTTGGGTCCAAAATAATAAAATTTAAGGGGTCAGAATAGGGGCAAAATATAAAAAAATTGACCACCTTTATTTTATTTATTTATATATTTATTTGATCAACAGGAACCTCAAAAGCCCCAGGAAACACCGGGCTGATATGCTAGTATTGTATTTATATATATTCGGAATCTCATTCAATCCTAATTAACGATGATAGCCTTTGATGATATTTAAATCCTATGTGGTTACAATTAATTGTCTGATGCGGGTAAATACAGCGAATCCGTTGTTGAAAGGCTTCAAATGAAGCGGGTGATCAGATATGAATAACAAATAGCTTTACTTCCTCTACTTCTTATATATTTTGTTGAGAGCAAGATAAATATTAATATGTGTATTAGATTGAAGTTTACATTTGCTTTTGTTTAGTAAACTTGTATTATCTCTGCCTGATATGTGTTTATATATATATATATATATATATATATATATATATATATATATATAAACGTGAACTTGTATGTCTTTCTGTGTTTCTGTGTAAATTTCTCTACACAATAACTCTATTTTCAGTTTACACAATCGAAATTTGATATATAAAGTACTGAGATTTGAGAAAATCTGTGTAATCAGTTGTCAGCTAGAAATTTGGCTGTAATTTTGAGAACTTTACAAAACTCCTCCGCCAATTTTCGGTTTACACAGTTGAAATTTTGGATATATATTTTTTGGTCACGGATTTAACTGAATAACTTGAATCGAACCCAAAACAATTACTGCTAAGAGGTTATAATAGGGATCAATTTAAAAAAAAAACATTGACCCCCCCCCTGTCTCCACCAAATTACTCTATTATGTATGTATGTATATATGTATGCTTGCATTTCTACCTATACTTTCAACGTGGACGACGGATTTTTGCGGAATTTATATCGTTATCAAGCTCGACCGTTCCGACGACAAATATCGAAAAATTGGCTAAAAACATTACTATCTTATCTGCACCTGGCCACTTTTCTACAGGGGTGTTCGTTTTTTAGCAGATATTTTCGAAAGTTATCCTCTCCTTTCGATTGTCTAGCCATTATTAAAACCTATGTCACTTCCTTTTTGGCGGTGCTCGTAACAGCAAATACGTCACGTTTATTTCCTGCTGGTTTCCTCCTTTGAAATACGGTTTCGTGATTTCCTTTTTGTTTAAGACACACCTCCAAACACCTGGGCAACCCCGGGCTGAAATGATTTCGGTTTGAGATTAATAGTGAATAATTAGTAAATAAGTTGGAGTTTAGAAAATAGTAAATTAATAGCAAATAATGTTAGGTTTGAAGTTAATAGTGAAGTAATCTATCCATTTATCTATAAAAGGCAAAAATATCAAATAATTTTTTGTAAGAGATTAATAGTTAATTAATATATCTATCTATGTATCTATCTATCTCTATATCTTTCTGTGAAAATGTATGTGTGTGTGTGTGTGTGTGTGTGTGTGTGTGTGTGTGTGTGGCTGCGCATATTTGTCAATTTTCGGTTTAGAGACTCTAGATGTTACATAAAGCATATTGAGATTTTTTAATGTAATTTTAATCAGTTTTCACCCAGAAATTTTCCTGTCAAGGGGTAACATTTTTTAACAATTTGCTCTTTGAATATTCTACCCAACCTCTCTGCTAATAAAGGGTCGTTACACTTGAAATTTTAAATGTAGGTTACTTGGACATGGATAAAACGTTTTTATTTGATTAGAGCCCCAAAACATAGATGCCAAGGGGCCAAAATTGGGGTCAAATTAAAAAAAGTAATCTTTGCGGTCTCTATCAAATTACTAAGCAAATATTTTTCTCTTAACATATTAAATTTGACATAAAGAGTATTAAGAGATAGAAAAACCTTCTTAATCCTTTTTTGTAAAAAAAAAATGAGCTGGCAAGTCTCAAAGTTGTAAGGATTTAACCTTTGCCGTATCTAGCAAACTCCTCACAAATTTTGTGTGTAAATATTTGCAATTTATACATAACAAGCTATCATACATTTAGCAAGCATTTTAATCAGTTTGCGGGCGAAAATTTAGCTGCCAAAGGTCAGGGTTGAAAGAATTTACCTTTGCAGATTCTGCCAAGTTCGTCTGCCAATTTTGGGTCTAAAAACATGAAATATCATCTGTAGTTAACTTGGATATTGGGACAACTTTGTGTTTTTATTTGAGACCATACTGATAAATGTTAATGGGTCAAAATATGGGTCAATTGTAAAATATATTGACTTCTGCGGTCTCCACGAAATTATTCAGTTAATTTTGGTGTAAACATTTTAAATCTTACAAGAAGTATATTCACACGTAGAGTAAGTTAGGAACAGTACATAAGGCCCGAGCAAAGCTTGGCAGAAATGCAAGTAGTAAATAAGCTTGGTGTTGGGAGTCATAGTAAATTAATAGCAAATATTTTTGGTTTAAGATTAATAGTGAATTAAGTGTAACAAAGTTTGAAGTTAAGAACAAGAGTACATAAGTAGCAAATAATGTTGTTTTTGAAGGTTATTAGGAATTTATAGTAAATAAGTTCTGTAGATGAGAACAATGGTAAATTAGTAGCCTATAATGCTGTGTTTGAGATTAATAGTGAATTAATAGTAAATAGGTTAGAGTTGAGATTAATAGTAATTTAAT
Organism: Euprymna scolopes; assembly: GCF_053919585.1. Classification (NCBI taxonomy): domain Eukaryota; kingdom Metazoa; phylum Mollusca; class Cephalopoda; order Sepiida; family Sepiolidae; genus Euprymna; species Euprymna scolopes. Next base: position 13,967,381 of record NC_136513.1, on the reverse strand, counting down.
AGCAAATAATTTTATGTTTGAGATCAATCGTGAATTATTAGTAAATAACTATGGAACAACAGTAAATTAATAGCAAATAATGGTTGGTTTGATATCAGTAGTGAATTAAGAGCAAATAACTTTTGATTAAAGAGTGATAGTGAATTTATATAAAATAATTTGGGGTTTCAGAGTAATAGTTATTTATTCGTAAATAAGTATGGAGTTGAGTACAATAGTAAATTAATAGCAACTAATTTTGGGTTTGAGAATAATAGTGAATTAATATTTACTAAGTGCGGAGTTTAGTACAATAATAAACTAATAGCAAATAATTTTGGGTTTGAGATTAATACTGAATTATTAGTAAAATGTTCGGAATTGTGAAAATAGAGAATTAGTAGCAAATAATTTTATGTTTGATTAATGAATTAATAGTAAATACGTTTCGATATAACAATAATAGTAAATTAGTAGAGAATAGTATTAGGTTTGAGATTAATTGTGAATTTATCTATTGTAATTATTATTAAAGTAATATTCTATGTGCTTGCATATTTCCATAGCATATTGCTCTGCTAATTTTTAGTCTACAGACTCGAGATAAAACAAAAGAGTTATTGAGATTTGGGAATATTTTTTCCATCGGAATTTGGCCAAAAGTTTTGTTGTTAAAGGGTCAAAGTTCAAAGATTTGAGCATTGAAAATGTTACCTACCTCCTCCGCCAATTTCTGCTCAAAACACTAGAAATTTTTTATGTAGATTACCTGTACATGAGTACAAATTTATATATATATATATATATATATATATGCATGCATGCATACAAAGTTCTTAAGAGTAAATAGGGTCGGGCACAACGTTGCTGATCTCCTTGTATATATATATATATATATATATATATATATATATATATATATATATATATACATATATATATATGTGTGTGTGTGTGTGACGAAAATATCTATCTGTGTGGCTGTATATATGTGTACACTTACCTACTAAATAACTCTGTGAATTTTCGGTCTAAAACTCTAGCTTCGAGTAAAGAGGTAGTGACATTTTGGAAAACATTTTAAATTGGCTTTCGGCCTATAATTTGGCTCTTACGATTTGGCCTGTGAAAACTCTACCAAACTCCTTCGACAATTCTGGTACTGAAAATTTGTATATAGCTTACTCGAACATGAATCTAACTTTTTATTTGATTTGAACCCAAAACAATAAATGTTAACGTGTCTAAATTGTGGTCATCTTTTTTAAATAATTATCCTATGAGGTATCTACCAAATCACTCAGCCTAGTTTTTGTGTAAACATTTGAAATTTTACATAAACTGTAATCAGACATAGGGCAAGCCTTTCAATTGGGTTTTAGCTGAACATTTGTCTTCCAAAAGGACAACGTTAAAAAGAGTTTACCTTTCCGGTCTCTAACAAAATATTAAGAAAATTTTTGGTCTAAACATTTGAAATTTTGCATCAAGAATATCCAAACATGCATATTTTTTTTTAATGTTTTGGCCGATGATTTTGCTGGGAAGATTGTAAAGTTTACAGAGGTGATCTTTGCAGACTCTACGAAACTCCTCCTGCAATTTTGGGTTGAACCACTTGAAATTTAAGATTGAGATTACTTGGGCATGGACCAAACATTTTAATTGAATTTGAGCACAAAATAATAACTGGTAGGTGTCAAAATTGGGGACTAACTAAAAAAAAGTTGACATCTGCGGTCTCTACCAAATTTGCTCTGAGGTAGTCCAGAAAGTCTACTATATAGGTTGATTTTACCGTACATATTATCACTGTTTAATCTATACATATGCACGTAAAATTATGAACAGTGCATAAGACCAGAGCAAACCGGGCGGAACTGCTAGTATATATAATATTTTTACAATAAATATTAATAAATTTTACACGTACATATATATGGTAATTAAGCTACACGGAACATTTTCGTCTCAACGCCGCAATTAACCATGAGGCTAAACTATATTGAATTTCTGTTACTTTGAGATTACACAGGCACACACACACGCACACACCCAACCCCCACACACCACACACACGCACACACACATACACAGATATATATATATATATATACATATATATATATATATATATATATGTATATATAGATATATATATATCTTGTGCAGGTGGTGATGCTATAATATGAAAATCACTCTTGTATATCTTGACATTGACGCTTTTCATAACTGTTAATAACAACTGTATTTCTCGAGTTCACCGTTGGTCTTATTGTTTGTTTCTTGCTGATAGGGTCAAAGATTGCTTTGTGACCGGGTTTGTATCTCTCAACCGATTCAGCCGGTAATCGTAACATCCTACACTGACAATGTCCGGAAGGATAAAACAGTAATGTCTCTAAATATAAAAATAATTATGTAATAATTATATACGCCCTTTAAGAACTCGGTTCTGATTGTTGAGCACTCGAAGTTGAAATTTAATTTCGTCACTTAAAATCACATCCGCAGAATATTATAGTATAATCATAAGATAACGCTAGGCTTTCTATATTCATATAAATGGTTATTTCTACAATATTTATCGCAGTTAACGCGGCCGGGCTTGTTAATTTATGCTGCTAGAGTTAGAGATGTTTTTTTGGCTGGTTTCAAATGTCTCGACCGGATTTCATCGTAGCTCCCTGTACTTATAATTTCCAAATATATATATATATATATGTATATATATATATATATATATATATATATATATATATATATATATATATACAGGGTGTCCGTAAAGTTGCTATACAGTCTTACAAGTTACTATACAGACATCCTGTAATATATTAATGTTACAGTAATATATTGTATTAAAATATTTACTTGTAACAAAAGAAATATAAAGACATAACAACTTTATGTTTATAAAAATCTCAGAAAATACAAGTGTTACATCCGAAAAGACTGTAACAATCAAGGCAAACAATTTCTATGACAAATATTCAAATTGGAGGCCTTCTGCTCCAATACATTCTCGACAACGTGACACCACACTCTGACAAAATTTGGTGGACAAGTCACGATCAAGGTTGGCAAATGCATCAATAACAAATTGTCCAAGGAGCTGTATTAAAATAATGATTCCAATCACGAATTACATCCTGTGCGTTTTCGATTTTTCTAATATCGCTTCAAAATAAATTTGCGCTCTTCCAAATTAGCTTGCGTGGCATGCTTGATTAAATAAACCTGTAAAAAGATAAATATTAACTATTAATACAAATATAATACAATAAAACAATAAGACTGTATAGTAACTTTACGGACACCCTATATATATATATATATATATATATATATATATATATATATATGTATATGTATATATATATATGTGCACGCGTGTGTGTGTGTGTGTGTGTGTGTGTGTGTGTGTTATAATGGTGTACCTACAGCGGCACCAAAATGATTCATGTTACGTTATTTTACATGAACGGAACCCATGTAAACAGGGGTATACGTTTCGTGTTTTTTTTTTTTTAGTGACGTTTCCTAAATGTGTTACTAAATATGTATTAGTTTCTTCAAATTCCGAACCCATTTTATGTGCCGTTATCGTATTATGTTTATATGCGTGCGTGTAGGAGTCTTATGTGTATCGTCGACATAACTTATCTACTCTGCTAACGGAAGTTGGTCAATGCTGCCTTCATCTTGTTCTGGAAAGGGATTGGAACATTTTGTAGGAGACGCATTGAATCCAAAACGAAGATTTGTTTTCATATTAGTGTTTTTTTTGTTTTGTTTTTTCACTTTCCATGATGTCGCGCAGATCAAAATGAACGTGAGTTTCTTTGCTTCTGGTCTTAACACTACATATTGAGAGACACGCCACTCCATGCCAAGAGGGGAGGGGAGACAACCGTAAAGCACAACCGCTTTGCTTCAAATGAGTTCCAACTTGTCGATGATCTCCAGCAAACATGATCACTGGACGTGCTAGTAGATTTGATCAGTTGTGTAGACATTCCGGTAAACTTGTCTATGAAGTAGCATTTTATATTTTCACAGGTTTTATAAAATCATAATCATATCCATTCTTTGTCTCCCTCTCCACGCATATAGAGAAATAGATAGAGAGTGATCGATAGATAGCTAGATCGATAGATAGATAATCTATTCTGTTATACCTATCTTCTAACCTACTAATATATATATATATATGTATATATACATTTATATATATATATATATATATATATAATGAAATCCTTCTTAGATGAGAGAAAACTCCAGGTTGTCCTAGATGATCGTACATTTAAACAATATGATATAAATGCGGCAGTGCCCCAAGGGTCTATCCTTGAACCTCTACTGTTTCTGATATTCATAAATGACCTCCACGACAAAATTGCCTCTGAGATGGGTATATATGCTGATGACACAACAGTCTATAACAGGCACGACAAAAAAAATAATGATTACATATCTAAAGAAATGGAAGACACACTAGAGGATGACCTCCAATCTGTAGTGGAATGGGGACAAAAATGGATGGTCACATTCAATGCCGCCAAGACTAACCTAGTTTCATTCAATAATTACTAGAATCCTTATCTACCACCTATAGCAATGGCCAACTACTATTTATCTGAGAGAACATCTTTCAAACTCCTTGGCTTAACGTTCACAGCAAACCTGAGTTGGAACAATTACATTCAAGGCATTGCCAGAGCCGCGTCAAAGAAGGTGGGCTCTCTCTACCGTGCTAGAAAACTACGAACACCCGAAGGTAACATGTACTTCTGTAAGGCCACCATTCGCCCATGTATGGAGTATTGCTGTTATATTTGGGCTGGTGCATCTTCTACTAGTCTCTCGCTCCTTGGGAAGATTCAAATGAGAGTCGCAAATCTGATAGGCCCTAAACTGGCATCTAAGCTTTAGCCTCTGTCCCATCGACGATTGTTGCATCATTCTGTCTGTTCTACAAGTATTTTAATGGTGGATGCTCTGACGAACTGCAATCATATGTGCCCCCACGACAGTAACACCTTCGACAAACCCGACAGGCTGCTAAATCTCACCCCCACATTGTAGAGATCCCTAGATGTAAAATATCTTTCTACTCCAGTAGTTCCTTCCCCAGAACCGCTAGACCTTGGAATTCCACGTGCAGAATTTCAAGTGGAACGTGAAACGACATCTTGCTTCCCAAATCTCTATATAGTACCCCAGTAGTTATTGCCACTGATAGTAGCCCCCTAATCCAAAGTGGCAATGTGCCTTGTTTGAGGTGAAAATGTAATATATATATATATATATATATATATATATATATATATATATATATCGATTAGTGTGTGTGTGTGTGTGCGTGTGTGTGTGCTGTGTGTGTGTGGGTGCGTGTGTGTGTGGGTGTATTTGAACCAAATATTGTAAAACATCCCGGAATTACTGCTGGATATTTTTTAAGCTAACTAAAAATATTTAAATACTATATACAAACCTAATAGCCGCAACAAATAAAAGTGAAACTAGTAACAAATTATAAAAACAGTTTAATATGAATGCAATCCATTTTGTTACACTTATTTTGTCCCTCCGGAATTTAAACTATCCTAATTGAGACCATCCTTATTAAAAATACCTCAATACAAGTGATCTCGCACGTATCCGATAACTCAATATTTCGAAATGTATTTTCAGTTTTACAATCATTACTCTCATAGGTTCAAAGAGTAATGGGCAGAAAAAATATTCATGCTGGAGTCTTAAGAGGTATATTCTTGGCCCACTCCTGTTCCTGATCTAGATCAATGATCTTCTAAAGCACATCCTAAGATCATCCGTAGACATTTATGCTGACGACACTGCCATCTATGCCAATACTTACAAAGCCGTAAACAACCAATTTCTCTCTGATTTTCTCCTCGGAACTTGATCACGTGGTGCAATGGGAGAAAGAGTGAACTGGCTAATTTTATTGCGTCTAAAACAAAACTATTATTTTTACATCATCAATAGTCTGATTCCCGCCCAGCATTAATTGAAATGATTTGACTCCTTCATTCTCATTTCATATCTAAATGTCTTTTAGCCATTCCCTCCCTTATATTGTCATTTTATTTTTAATTTCCCGGCGCCAAAAATGTACGAACGGCGAGCAACGGAAAAGATAAACAATTGTTATAAAATTAATTTTAAAAAATCGTTTAACATTTTTTTTTTATGATTATCAAACACGTTTAGCAGTATATGTTTTTGATAGAATGTTTTAGTTTTATTTAAAACCAGTTTCCCAATATTTTGTAAATACTACTGTTACAAGGAAAGACTGCCCCCTTTCCATGTAAATAAGAAGCCCCGATCCCTGCTCTACGCCTTTTCGGTTCGGAGGAGTTCGAGTTTTTAATATGGAGACAGACAGACAGATAGACGGAGAGGTAGACCGATATGCCGACCGACAGACAGGCATATAACCGTTTATATATCATATTTTCTTTTTTCCGTGACGTCACTTCGTACACGGTGTGGAATATGCATATCGCCATCGCATGGGTGTCCACACGCTGCTAGAATTATTCCCTGACTGATTCCGAAACGTAGTAGCTGATGTTCTTTTCTCCTCTTTGCAACCTCTTCCCCACAGAAGAGACGTTGCTAGTCTGTTTTATCGTTATTATTATCACAAGTGCTCGACGGAACTTCAAAACATTCACAGTAAACACCGCCTAGCTGCACACATAGTCAACAATTTCCCCTTTTCGTTCTGAGCCAAAATCGAAACGCAAACTCTATTAAGAAATATACCGTCTGTGGAACACTGTACCGCGGGTATGTTTTCTTTTCTACAACATGATCGTCTTCAAGTTCAATGCAAACAAGTTCTATGTTTTCATTAGATGATATTATGTGGAATGCATTTTAACGTGAAAAGTTTGCATCGCTTAGATTTTTTGGATTCATATGTTCTTCTCCTACCTAATATAGATCACATTTATTTATATTCGGCATTAGGGCTACAGGATTCTCATTCACTTTTCCAGAGTAGACAATTTCCTGTTTGTATCGTTGTTAGGTTTTCTAAATAATGATGTATGGTATCAGAATCTAACAGTGCACAGGTGGCTCTATGTATTTTCTGGTTCTAGTTTATTCAATAACGTAGTATGTATATAAGACGTACATGATAAGGCATTTGCCTTCTAAGTTGAATCCATTAGTGTTTCTAGAGTGGCGTAGTAGTTCTTCATTAGCTAATGCTGAATATGAATAAATGTGATCTATATTAGGTAGGAGAAGAACATATGAATCCAAAAAATCTAAGAGATGCAAACTTTTCACGTTAAATGCATTCCACATAATATCATCTAATGAAAACATACGAAACAAAGGGTAATAAATGAACCAATATTGTTTGCATAGAGCGAAATATGCATTTTTCTGTCCAAAGTCAGACATAGTAGCCCGAATTACATAAATACCTTTAAGAAGTATGTGAACAGGAGGGCAGAATACTTTATAACCTATTTAAAAACAAACATTACTGGTAAATACCTTAAAGAAACTTATCTCAGTAGAAACATGAACAATAAAATTAGATAAGAAATTAAATAGCGAAATATAAACAAGCAAATTACATTATACACAAAACCTATCCGATATCATTGAATTATAAGGGACGAGACTTGGTTAAACTTATCTATTAAGACAATTTAAGTATGTTATATGAAAAATAACCTCTCATATTGACAACAAAATACGACAGACGGTTTAACCTAGCGCAGGATATCTCTTTAATATATCGGAAATAATTAGTACACATGTTTATTTATAAACAATAGAAACTAGAAATGCATTCCTTGCGATTATCTCAATGCGTATTAGTTTAACATTTACTAAGATTTTTATATATTTTTAACCTTTGACCCAAGATAATGTCTTATACAGTTTAAGTAAATACGGCCAAAAGCGATAGAATATCTATCTCACCCCCAACACAAGATGGTCATCCTTAAAATACGATATTAACTTAATAATGTATATATTTAATTAGTTTCGCACCAAACACTTGAAAACGTCCCTCTTAGATTTAATTCCAATTCACACACAATATATAATAATCATTAGTGAAAATAGACTAACGTCCTTTGAACTGACTGTTTTACTAATTTATATCCAATAAGAAATATACAATTTAAATCGATATGACAATATGATAAAGATGGTTCCCCCATAAAATAAAGGTGAACACCTACAGAAAACAAGCGGTGTGTTATCTCTGCTTCATCTTCAAAATTAAATAGTTATGCATTTTTCTTTTCAAGTAATTTCTAGGGGGGACCGATGGGTCTACAGAATGATATATTCAATGTAAACATATAAATATTGAGTGTCCTCCGTGAACGAAACAGATATGTATAAATGTACTGAAGGTTTTTTTATTGTTATTTTGAAAGAATGATTGGGAAGGTTAATAATACCCTGAATTTTAGAATATAGCAAAAGTGTCATATTCTTATAGTCAACATATAACTTCTGATTAAAAAGGGATCGGTATACACAAAGAGTGAAAGATAATCAAAACTATTTATAAAATCATCATTATCCACGGATGCGGATTTCGTCATTTACAACTAATAATTATGATTGAACACAACCTGATTCGAAACAAGGCCCACAGACTCTGAAGATCTATCATCGAGCTACTTCACGAGAGTGTTGAAATATATCGCTTTTTATAAATGTCTTTTACTTATTTATTTTGTTTCCGATACTTTTGAACGAACTGAATTATTTATGAGAAGAAATTTACATTAATACTAATACTACCGTCCCTAATATGATGCCATCATATGCCATATATATATATATGAAAATATTGTAAAAAAATCTACATTTTTACTTAATTATACTGCTTTTTCTATCATATTCGAATCAGTTTTTGACTTAAAACAAAAATATGATGAATGTTTCATATGCGCTACAAATGGGTCGATTCATCATCAAATAATTTTGAATGTGGTGATATTTACATTCGTTTTCGGTTTGGTTGTTTTGTTTTACGGCATATCAACTCCTTTCGGGTTATTTCATGCCGAATCAAGTAATTTTCGAAATAGTATTCATATTGCATCCAGTTATTTTGTATTTCATTCTTCAAGTTCTTTGTATATTTAATTGCTAGTTTGTAGTGTTTTTAAAGTGCATTTTATTGATGATTTTTTTGTTTTATGGCACATCAACCCTTTAAGTCATTTAATACGGAATCCAGTGATTTTAAAGACATTTTAATAGAATGTTTTTCAAGTTTCTCTCTAAGCCATTTTTTTTACACAGTGATCACCACTTATCAAGCCCCGGAAGCCACTCAGGGATCAGGGTTATTGCAAGTACATTACGTTAGTGAGGAGATTTGCTGAAATGTTTACTTAAGGGGGCGGTTCATGTTGTGATGGGTTGTGCCTCCTAGCGGCTTCGGCTGCCATTGTTGGGACAATAACAGGTACCACTACCTCGAGTTAAAGTGAACTTGGGAACCATGCCAATTAAAGTGTGGCTCCAAAATTCACAATGTCTGCAAGTTAGGGCGTCACTATCGGATATAGTTTAAGGTCATATCTAGGACCAGGATTTTATTGCTTTTAATCCCAACCCAGTAGAACATGAATGTGTTAAAGAGGGGAAAAGGGTTACAATATTAATGTTTGGTATATTTTAAGTGAGAAAACCATTCAGGAATGAGAGAGATATAAAGAAGAGAGAAAATGTGAAGAAGGGAAAGGGGTAAGGTAGGTTTTTGTTAGTGTTTTTGGTTTCGTAGAACATAAATAAGTTTTGCAAAAAGAAATAGGGAAACGAAACTCATCAATGTCAAGTGCATTTTTTCTCCGGAAGCCAACATATTAATACAGCCTAAGCTGGTAGCAGCATGTTTTATAATGGATTAGTCTCATCAATTTAATCCTAATTCCTTTGCTGCGTTAGACTCAAAATAAATAGAGAGAAAGAAAGAGAGAGAGAGAGAGAGAAAGAGAAAAATATATTCAGAGATAGAGAGAGGTTATAAGAGAAAGTGAGAGAGGGAAAGAGAGAAAGTCGTCAAACAATATACAATAAGAATGACAGCGAAAGAGGATGATAGAGAGGCACTAACTAAAACATAGCTCACCTCATCAGATAATAAGAATATAGGGTTATTAAGAGACAGATTAAGTCAAACGTGTCTCAATTCTAAAATTAAGACGCATATTTTATCATGTATTTTGTGCGATTAAAATATATAGCAACATGTCTAATGGAGTATATGTTGAGTAACTCGGTGTTAATAGAATTGTATATTATATCTTTTTTACTTCCTTTTATTTCAGGTTGTATTCGCAGACATCAAGTAGGCCCTTTTCGGAGTTTAACAGCTGCTTTCAATATAAGATACATAGATGTTCGACTATTCTATTAACATTCTCCCTTACCTCTCAAACGCTGAATTATTAAAGAAGTTAAAGACATTAATTATCCTCCTCCAAATCGACCAGTTAAATATGGTATCACATAAATTTTTTGTGGACTATTAGGCTAATCGGATTAAAAGATACTTCATTTAGTCTGGTGGTGTATCCAGTTTAATACTGTTAATGGAGGCAGCACTATTCAGGGAATATGCATCATTTCTCGTATAAGATAGCATGTAGCCAAAGCAGACATGGTCTTTTTGGTGCTTAGAATAGGATATATGTTATTTTGAATATTTAGTCAGGTTTACTTTTATGACAACCTATCATCATGACAGGTTGTTCTTACAAACACACGTATAGAGAGAGCTTAGAGATTCGAGTATAATGCCAAGTAGGCAACTAAATCTCTGTTTTTAAAAATTCTCTCTCTCTCACTATATATATATATATATATATATATATATATATATATGTATATACACATATACTAGCGGGGGGTACCCGGCGTTGCTAAAGTTCTTAGAGGCGTGTGTGGTTGGAGGGGGTGGTAAACTATTATAAAAAAAATATCGTGGAAAAAAAAACAAGTAAAAATTAATCGTGACGCAATACGAAAGGTCCGGCGATGCCCGCGTGTTTGAAAAAATCCCAAAAAAGTTTGAGGGGGGAGGCTCGAACTGGAATCATTGAGGCGAAAGCGCAAAAAAAAAGAAGAAAACGTGATTAATTAAGTAAAAAGTGAATTACGTCAAATATTAGTTCCGCAGTGAAGTTTGTTTTGACGCATCACACTCGAAATTGTAAATGAATGTTTTTTTTGTTTTCTCGAATTCTAAATGAATTTGTTTGTTGTAATGGTATATTAAGTGTAACGCAAGTGAATTAACGATATCGTTGCGTTGTAATAATAAATAGTAAAGAATGAATTCTTTGTGTAAAAATAAATGGTGAGTGGAAAGCAATAATAAATAAAGCTCATAGTTAGATTTCACGGTTAGAGTCCTTAAAACCGGGAGTAAAAACCGGTTAGTCCGAGAGGTAGCGTCTTACACTAAGTAAAAAAAAAAAGAAAGAAAACAATAATAATCACGTTTTCGCATTTTTTCATTTTTATTCATTATGGGAAAACAGAAGCATAAATCAGGGGAAAAAGATGTTAAATAAAAACGGAAAAACAACCTTGTACTCTTGCAAACCGGCGTTTCCTCCTACTGCGGTGTAAATGCGGAGCGGAGAAAAGAGGAATCTTATAGAGAGAAAAGATGTTGAAACTTCCATTGAATCTAACCGATTTTGGCAGTGAACTCTAACCGGAACTAAATAGGAATGTACCATTGTCGACGAACTGTAGAGGTAATATACCTCAGATAATGTGCTACAGTTTGTATGCATTACATTTGCATGTAATGCATGCTTTTTAATCCTATTAAGGACAAAGTCGGAGGTGAAAATGAGTTAATTTTACTTATATAGAAACATAGAATAGAGGAAGATAGATAGAATATAGAAGAAGATATATATATATATATATACATATATGTATGCATATATATGTATATATATGTATATATATATATATATATATATATATATATATATATATATATATATATATATATATATATATATATATATACTCCAGCTAGTAAATTTAAAATTTACCGAAAACCAAACATAATTGCAATACTAGAAAATCTGATATTTTTTTCTGTGATATTATTTTTAAAACACAGACAACTGAATTTTAAGCAGAAGTCGTAATTTAATTATTATTAAAAAGAGCATCCAAACTCAAGTCGACGCTGCCAATAGTTCCGCCAGATTTTCCAAGGAAATGATAAATTAGATTTGCGACGCAAGGAAAATTAACCATCGATTGTCTATTCCTTTCAGCTGAGTCAGCAAAATTTAAATTCCTGTCAAAGTATGTCGAAAATAAATTAAAATATGTTCATTAAAATGATGCTATTGCCTTCTTTACTTCGTTATACTTTGGGAAAGGTAAAATGCTAATATTGTAAGACAACACTGCTTAAAATAGACAAACCTTGCGACGTTTGACCTTAAACATGCCAATTAAGTAATCCTAGACAATATTATGAGAATGATATTTATGTGTTTGTAGCCTCGTTTCGAATATTACCTGTTATATTCTACTTGCCTACTCTTTATTCGTGTGTTACAGTATAAATATTAATTTGAAGGTGAAACTACTTTAAAGAAGACAAAGTTCTGCTTGCCCTTCTATAGTACATTACACTTTGAAAATGTCCAAATATAATTTTTACTGCGAAACAGCTTCAAAAAGAAGAAATTCCCTAAATTTAGCTTTAAAACCTAGCAACCTAGTAACCATTGATAAGAAAATAGATCCACGTTCCTTTAATGTAAATTTTCGAATATAATTATTATGTGAGGTGACTGTCTCCGAGATCGGTAGGGCTCCCTATTGTGGGCAGATTGAGACTCCCGAAACACTGGAGAATAACGGGCAGATGTAATTGTTTTATTTGTTTAGTATAATTGTATGCCCAGGCATCGGCATTAAACCCTGCTGAGGATTACGAATTTTAGTATTTTTTTTTAAACTGACATAAACATTTTATTGTTTGATGGACAACTGGCAGCACATATCACCTTGAGAATTGGTAACTGAAATTGAGGTTATGAGTTTGACCCTTTGGGCCTGAAAAACCGGCAACACACTCAGGGACTCGGGGATTCCTCTGAAATGATCTACTTACTGGTGATTGGTCTAGGCGGTAGCCAGACCTAGCCCTGACCTGACCACATAAGCAGGCCCCCATGAAAACATATGCAGTTGGAGCGCAGTTGGAGCGCAGTTGGAGCGCATTTGGAGCTGAGACTTCAGCGAATCTAATACTAATTGACGAGGCGTCGCCACACCTCTTTTCCCGACCATCACCACCGCACAACTGAGTAGTAAATCTAATTGGGACTGAATGATGTTATGTAAAAATCAGCATCTGAACAATTGTATATACGTTATCTTTTGTATATCCAACTTGTATTACCTAATTGAATAGATATATCGGAGTCTGTCTTTAATTTGCGTGCATGAAAATAGATTCAATTCAAGTGTGACAGACTGAAGAAGCAGCAAACTATCAAGAGGAAGGTGAAGTGGCTCCGACCATATCGACTGAATCCCCTGATAAGAACGAGCACATGTCACATTGGGGTCCATGACTAAGGTTTGACTAGTATGTGACGAATGAAATCTCTATAAGGGACCGCTGATGGTACACAATAATATATGATGCGTGTTTCACTGCATAAAGGAATCAGCGAAGCCTTATGTAAGAAATACACATAAAAAAGAAATAGAAGTTGATTTTTGTTTTTCGTTTTGATTTTGTATTTTCTTTTCTTTTTTACGATTTTATTTCTTTTCTTAGTGAGAAAATTCGGAGTGAATAAAAATAAAAGAAAAAATAAAACAAAAACAGAAATAAAATAAAAAAAGATCGACTTATACACAACTATACATGATACATCAAGGATAGTATTTTAAAATGGCATTATATTTCTTGATTGCACAATATTAGTTTCTGAGTATTTGTTAGTACATATTCATTTATCTCATTAGGTGCGGTGTTATATTTAACATAAAATGAACACTATTTTCATAGAAATATTAATAAACTCATATTTGCAGCGTTTTATCATATTTTTTTTCTGTTTAAATATATTTTTTGCGATATCCAAAATAAAATATCAACTTTCTCAATTGTTGATTTAAGATATTTCTCATTCCGTGGAATTTTCAAGGATTCTGTTAGTCTATATAATAATATGCTTAGTCACTTTTATGTTTGTACGCACGGTATCACCCTTGATTTTCTTTTAAGATGGGATCCCGCATCGCCGCTTCTGTGTCAGTCTTTTATATGTTTTATGCCAAACTTTCCTCATCTTCGCCGAGTCTTGGAATTAACAGAGTCGGTGGTAAGAAAACACGTAAATTGTCAGACATTATTTACAGCTACATAAAGAGCAGGCAACGCTGAGTCAGGATCTTATTGGGCTTTTTGTAGAAGACTATGGTTACAAGGAAGGAGATCAATGTTAGTCTAAAAGGATTCGTAACATATTTAGTAATTGAATCAATGGAATGAATTTAAATTAATTACAAACAACAAACAAGATTTACGTTTAGAATATTTATTCATTAATTAACATATGCGGCCTCATTTTTATGCCCGTCTAAAGAAAACCGTATAATAGTTGTTAATAGTTATCATTACTGGGAAATATTTTTTTTTACTTTTCAAATGTTTACATTTCTATAATGCACTGGTGAATCAAGAAATTACGTATATTTCTCTCTGTGACGTCACCGTCTTGAGGGAGCGAGGTTGCTCCCCAATGAGGGAAGCCGGGTAATTATGCAGAAATTGTCTGTTAAAGGTTAATTGAATCCCGGACAGCGGCCGGCCACCTGTCAAAGGAATGAGCGTTGTATTTGAGACAAACAGACTTAACATTTATTGTTTAAAAAACGCACTAACAGGAACGTCAGAATAATTTAGAAACGAGATTTGTATTTATAGGCCTGGAGAACACCTGTTCAGTCTACGGTTTTCTGAATGGCAGGATTGACCCCCTCAGGTCGTGTGAAAGGATAGCATTTTTGGTCTCAGATTTTTGTAAACTAAATTGCACGCACGCGAAATAGCTGTGAATCCCCCCTTGATGTGTTCAATTTTGGTTGATTCAGCAAATCGACAGACCCCAACCTGTGACCGTAGTATAAAGGCACACACTCAGGTCGCAAGAAGCAGATTGGAGCCAATTCTCGAGAAAGAAGCACGCTCTCAGATCGGCCGAGACATCTCATTTATACTGACACCCAGCCACCCAGTGGACGTAGAATAGATTTTTGCGAAAGTTTAAATGTGTTGTTAAACTTAACGATGGACATATGTAAAAAAAAACGTCAGTAACTTTTGTGAAATTAACTTTTCGTGGTTAGAAACACTGAAGCCGTCTGTCTTTCTCCCCCCCCGGCGCGCATGTAAAGCTTCATTCTTGCTTTTCAGCAGGGACAACACAGTGTTGAGACCCTGAGCAATTTTTGTGGATGACTTCCGGAAGAAAACGATCACGAGCCACAGTTTCCGATGAGGTTAGAGGTCAGTTGCTGACTTGAGCACGGGAGCCTGGCACACTCCAACAATCAGTTTGGTGGGTTAAGTTGATTTAGAAAAAAAACAAATTAGATCTTGTGACAACATCGATTACATTTTTGTGGCGTAATCATCTAATTCTCTTAATATATATCATCTTAAATATGCTGTAAGAGACAAAATAATTTAACAACATGCATTTATTAACTGATTGAAACTTCAATAACACTAATCTGACTGGTGGATCCTGATAAAAGTAATTATCCATAAAATGCATGCAACCTCAACATTGTTTAAAATTCAGGGCTTGGGCTTCCGTTTACTTAAACTTCTAGAATGCTCAGCGGTAGGGAGGGGGTCTTTTTTAATATTCCGATAGTAGTCAGTGATCATGAGTCCATGCGAGTTTTTTTCTTTATGGCTCGAAGACTTTAACACTTTGTGTGTTTCTTGGCAAGTTTAACTAAAAATAACAGATAGTTGCCAAAACTGCAATTAAATAAAATAGATTTGTAAAGTTAAATTCGCCGCGTCTAAAAGCATATGCACTATTTTACTTCGAGGGCCAAAAGATGTCGTCCGGGTTGTCGTGCTCAGAAAAGTATTTCAGTTCTCTATCTATATAAGGGCCAGGATACGTACAAGGACGGCGTACTGTTGCCACATCTGGACAGGGGCTGCTAGAAAAGAATTGTCCTGCCTTGATAGAGTTCAAAATAGATTTCGTAACTTCGTAGGAGATGTTTTTTCTCTTCCCTTCAACCTATATCTCAGAGAAGAGATGTGGCGAGTTTTCTTTGCTTTATCGTTATTTTCATCGCAAATGATCGACTGAGCTTCAATCTATGGTCCCCCTCATAAAATGTTCACAAGAAATATTCGTCTAGCTGAAAACACTGTCAATAATTCCCCTTAACTATTTATCTAAACCTAAACGTAGATTCAATGAACAAACCTTGTTTTTTTAGAAGTGCCCATCTATGTATCTGTCTTCCGTTTTCCTGCTTTTCAGTTTACCAAAATCTGATTGTCTTCAAATCACACGTAAAAAAGTTGTTGATGAGCCGTTCCACTTAAGTACACAAATTTACTTATTTCCATTACTAACGATTAATATATTGTCCAATTGACTACGATACACTTGTACCCTTATCCTCGGGTGGTCTTTGAGTCTTGATAAGTGGGGGTTCCTATGTAAAAAATAGGGTAACACGATTAAGACTTGGTTAAACCGTTTACCTGATGATTCGAACTTGTCGATAGAAGAGTTTGAATGTAATTTACTCTTTTGTTTCTCGTCAGAGCATTAGTAAATTAAGTTGACAGAGATAAGACACATTCTTTTGATTCATAAAGGCGGTTTTATTTCTCAAATAAAAAAAAACAACGGATCATCTTTCGACTAGTCTATCAAACTCTTTCTTTAGACTAGTGACCCTTGTGCTGACATAATAAGAGCTTGCGTCATTTTCTATTGAAATATTTCTGATACGGCTACAAAATTTAAAATGAATATAAAACCAAAAAAAAACATCTATTATTTACATTTTTCGGACTCGTATTCTCATACTATATGTTATAATCCTAACGTTTTAGCTGATATTAATCCAACCTATTTCATAAAATTATCTTTCCAAAAATCTCTGAAAGCAAAATATGAAAACAAATAAAAAATACCATTCTTCAGGGTGGAACGATAAAGTTGTCGTCCTAAAGAAAACAACTCTACGGCTTCATTTTTTTTAAAACTCAGTTCATGTAAATATTCAATGTAATCACTTTCAGCCTGAGTTTTAATCGAATGGAAATGAATGCATGTCGTGTTCGCTATGGCGACCATTTTATTGTTCCACCCTGTAATGTTCTATCAATTCATCTATCTATCGTATTTTGAAAATTTTATTAATAACAAGACCGACTTTTGCTCTCTTATACTGGATTCCACTTGTACACCTGCGTATAAATCCTTCACTTGTAAAATTCTTTAGGTTTGGATTTGAACTATGAATCTAACTCATGTCCACTTTCCTATCGAAATGTTAATTTAAGGCCATTCAGATTGTTTTTTATTCTTCAAAATAAGTGATAATCAGAAGAAGCAAAATTGGACAAAATGTATCAATAAAATGCTCGTAGGTCTGTGATCAATGTTGCTTAGTGAGAACGAACATTAATACGATAGAAGATTACCCCTATTCTGTTGATTAAATGAGACAGTTTCTTTCAACATGAGTTAGATTATTACAATAAATCTGAAAGAAAATATTATGCATCAAAAGTTGTTAAATGTTAGCATGGAATATGTGACTACATTTAAGACGGGTTCGATGTGGTAAAGATTTCTCCAGAGAAGATCCTAAACTCTTTGCCAAGAATTCTGTAACTTATTCTACCCCATGCGACCAAGGCCGCCAATCCCAAGTATTTCCTCCTGTATCAGAAAAGACTCGATTCCATATAGAAATATATGTGTGTGATGGTGCCAAGCTAATAAAAATATGTATTCCGGTAAAGCAACTGGCCCTGGTGGCTTTCCTATTATAGCGTAAAAAAAGTTCCAAGTAGAAGTAGCTCCCACACGTATAAAGCTGTTTAAGCGTTGTCTAAAGGATGGATGGTTCTCAGCACGCTGGCAAAATTCTTCAGTATGCCCTGTATTTAAGAATTTAGGTGATCTGTCATCTTTCTCTTAGTACAGACATATGTCTCCTCTGCGTCATGAATAAGTTGCTGGCATTTCTGTTAAATAGAGAAGTAGACAACCGCCTCTGGAAAAACATAATGGCATACAGCATTGCTTACTTTCTGCTAGATCTACAGCAGATGTGCTTACAGTTTTTCTCATAGGATTAGTGAATCTCTTGACGGAGGCTTCCTCTCTAGCGCAATTGCTCTTGACATATCAAAGGCCTTCGATAGAGTATGGCATAAAGGTCTACTTCATAAGATCAGTTACGGTATAGCTGAAAATATCTTCTAAATTATTAAATCATTTCTCTCTGATAGATTCATAGAGTAATAGGTGATGGGCAGAAATCACCAGCTCACAGTGTTAATGCTGGAGTTCTACAAGGGGTTATCCTAGGCCCAACTTTCAAATCACATCCTTAGATCATTCATAGACATTTATGCCAACATCTCTTTGATTCTCTCTCCTCTAATCTTCAGCATGTGGTACAATTAGGAAAGAGCTGGCTTGTTACTTTAAAATGATCTAAAAACCAAGCTTCTTTCTTTACATCATCAACGTTCTCATCCCCATCTGGCATCAATCTAAATCAATGGCTATTATCTTAGGGAGGCTCCATGTTATGACAAGCTCTTGAGCTTGACCATTACTTCTGATCGGAAATGGAACACGTACCTCAAATATGTTGGTAAGGTCGCTGGAAAAATAATGGGATCCTTCTATCGATCCAGTAGATATCTCACTGTTGATGCACTTCTCTACTTATATAGCCAGGTAGTTCCAAGATCACCACGTCTACACAGTTCAATGATCACCATGTCTACACAGTATGTAATCAAGTAAATGGCGATGTTTAGACTGAGGATGCAACCAGATTTCCTTCTTTTTCGTTCACATCAGAGATGGAAGAGCACAGACCATTTGAATTGGCAATGCAATATGAACCTAAAGGACAGCAACTCTCATTGTTTGATCCGACCAGTTCATTGAAGTCATCAAGAACCACCAGACCCTCAGTATAGGGCAAATCCGGTATAACAGATCTAAGCATATCAAAAAAGGAAGTAATAACGTCTTCAGACGAAATAAATGTTGGCGCATAGAGAGAAATAACATTCATGTAGCAACCAGCAGCAAGTGGAATTCTCAATCTCATTGCTCGGCCATTTATGCCAACTGGCTGCTTGATCTTATCAATTGAGTTCTTAACCACAAGGCCTACACAATTTTAGTCCTCTCCTTTCCAGATTGACCAGACCAGAAGAGCATGTAGCCTGCCTCACGCTCAACTAGTTTATCCTCACCAGCGAAATTCGTCATAGAGAATAAGCAATGTCTACGTTGTATTCTTGAGATTCCTCATGTAAAATCGCAGTGTTCCGTCCTAGTCTTTTACAATTGTCTATAAAATTATCACATCTCATGAACAGAAGTAGAGTGAGTGTCGTTTAGCATAATATTGTCTAATTCTGTTCCGGCTGTTATGGACAGCCGTTAGCAAGTCAAAGGCAGCTTTGTTTATAATGCATTTTATTTTTCTCTCCCAATTCCGTATAAAGAGGTAATTACAGATTTTTTGGTTTCGTGCGACAATTAAATCTATCTCGCGGTGTTTAGATCCGGAAACACGCAAAAGCAAGATAACCAGTGACAAGACAAACTGCTTACCAGCTTAATGGGGATACTGGTCTTCCGTTTTATGTTTTTTTTAATAAAAGATAAGCTACCTCTAGAGGAGTTACCTTCACTTCGGCTTAGGGATCCCTCTTAAGTCCAAGGACATTCGATCCATATCTGGGGCTTAGGTTGCTGAGCATCACATCATACTCCACAGGCCGATTAATGATGATGCACTAAGGTGACAGGTTTCTGCCAAGGTTACCTCCCCCTTAGTCTTTGCTTAACAGAAATCTTGACTCAGGAAGAAGTGAGGGTCCAGTTATCAGTCGCAGGATACTCACTGTCATGAAACCCCCTGTTTCTGTGGCAGTGGTCACACCGTGCACGTGGAGTTGATTTGTTCGGAAGAAGCACAGTCTCTCACTAAGACATCCGTGTGGTTTTAACACGCGTCCACACCAGACCTTTACTACAAATGCATCCACATACAGTCGTACACACATATACCTACATCCACATATACACATATACATGCATACACATACACATATACACATGATATGCACATACAAACATGCACACATATACGTATACAAATACACACGCATGTATATGTACTTATACGCAAACATATACATACTCAGAAAAATGCATGCACATATATACACACGTACACACAAATGAAACATACACATGCTACTCGCATGCACATGTACAGAAAATACATACACATACCCGTAAAACTACATCGCATGCATACAAATGCACACATATACGCATACACATACATGTAAATATACACGCATGTATACATGCATTCGCACTAATATACATGTACGCACATTCACTTACCCGCACGCAAGCATATATATATATATATATATATATATATATATATATATATATATATACATTTATGTACATTCATTTATATTAATATATATATATTCATATAAATAAATGTACTTACATAGGCACATACATGCACACATACATGTATAGATACATGCACATGTATATGTAGAGGTAGCCATTTTATATTTATTTATTTTAATTGTTTGTATTATATATATATATATATATATATATATATATATATATATACACATGTACCTATATACATGTGGATATGTGATCCAGATGCATAACTTTCTATCTACTTTGGGAACGAAGTGTCTCTTCAGACATGCCCTGCTCTTACACAGTCTGTTGCAGAGGTCACACTTTAGCTGAAATTGAGGGACGCACACTGGTTCTGCTTTACTGTGGGCATTCCAATGATGCTTCAGGCCTTCACTCGATTTAGAACATCTGTGTCCTGCAGTGTTTTGCACATCAAAAAAAGACTGATGTTCATGTGATCGGTTGTGGCTCGCTAGGTCGGCTCCGGATAAGCTCATTTTACAGAAAAATTTACCTACATGGTTCCGCACGAAAGCCACCAGCAGACCTGTTTACCCTGACAGATTTTTCTTCAGGATATAACGCTTCATTTTTGCATGCTCATACTTTTTCTTGTCGTATTTCGAGCCCACTTATCTGGTTGCGTATAATCAGCATCTCGATACATGGTACGTCAGCTCACATGCGGACACTCATATCAGGTGTAAAAGAGTTACATCTGATACCCAGAATGTTTCTCAAACATGTTTGGTGCACTCTCTCCATGACTTTATGTGTTACCATAAGTTGTCCAGGCCTCATAAGTGTAAAGCTGGGGCAGTAAAATACAAGATTGATAGACATTGATCTTTGTACGAAGTGGTATACCCGTCAGACACCATTTGCTTATCCAAGCCATTAAAATACTTAGTGTCTATAATTGATCTCAGCATCAAGGGTTCCGTCTCTGGCAATAGTATTACCCAAATACACGAATTAGTCAAGTACGGCAAGTCTCTGGTTGTTGACAAAAATATTTGATTCCACATACAAACCACCGGGTGGATGTGTTAATATAACCTTAATCTTCTTAAAACTAATAGTAAGCCCGAACGACGCACAGGTTCCTGAAAATAGATCCATAATACCCTGCACATCCCTTTCACTATAGGCTACGATATCGGCGTCATCTGCGTAAAGCAATTCACAAACTAGGTGCTGAAAGGTCCTTGTAAAATAATGAAAACGCCGAAGATCAAAGACTTTATCTGTGGTTCTGAAATGCAAATAAACATCAAGAAAATAGACTTAAAGGCATGGGAAAGCGTAGCTGCTGGGATATCCCCCTGTTTCGCACCATTGTAAATTGAGATGGGGTCTTATAGACATCCTGTGAATTTCAGGCGAGCTTTCATATTAGTGTGGAGCTCCCTGAGTAATCGTAGAATTTGAGGTGGGCATCCCAAATTCTCCAGAAATTTCCATAGGGACTTTCTGTTCACCGTATCAAATACGTATGTCAAATAAACAAAACAACTGATAAAGCGGAACACGGTGTTCAGTAGATTTGTCCTGCAACTGCCGAGATGAAAAGGGCATGTAATACATATATACAAACACACACACACACACACACACACATATATATATACATGCAAATACACACATGTAGACACATATATATGCCCGCATATATACATACACATACTTATACAAACGCACATATATACTCATATACATGCTTATACACACGTACAGAAACTGAATGCCTACTGGAGAGAAACTGAATGCCTACTGGAGAGAAACTGAATGCCTACTAGACACTATCCTCGAGTGCCTAGGGTCTCTCTGTACAGGGGTTTGTCAGAAATTCTGATATGAGGACACTTCATTGGAAGTAAACCCCGACTAAATATTCAAAGAAATGGTGTGCTATCTCCTCAAGCCACCCAGCACGTCCCTCAGTTTGCAGACGGGGGCACCCCCTTTAGCAATAAAGGGCAGCTTTGAATAAGAAATAAAAAGCCGTGGACAATGGGGAAATCAAAACAACACGAAAGAAAATAAAAACACATACTGGCAGGTCGGCACCCAGGATAAAAAGGGCCCTTCAACCCGTTCATACGCCAGGCGGGAAGATGCAAACAAGGGTGTAAACCTTCCGAACTCTGGAAGTGGCTCTTCAACCATGACAGAGGATAACCAGGGTCAGCCATCAGGCCTTGATAACAGAGGTCCTGGCCCCCAAACATCAAATTCAGCAACAAGAAGAAAGAAAAACACAAGAGGATTAAAAGCTCAGCCGTGGTCTGTTGCAGAAAAGAAGGTGCTACTGTTTTGCTACCACTACTCGAAGTTCTAAAAGTGGAGCAAAACATCCACTGACATTCTTACCGAGAAAATAAAAGATACTAACCTACCTGAAGAGAAAAAATCTACACCTATTGCCCGCCTGCGATCACTTATTTCGCAGATAGGAAACTATGTATCAGAGGAAGAGCAAAATGAAATTAAGACTGCAGCTCTAAAGGAGGCAGAAAAAGACTACATTCCTATTATGGAGGAGGAGAACATTCGAAGAATGGAGTCAAGATGGATCTGGGAAGAAAAGTGGATACTGATGTGGGCAATGGAATATGCTCAGGCAAAATATTCCAAACAAAAACAAAGGACAGAGACTTGGAGGGAAATATTCTTCCATTTCTGTCCAGTCAAACGGAATGTCCCATCTCCAAAAATTAGGTCACAAAAGATACAATAGCCTAAAGGTGATGAATGAGGAAGAAATAAGACATCTAAAAACAGAAGTCGCATCCCTCATTAAAACAAACCAGAACACACTTCAAAACACCATAGAAATACCACCCAATAACCTACCCATATCTACGAATGGAAATGAAAGAACCACAAATAGTCCCACACTGGACCTTGATTCTTCGGCACCAATGCTGACAAGTGAAATACCACAAACACCAGCAGCACTCCCTCAGGAAATGCCCGAGGTGGATGATGACCAGTTAGTCTTGGAAGAAGAACTATGTAAGACCATTGAGGAGGTCCAACGGATGGGACTTCAAGAAAGACAAATGCTGCCTAAAATAACAACCACGAGAGCAACAAAGGTAGCAATAAAAAAGGTTAATGTTGCTCTCAAGAGACTAGTGCCATATAGCACAACCCTGACTGAGTTAAATCAGGTGTCTTATGCCTCAGGACTCTACATTGTAAGGAAAGTAATGCCAACATTCCAAAAACAACGGGAACCAGAGGAAAAAGACAAAATACCACGCTGGAAACAAAAGATCCAAAACCAGCTAAACCTGTGCCGAAGGGAATTGTCCCAGATTAAACAATTCCTAGCCGCCCCTGCTGTACAGGGACGACTGAAGAACATCATCGGCAAACTCAGCAGGAAATATGGTACAAAAGCAGGACAGCTACAAAACGTAGCTAGAGAATTAGAAGGAAAAATCCCAGCACTTTCCAAACGCATTAAGAAAAGAGAAAGCAAGAATAGGGCAAAGCATGAAAACAAAATATTTAAGCAGAATGCTCGGTTATTTTACCGTAACCTAATAAGGGACACTATAACGGTGAATAACCCGCCCAAAATACAAGAGCTGGAGGATTATTGGAGGCCTCTCTTTGAGAACGAGATCACCCATAACAAAGAGGCTCAATGGATCCATACCACTGAGAGGAGCCTATAAAATAAGCCAGAGATGCCGGAGCCAAAAATAACAGCTGACACTATAAAAACGAAGCTAAATGGCGTCTCAAATTACAAAAAGCCTGGCATAGACAATCTCCCCAATTTCTGGCTGAAACAACTAATATCATTACATGGGCATTATAGCAGTTGTTTCAACAAAATATTGAGCGGTGAAAAGCACGAAAAAATATATAGGGCAAAATAATATAGATCAACTGAAATGTACATGTAATAACTTAAAAAGTGTCAGCAAGAGTTGTTAGAATATAGTAAATGGAAAATATATAATAAATAAACAATACATAAAAAATAAAAATAAAAGTAAAAATAAAATATAAAATATAAAATAAAAAATTAAAATTATTTAAGGGGAGAGTATGACCGGTGTCTGCAAATCAAGGAAAAAGCAAGAAAGAAAGTAAGTAAATGCATATAGTAAAATATAAGTAAATATATATAAAAGATATGAAAGTGTAGGTAAATTGGTATATTAGATAGATAAGAGAGTTTAAAGAATAAAGCAGAAAATGCAGATAAAAACCGGAAATGCAGAGAAGAAATAAAGAATTAAAATAAAGGATTATTAAATTATAAAGTATTAAGAAGTATGTAGAAAAAAGGTTAAAGTTAAAAAAAATAACAATTTTATATATCTATATAAATGGCAAATATTGAATTCCAAAAGCAACCGGTTCCAGGAAAGAAGCTTTTAGGGTAGAAAATGTTCGGTAACTAGGGGTTTTTTTACACTGAAATGATAGGACATTGTTGCTTGGCGTCTTGTTAGGTGCATGTACAGATGGAATGTACAAGCCCAGTAATTTCATCGGGTTAGATTACGTTATATAATAACACAAGCACGGGGTGCGACATTGCGGCAATGGAAAAGGTTGTGAACGTAATAGACACTGTGCAACTTGTTAGATTAAATAGTGTTTTTGTGCACACTTCCAATAGTGGGAGACTAGGAACGGTGCATCAGATTCTATACGGCAATACTGCTTTATGCGATTAGTAGTTTTATAGAGATATGAAATATGACATGTGTGTGAAGTTTTCTAGTCCGTTAAAAAAGGGCCAGCTTATTTGCAGAATACTTGGAATTACCTTTCATGTATTCATTCTTACTCGTGTTACCTGTGGATGGTAGACTTTTATAAACTAGTAATATTGATGGAAGGCATAATCACGTTGACACACCAGTTCTCATTAGATCACTCAAGTTAAGCAAGGATGAGCTTGGTCAATATCAGATTGCGCTGTATGTAGGACGAGGTTGACATATCCCTGCAAGAACTGAAAAACCCTACAGTCCTAATCTCATCTTATAATATTGCTTTGGAACTTACTCCTTAGGGGGAAGCCGGTGCAACCCGCCGAGGTTATGCGGCTATATAATAATTATATATTTGCAAGCATTATTATTTTATGTAAACACACCGATATAACAATAAAAAATGCTTGACCAAACAGAGAAAAATAGAGAAAAAGAGGGAAGAAAAGAGTGTGCATGGGAAAGAGAGAGTTAGTGAGAGAGAAAGAGAGAAAGGGGGAGGTGGAGGCAGTAGAGACGTAAAGAAAAACGACGAGAAGCAAAAAATATTATTCTTATTAGGAGATTTTAAAACTCTCTTTATTTAGCATAAATAATTTTTCGAATACTTTTAAACAAAGAAATTGTTTTCTAAATACAAAATTTATGGGATTTCCGTCGTTAGGGAAATTCTGTTCAGTTTGTTTCTCATCACGATAATTTATTAGAATTTAATTCTCAGAACGTAATGAATCCTTTTGTTGAAACAGAATTATGTCCCTGAGACAAGAAAACTAATTAAAAACAGGTATATATGTAAATTCTGCACATGGAGACACACTTCTTTGCTAAAACTAATCATTTATTATATCCTATCAAAATAAAACACACGCTATCCGGGGTTATATAAAGAAGTTTTTATTTTTGTGTACAAAGCTCACACCACCATATTATTAATCTGAAACTTGCGTTATTCTGCCAAGCAGGGTTACGGTTTTCTTCAGTTCTAGAAAGATAATCCTCCCAGGGTTTACCTTATCTCGACATCATTGCAATATTTTTGGCATAATGATAGGGTATACTCACAATGGTTTAGGGGATTATATTTATAATCAATGATGATAAAACAAATCAAAGAGAAACAAGAATGGTTTGATAAAATATAATGAATCCCTTTGAATTCTCCGGCTTATTTTTCGTATTGCCACTAGAAGGAGATTACTTTGTGTTGATTCGGACTGTATTAATATTACCGCGTTTATTTTTTTGACAATACAAACATTTATTACTGGATTGATGCTGCTATTTTTATGTATATGAAAAATTACACTTAATATTCGTAATTGTATAAGTTTTCCTCACTTCGAGAGTTATATATTTTGTCCTCCCTTTGTGGATTATTGCTCTACTAGCTAGGGTGTTCCGCGTTTCCCCCGGGTTTAGGTGGTGAACCTCGGAGGGACTAAACACAACAGCAGCAGGAGTGCCCGATGCCCAGGTATGTGTTGGCAGAGGTTTTGGGAGAACGCGTGCTGGAAGTTGAGAGAGAAAGTAACGAATCCTAGCTGAACTTTTGCTTATTGTATTTATTTTTTATTTAGTTTTGCTGCTTACCAGCGATTTAACTGCAATTTGTTTATTTTCTATTTTTATTGTTAGTTTTAAAATGGTTTTGTATCGTCATCTTAGTGTAAAGTTTATACTGTACACACAGTTGTTAGCTATTTCTCTCCTAATATTTAATAGATGTTGTAGTTCTTTAAAGTATAGGTTAGCAATTTTTTCATGAAGGCTTAAACTACATGGATCGTCTTCGTATTTACATGTGTTTGCTCGTCTCACTATTTTTCATTCGACTATCGGCGAATGCCCTCTTTCTTTGAGTTCCCAGTATTTGTTTGGTAGGGTTGTTCTTATTCGCTTTTTTTTTAATTTTTGAATACAGTTTTGTGGTCAAAATATCTGGTGTGAAAATCTAAGGAAGTCGCACCTATGTAACATTTCTTGTTAGTCAGGATTTCTTTCGCAAATATTATGCATTCGTGAGACATTTATTTGAAGTATGCCAAAGTGTACGGGTCCTGCAGTTGCATTTATCTTGTTCGTTATTAGTTTTTTTTTTAATTTCTAATATGGTTGTCGTTGTCAGAGTTGGTATATTATTATTATTATTATTATTATTATTATTATTATTATTATTATTATTGTTTTTCTACAAGTTACATATGTGGCCTTTGCCTTAGTTTAACTTGTATCATGGTGCCCACTTTATATTGTTTTTTGATGTTGTTATTGTTTTATTTAATATTTTGTGATTTAATTATACTCTCTAAACTCTCGTAGAAGCTGTAGGTTAACTTTAGGTTATTTTTATTAAAAGTTTTGTGTAAGTGATTGGTTTTGGAGAAGTGCTTTTCGATAAGATCTAGAAATTTCTTGTCAAGTTTTGTTTGTAACATTTGATTGTATGGCGCCGTATACCAGATTTATTTCTTTTTCTTCTATTTTAAATTTTATTATAGTTATTGGTGTTTTGATGTTTATATTTGATATCAATATTTTTGTATCCGCTATATTTAGCGCTGTTTCATATATATTGAGTGATCTGTTAAATACATTTTTATAGCTTGAGTAGGTTCTGAGTTGACTTACCATCGATTTAGGAATCTGTTTTATAATTTATGCTTGGTGATTGGTCTTGGGGTTTACGTATATTTGATTAGCGTTTAATTTTAAGTACGGTTCATATGCGTTTTTTTATCTAAATTTTACGTGATGTCCAGTAAATTTGTTATTGTATGTTAGGTTGTACGGCTATATGTATGCCTAATTTTGTAATTTCCTGGTGTACGATTCTCTAAAATTATCGCCCTTGTTTTGTTGGAGTTTTTTTTATTACAGCTAGTCATTCATCTCTACTTAGACCGATATCCGTAGTATCAAATATGCTTATGAGGGTATATGGAATGAATAATCCCATAAGATCTGATGCTGCTGCAGAATCCAGGGCACCCATCGCCGAATCAAACGAATTTGTAATTTTAGTTTTTAGCCAATTGTTAATTTTATTTACTTGAACTGATGTTCTACATTTTTTTAATGTGGATTTCCTCCAAGTATATAGCAGTGAATCCCTCGGCAAATTCTTAGGCAATATTTTCAAAGTTCTTCGGATATCGAGGAATATAAGTATATTATTTCGAACAGCATGAACGCACATTTATTTTTGTTTTCTATATTTTCAAACCAAGTGTTTGCTTCGGCAGCATTTGATCACTGCTTTAATTCTAGGTGTTGTTTGATTGGTTTGTTTACTCTAGAGAGTATTGGTTTGCTAATTCTACGTATTTCTCTTTCAGTTGGGTATAATTCAATAACTTGAGTTTTATTTCTTCCACCCGTCACACCAATACTTTCCTGGGTAAGGTTTACACTTTTGTTCAAACTTCCAACTTCTGTACACGTAACGCACCTTATCTCAACTCCCAACGTACTTCTGCTAATTCAACTTAATGCTTTGAAATCCAACTTCAAAATGAACGACCCTCTAAAAAATCAACCCTCTTTTATCTCCAACCAGGAGCATCTCATTTGCATATCGGGTGGTCACATTGCAGGCATATAAAGATATAAGGCAGACATTTTTGTTTCTTTCTTATTAATTCATTTCATTCCACGACCGACCAATTGAATTATGAACACGCGCCAATTAGGTAAGTCACACGTTTCCTTACATTTCTGTTTATCTATTTTATAAAAAAATGTCTAGGTTTATCTGCTTTTAGAAACATTTTATTAGAGTTGCTTGTGTTAATGATGATTTTGCGTAGTTTCCGTTAAAATTGTTATGTTAATTGTGGTATTCTATGTTTGTAATTGCGTTTAAGATTTCATATTCAAAGTTTATCATAAAGTCTACTGCTTTCGCAATTTTTATAGTTTAAAAATCACCCACCATCAATTATAAAACAGATTCCTAACTCGATGATAAGTAGACTCAGCAATAACTCCAGCTATGAAAATGTATTTAACAAATCACTCCATATCTATGGAACAACCCTAAAAAGAGTGGATACAAAATATTGATATCAAATATAAACAACAAAGCAACAAATTTACAATAAAAATTACCTAAATATATCCTACAGCTGTTTTGAGAATTTAGAGATTATAATTAACGCACACAATACCAAAATATTAAATAAAGCAATGAGAACTACAACAAAATAAACAATAAAACTGGACACAATTATAAGAATAAAACTAACGCATAGAACACATATGTAACTAGTAGAAATATTATTATTATTAATAATAATAATAATAAGAAGAAGAAGAAGAAGAAGACGAGGAAGAAGAATACGTAGAAGAAGAAGAAGACGAGGAAGAAGAATACGTAGAAGAAGAAGAAGAAAAAGAAGAAGAAGAAGAAGAAGAAGAAAATGAAGAAGAATAAGATTAAACAAACTCTGGACAACGGCAACCATACTAGAAATAAGGAAAACCCTCTAATTAGGAACGAGATAAATGCAATTGCAAAACCCGTATACTTTGCGCACTTCAAAATAAATGTCTAACCAAAAGCAAAGTTTATCAGCCAAGAATATTTGCGAAGAAACAAGTAAATAACAAGAAATATTACGTAAGTCTGACTTCCTTAGATATTCACACCAGATATTATGCCCACAAATATATATTAAAAAATAAAAAAAACACCGAATGAAAACAAACCTAGAAAAACAATACTGGGAACTCAAAAAAGCGGAAGTTCGCAGGTGGTCGAATGGAAAATAGTAAGACGAGCAAACACATGTAGAAACCTAGACGAGCTATGTATTTTATGCTTTCGTGAAAAATTTGCTATTCTATACTTTAAAGAACTACAACATCTATTAAATATTAGGAGAGAAATAGCGAACAAATGTGTGTACAGGATAAACTTTACCCTAAGATGACGATACAAAACCTTTTTAAAACTAACAATAAAAATAGAAAATAAACAAATTGCAGTTAAATCGCTGGTAAGCAGCAAAACTAAATAAAAATAAATACAATAAGCAAAAGTTCAGCTAGGATTCGTTACTGTCAACTTTCTCTCTCAACTTCCAGCACGTGTTCTCCCAAGACTTCTTCCAACAGGCATTATATTAGAAAACTGACCCCATTCCATTTGCATACGTGTGCAGAGGAAGATGAGATCTCGTCAGATTCCAGGAGACTTCACCTTATAAATCCATGACTACCATATTTAATTTCTCTTTCTTTATCTCTCAGATTCCTTCCGAAGGTAAGTTGTATAACCGCAAATACACACACACGCGGGCGCTTTCTCCTTTGATTATTACATTCCCCTCTACACAAATAAAATAAACATACATATACATGAAGTATATATATATATATATATATATATATATATATATATATATATATATACTAACATAAAACAATAAACACACACATTTAATCTAGATTTAAAATAGGTTATGACGCTAGATGTCTACGCTCCACGCAAAAACAGCACAGAAAAAGAAACAGGGAATGTGGTGTCAACTGTGACTTTGTCCTATACGTGCCTGTTTATTGGCTTATTAGGAAGGGCACCGCGAAAACTAGAAAGCTTGTCGGCTAACTAAAGACAAAATAGAAGGTGGGCATATAAAAACGTGAGACAACCACAACATCCTCGCATAAACCTGTTGAATTCTAGCATGGATTAAGTTTTCGAATTTCGTCGGCCACAAATTACCGATCCCCCTCTCTCTTCCTCTCGATCCCTCGACGCTCGATCCACCTAAAATGTCAACATACGTTTAGAGATGAATAACCTAACACCACATCGTGGATGCAACCGCTAAACGGTTTTACTTCTTTGGGAGGTGGGCATCTTCTTTTTCTCCTCCGGGTTACAGGTTTGAGACTTCTTGACTATATTTTATATTTTAACACCTTTATCCACCTCGATCGATATACTGTATCTACCGTTTTTATTCTTTTTCCCCTCGCTTCTACTTGTTTTTTTTCGGATGGGGGTTGGTCAATATCTTTGCTATCGGCCCTTATTCCGCCCGTTCGTTTTATTGGCAGGTTAGAGGTATCCATTCCGATAGCCGTCCTTACTCTGAGGCGTTGATTGTTTCCATGTCGAAAGCCGCTCTGAACATGAAAAGTTTGACGGTTAAACAACAGCAGTAGTGACAACAACCCAACTGTAATTCCACTGGGACATGCCGATTAGCAGATACTGTTTTTTATTGAAAAAAAAGAACAAAAAAGAGGTGCATGCACAGAACTAGCCAGTGAGTTAAAAGGGATTTGGATGATCAAAACATCAAAATAGTGCCGATAATAGTAGGATCACTTGGAACAATTCCGAAAAACTTCGAAAAAAGAATGTCAGAAACTAGAATCAGAGGAATAACTGCAAAAGTACGACGTATAACGATAATGAAAACGACGGAAATATTAAGGAAACCCCTTGAATGCGGGTAATAGTACGAATAGACGAATAAGGGTTACAAGGAATGAATAACACCGAAGCTGGATATCTGCAAGTTCTACACCCCCATCATGCATCCCCCAGTGTTTCATCACTGCTCCCACCAATAAAAAAAAGTGATACCAAAGAGCCGGGAAGGGTCAAAAAGGACTGAAAGACTGAGAAGAGAGCGCTAGCCATATCTCGGTTGAACAAGCGCAAAGAGAACTTGTACCTTGGGGAGGCTGAGTGCCACTCAAATTCCAGTATAAACCAATGGGCATTGCCAGCGAGAAATCAATTGTAAGAAATTGTTGCGATGATGCAAATTCATTTGCAAATACTATGACAGGAGCTGGAGAGAGCTGGACTTCTGTGGAGACTTTTTGTCACTCAGCTTCCAGAGAACACTGCAGGTTTCCAATCAGATCGCTTTTTGTCTTATGCATAAGATCCATGTGAGTCAATAATAATAATAATAATAATAATAATAATAACCGCAAAAAACTATTATCAACCAAAATATAAGCAGCTATATCCTCGCACAGCCAGGTAAAAAACTATGTCACCTCTTAATACCCCCAAGAGATGGCGAATTCGTTTAAAAAATAAACAAAGAAAGAGAATTATTGTCTGATTAATGCACGACTATTGGTTGCGCAAAATGAGAGCGCGAATAACAAACAACCTAATTGCCTAACTAGAAACTGTAGCATCATGTGAATATTTGAAAAAAAAAACAGGTGGTAACATATGTCTCATGCAATATCTTAAGAAATCCTAACGAGGATGAAACGCTGAAACCTCTGTTACCTTAATTGTCAAATATTTTCATAACTTACTATATACACGTATACTATATGCGTTCCAAAAGTAATACTTGTAATATTTATTTCACCTGAATCGATCAGAGGGGATTGTAAATTGAATTGTTATGATGGCTGTACAATGCATACATAATTTGAAAGTACCATCTCTCCGGTGCAATATTAACGACCTTATTCACAAACTCACTCGTCTAACTTTAACACTACGCGCAATTGTTTCCTTTCGTCTTTCTCCCTTTTCAATAGCCAAAAATGAATTTTTGATACACCAGTATATTGCAAAACTTCGTCAGTGTTGATGTTGAAATCACCGACAAAAAATTGCCAGGTCTATATAATTGTGATAACATTTGAAAATTGCAAACTAAAAAATTGTATATACATTCAATAAAACAACAATTATTTTCATGGAAGGTGTCGATTGAGCTTCGGTCTTTTTCTAACTTGTAAGACACACTGAGCAACACAAGGATCAATTCTCTAATATACCTAACAAGAAAAATTTTCCATGGGCATAGCTCCTTTGCTAAAATTTCCTATTTGTGGAATAAACATTCTCGTGGAACTATTCCATGCTGATTGCAACCTGATTGTGTTCAAATCCAAGTTCAAACATTTCAGTAATCAGTTAGACTGTATACCATTGATCAATGTTAGTAATATCATAATTCTCTTTATATTGCGAGCAGTTCCTATTGACATTTTATAAAACCTTACCTTCATGTGGTCCGTAGGCTTTATAAACGGTAATGCCAATCCGTGTGGGAAGTAACGTAACAGCAAGAAAGAAGTGAAACAATAAAGGAAAGAACGGACGCAGTTCGAAGACTATGTTCGAGACATGCGGGTGACGCCACAGCCGAGGCGAGAACTTACATGTGGCTAGAAAAGGAGGAATAAAAGTATTTTGGTAACACCTGAAAGAGCGAGTTAAATTTCTTTCCTCTTCCTGTGTTATGTTCTTTGTGATTGAGTCTAAAACGTTTTGGGTTCCTACATATAAAGCACTACATCAAACAGATGCTAACTTACCACCCACTGCATGAGTATTTTTTTAATCGTAATTTCCTCGATTTATGCCTGTTGAGCGTGGAATGAAACCTGGTTAGCTAACCTTTACTTTCCTTTTTTATATTTTTAATTATCAAGTTCATTGGCCTGTATCTAGCCATATATATACACACACACACACACACACACATATATATATATATATATATATATATATATATATATATATAGAGAGAGAGAGAGAGAGAGAGAGAGAAACACGCACACCCATACACACACACACACATATATATATATATATATATATATATATATATATATATATATATATATAATTCAAGCACGGTATTGTTTTAAGATATGGTTTCGTGTAAGTTTTACTCATTTAGAATTGTTTAAAGTTACACCGCTCACTCATTCTGCGAACAGATATCGAAAAATACGTCACCTTCTCAGCTATATTTTGCAAAAAAATTATAATGGTGTTCCAAAGTCCTCATAATTGGTAAGAAGCTTGAGAGGCGGTTTCTTCTGATTGGATGTTGGTAACCAAAATATATTTTTCAGCATTGATATTTTAACGACCAGTTTTTCTTATTTGCTTCTGTTGGCCATAGCAAGATTTTCGCCGTCATGAATCATAGCGAAAATGTTCTTCGGATGCTATATTACTTACGTTATATACAAGTGATGCTTTTTGCCGTTTCACTGCTGATAATATTTCGCTTACGACGTCGTTCATTAGTTCTGTTTCTCTCTTGTTTGTCCCTTCGTTCTGTGTATTTATTTAATTACGTCTATTATTTGCTTTTTGATTAGTCAATTTAAAAGTTGGTAATATTGTTTTATGGATTACTGATAATGCGTATGATATTGAAAACAAAAAATATATTATTTTAAAGCAAATCCTGAAAAAAAACAATGGAATACATAGAAAAATCCGAGCATTAAACGTAATATTTTAAGGATTAAGCTGAATAAAGGTAAAGAACTAGTTGTTATATCCTGAAATTAAAAAATACAAGATATTCTAGCAAAAATATAATAAATTTAATATTTAAAATATTGCAGCATTACGAAGTAAATATAATGTTTCATTTAATTTGTAATTTATTATTATAAATTTAATTAAATGTATAATTTATAACATTTTTACAAGAATATCTTGTTTTTTTCTTTTCTTTTTTTAACAACCAGTCTTTTTATTTTACAAAGATTTATCTTAATCATATTACTGTACAGGTTCGTACATTTCTATGCATATATATATATATATATATATATATATATATATATATATATATATATATATATATATATATATATGTGTGTGTGTGTGTGTGTGTGTGTGTGTCTGTGTGTATATATGTGTGTGACGGGAGGTAAAATGATAAGTAGAAGATCGATTCATTAAGAATTTGCAGAATAATGCAAAGCTAAGCAAATTGCTCTGGATATATATACATATATATATATATATATTAATATATATATATATATATATATATATATATATATATATATATGTGTGTGTGTGTGTGTGTGTACGCGCGTGTGTGTGTGTGTGTGTGTGTGGCGAGAGGTAAAATGATAAGTAGCAGATCGACTCATTAAGACTTTGCAGAATAATGCAAAGCTAAGCAAATTGCTCTGAAACTAACATAGAGCATCAATGAAATAAGAAAACGGCGATATAAAAATATACGCCAATTCACATAGATTTATTCGTATATTTAATAAGGGTAACGTATCTAATAGGAGTGTAGCATAAGAAAAACCTGTTATACTATGACATTTCGAAACATAATCCTTCTCATCAGAAGAGGAGAGAATATGCTAGGTGACATAATAGGGATTCGATGTCTAGCGATACTTGCATTAGGAGCAAGGTAATTGTGCACAACGAGGAGACAGACAAAATATTGAAACTGTTTGGGCATGGGATAGGAGAATCAAATTATTTTTGTGATATACAATACTATAGCTTTCATTATAAAACGGAGAGATAAGGCTATACCCCGTATGCGATCTACAGTCCAACATATATTTGCCTTAGTGCATCTATGCCACTGAAAGCATGCATGGATATTTTATTGAAGGCAGATGTTTATTTAATCTTCGAAATACAATGGTATAAAAGATTTCGTATCCTACAATTCTAATTGATGTATCACCCTTATTGAATAAAAGAATAAATCTATATACATAAGTATATGTTTTATATAGTCGTGTTATAATTTTATTGATATCCTTTCTTTCTTTCTCTCTCTCCCTCTCTCTCTCTCTCTCTGTATATATATACATATATATATATATATAAATATAGAGAGAGAAACAGTATCATGTAAATTAGAACACGATTATATAAAACATATATGTATAAATATATATATATATATATGTATATATATATATATAGTTCAATTTACACTATACAACAGTTTGATATATTAGAGATGCCATCAGTTTCCCAGCAAGACTGACAACAATTCCTGCTACCAAATGTAATCGACTCCTTAGTCGAAGAGTTGCTGAAGAGTTAATTACATTCGGTAGCTTGTGTGTACATTTCCAATGTATTCCTAAGACCAAAACAGCTGAATAGAGCTCAAACTAATGCATACTCTCAATAGGAGGTGCATTGATAAGGAAATTGTTAGATTATCGATTAATCAGGCTTTGATAATATGGCGATAAATATGGATTTCTCTGAAAATTATGTTGGTAGAAATTGTACTACTAATTATTTAATTATATAGTACAAAAAAGCCAAATTAACTCACCTTTAATGCCTAATGAAAATTCACCGGAGAGGCATGAACCGGCTACACCGTATTTTTTTATAACAAGCATACCGTGCTGCTAAAACGAAGTCTTTTGGGACTGGGCTTGGCTTAGAGCAAATAGAAATAAGCATTTGGAAAATGTCTCCCCATTTCGCAGCCAATCAATTTTTTTTGCACTTTAAATCGCTGTCAAAGAAATTATAACTATATCGTTCAGTTTTCATTCAGAAAATTTTAGAATAAATTGTGATTACGTGCGAACCAAAAATAAAACCTTCATCAGTCATGCACTTGTTTCTAATTTTCAGACCAATACTATTATTACACACAACTACAAACACATAGGCATAAACACACACACCTATATATATATATATATATATATATATATATATATATATATATATATATACTAGTTTATAATATGCATAATACATTGAGATAACTTACTAACAGATATCAGATATACTATTTTAAATATGTAAAATGTATAACCTATTTACAACACCCGCTTACTATTATGCCAATCAGTTTCGGCTCCAGTATTTTGATGCCGATTACGAAAATAATTTCTGTTTTCAAGTGATGTACAGTTATCATATCAAAGGATGACAAATAAACAAAAACTCATAAAACCACTAATATGTTAAACCGTCTGAGGAAATTTCATTTCGTTATAAATTAGAAACCGAAACGCAATGAATATTTAGGTACACACATTCCACGAATATAAAACAGCAGGTACAAGTTTCAGCGAAACAGCAATCTACTATAGAATCAATATTGACCAAAGAAGAACATGGGGGATATCAATGACCACAGTTCGGAAGAGATCCATTATTTAGTAGTAGGGATATTGATATTAAAACATACTCTCTAACATTTTGCATTGGATTTGATAGTCGTATTTCCATACTAGGTCCCAATTACCATATTCCCTTTATAAGTAGCTCATTGAATATTAATTTTACATATATTTGTAAAAGTAAAAGCAAAAATTATATCGTCTCTTGATGAAATTATCAGCAGTTCTTTGACTACATGCATTTATACAATTACTATAAATAATGCTCTCTTTCTAAGTTTGACATATCATTGGCTTTTAAATCACTTTAAACAATGCTAAGCTATAACTAGATTTGTTCTCTTCCCTGGTACACACACGGGGGCAAGAATAAGTGAACGATTGATTTCATTATAGTCGAGATTGTTTTCCTCTGTCTAACTCTGCGTCAATTTGAGGATACTCACTTTTCTTTAGACAGAAAACTAACAATAAAAAGAAGGAAAGCCGAATTCTTGTACAAATTCGTGGAAGCACAGAATAAAATTTAGAACATGCGGGCAAGGAACTACTATGAGGAATATGGAGATTACCGCGTTATTTTAGGAATTAACCTTATTTTGTTAAATCTATTACATATTTCTGTTTATTTTAAATAAATATCGATAATTTGTATTATTTAAATTCGGACTACAGTTAATTTTCAAAACGTTACACCCATTCCCTGCTACAAAACAAGTGCAAGAATGAATATAGAATGCACACCGATAAAGTTTTTAGGTTTTATAAGCCAATGTGGTTGCTGGTGTCACAGAGTGTCATTTACTTCATAATACATTTCAATTCTTAATAAATGCCTTATTATTTTACCAGCCAATTGTAGAGGCAACTAACAGAAATATAGTCTCTCACTATACTCTCTCTTTATTTACGATTAGCAAATTACATGTATATATAGGATCTGCTTAATTTTGAAAAACACTAACTCATTCTTGGAATTCATCATATTGCACGGTGAAAAAGAAATTTAGAACAACGAAAAGCACTGGTAAAGTTATCTGTTGTTAATAAGATGCCCACTTAAAAAAGATTACCAATAAGAACTTGTTAAAAAAAACTTGCTCAGTTAATAAGTTTAGATGAAAAAAAATCACTAAATAAGCAAGTGACAGAACTTCAAACATATCAATGATAAAATTTTAGATAGTTATTGTTATCAATTGATGTTCAATCTAATTCTTACATTTCAAACTTTAGTATGTTTATTCTGATATTTTTGACTTTAGTTGCACAATGGAACAAAGATTTACATTCTGCCTAAATCAAAAATGTTGTGTGAGTATAGTTGTTGTATCCTAGACCCCCCTCAAATCAACCAAGATTAGAGTACTCCTGTAATGATCTGATACCTAATAATTGCGGTTTAATGTGCAGTTCTAGAAGTTTCGCTCTCCCAGGCATATCTCATTTCTTTTAGAAGGGGTTAGTTTATTTCTGACCGCCTGAACCGCTCTTACTAGTGTCTGGACACACACTTTTTGAAGGTTACCGTGCCCTTCTTCAGTGGGGATTACTTCTCAATCAAATTTACAACTCTGATGCCACAGTTCTTTTAGTGGGAGAGAATCAAATTCCTCAAAGAGTCAAATTTCAATGTAAAAAATGACAGTAAAAACCCAATCAAGAATTATATGCAACATCTACTTTCTGCTGATGATTACTAAGTAGAGTCAGGCCACCCTTCTTCAAGTTGTTTTGGGAATCAAGAATTTCAAGATGAAAGTAAAATTATATCTTTCTGAAACCTGTTTGATTTATTAGGTTCAAATGAGTCTACTGTAACAAATGCAAACTTAGAGCACGTTAAGTCTGAGTTAAATCTGGGGACAACAACTGCAAGTGCAACAGTAATACAAAAAGCATAACCTAAAGTCAAAAAAGTAAACCTCTTATTCATAAGTTCACATAAATTTATGATTATGTAACTACTCGGAGAAGGCGATTATCTAGTTCAGCGGTGAAAAATTAAATATGAAACCATACCCTTACTAAACAAACGGGCTTCAAAATGTTTCGGCTCGCCACCTTCATCAGTGGAAACTGAGAAATTCTTTAGTGCAGGTATAAATGTGTATGCCCCAACGTAGGAAAGTTTTGAACGATGAATTGAGAAACTCCAATGTTTCCACATCATAAATAAAACGAATTCAATTTTAAATACTTATGAGATTATTAGATTAGGGGATGACGGCAGCAAAAAGAGAACAGAAAGTACAGCAACAGTAAATATAGAGCGTAGGTAACCACTGCAGTATACTGACATCGAAGCAGAACACGACCATATAGTAATTTACTTAAGAATTGGGGTGTTTACTTTGGAGGATGTTTCCTTTTTTATCTAGATGTTTAATTTATATTCACTTATGACTTAGAAATCGCACTTCGTAATTTAATTAATAAAGTAAAAATGGATAAACATTGTAAAAGCAGCCAGAAATGTAACAAATGTTATATTAGCAGTAAATAGGGTCCTGTGTC
Organism: Euprymna scolopes; assembly: GCF_053919585.1. Classification (NCBI taxonomy): domain Eukaryota; kingdom Metazoa; phylum Mollusca; class Cephalopoda; order Sepiida; family Sepiolidae; genus Euprymna; species Euprymna scolopes. The sequence continues at coordinate 13,927,444 of NC_136513.1, read as the reverse complement.
AAAGCTGTCTGATGAATCAGTTAGCATTGATGAAGAGGTGTAAATTTAATAGGAAAGTGAAAAGTAATTAATCGATAAATTACTAATTAATCGACCCATTATCGATTACCAACAACGTGACCGATAAGGCGTATAACCGAATGCCTGCCAATTAATCGCTGCACCCCTAAATGAGATGAAATCATTATTTTCGCAATTGTCTTTTAGTGCCTATTTTTCTTACATATTACTTGGAGAGCTCTATCGGAGCATTTAAAATGATTTATAGTGTCTGCTCTAGTGTTTACTTTTCGCAAGGTACGAAAGGAAGTAACTTATTGATTTCGCTTTCTGATAATTTGTTCGTTTGCGAACAAATCCTTGATTAACAAATAATTATATAATTAATAGTGACCACGAAAGTCACATTCGGTTCCATCAGAACACCTCAATACGGGAGATACGCAGAAAACTATTGCAAATTAATGAGTTAGTTCTACCGGATCATGGCTGGTAGAACGAGTAAATGCAGCCAATGGTTTTAATCAAGAGTTCCGTTCAATCCGTGCAAATTCCCATGCTCGACAGAAATGTTTGTAGGGAAAATAGAAATGAACATATAAACCGCCTACCTGTAAAGCGCCCACGTGTTTGCCTGTCATGAGCATTGTACAGGAAAAAGAAAAACCAAGATGGCGTCGGTGATATTTAACAGAAACGGTATCATGTGATCTCGCGAGATTAATATGAGTGAATGTAATATAAAGCAGGTCGCTTAGAGGAATGAGGAGGGTGTTTTTCGCCGTGCAGGCGGTTAATCAGTGCATTGGAACGAGTGAAGGTGCTTCTAGTTTAAAAATGGTTCTTAGTTCGAAAGCATACACCAATAAAGATCAGTGAGTATATAGTATGTAAAGTTGTAACATTTAACCTGATAACTGTATTTCAAATATTCCAGATCATCCAAATTGTTGACCTTTATTTCAAATATTCAGACATATACAAAAGATTTATCAATATAAGGACGGTTTACTATTACATACTGCCATAATCTCAATATTGACACACGTAGTACACTGATCCTCATTTATTTGGTCGTATGTTCTGAATTCCAGTCTGGGTGTTCCACGAATTAGTTTCAGAATGTGGCTTTCTTTTATTATTTCCTTATCTGTGTACGTAAGACGTATAAATACATTATCTTCAAATTTCATAAAGATACAACTGAGTATTGTTTTTTTTCTTTTGTAAATATATCTGAATTCACTTAATCAGTGAAGTAAATTGGGCCACTTTTTGCAATAAACCCATTAAATTCTATGTCGAATTCTACAGACTGTGGTTGAATATTGACAATAATAATTTTTCATTTCAGATAACGGATCTCTTGTTACCCGTAGTTGTAATATCCCAACTAATCTTCTTTGGCCAATAATGATTCTATTGTTGTTTGGTGTTTCACTGGTGGCTGGTAGTCGCTGCCACTTCTTCCTTAGATGCCAATCCTGGAACATTCATAGTGTTTACTTTTCTTGTTTGCAATTTTTACTTATTGATAAACCTTTCTTAGATGCTTTAACAAAATAGTCATTATATGAGTTTTTACCGATTTGCCAGCCTTTGCTAGGACGACTTGATTTAACTTGCAAGAAGATGTAATCTTCTTTTTTAGATTGACATCAACGCACTTCTAGTAGAATGTAGTTCCAATAATGCTCCACTTTTGTTGTCAATATTTAAGCATTTTTTAGTATTTAAATTAATGATGTCTCTTATTTTATTAGTATTTTATCTCAATTAAATATGCCGGATCTAAACCAAAAAATTATATATATATATATATATATATATATATATATATATATATATGCATATATATGTATATATGTAATGGTAGTACGAGTTCATAAATGAGAAACGAGAGTATGTGCGATGAAGAACACTTTATATTTTTCATTCGTATATGGTCGCAATTAGTCGTAAAATTCCTCAACTATCATAACGATGGAGTAATACTTTTCTTTGACAATGATTTAAACTACAAAATAATGATGTTAGTAGGAGAGACATTTCAATTACTTCTATTCGCCTCAAATTCAGCTCATTTGCAAAATGCTACATGGTAGCAACGCGCCATGTTTTTTTTATTAGAAAATACGCTGCAGTTGTAACTTGTAAATATAAAAACAAAATAAAAAAAACTAAAGCCTGGATCTACTTTTGTTGGCAACCAACTCATATACCGAAAGCAGAAATATCCCTTATTCTTGGTGTCCTTCTCATTTTAGTATATCACGTTCTTTGTTAATTTCTCCCACTCATTGGTCTTGTCTACATCATTCGAAAAGTTAACATTCTTGTTTAATCCAAAGCTTCCTAATTTTTTTTTATCAGTCCTCCTCCACATCAAGTAAGAAGTGAGAAATCGCACGCTTAAATTAGCCTCATTTTGGCTGCTACTGTGCTATTTCATCGTAGCCTCGCTGTCGTTCGCCTCAAAAATTGATTACAGGCACATACACAAGCATTCGCCCTTTCTCTTTCTTCGGCGAAGCAAGTTTCCATCACAGGAAACATTACTTTTATAGGATGTATCTTGGCTTGGATGCAATATAGACGACGTCTTTGGATATGTAAGACCCACTGACAATTAAAATGTTATTAATATAGTCAATGAAAAAATTAACAAAAATGATAGTTGTTAATTAGCAAATACTTAACTCATAAACAGGTTTTGGGGAATTTAAATTAAATAAATAATAATTAATTAAAATAAGAAATAGAAATGTATCTAATAATAAACAAGAACATTTTAATGTTAGTACATTGTATTAACTGAAACCGACATCTTTTAATCAGAGTAGATTCTTGTATAACTAATCAATTACATTTTTTTCTTTGCTAACTTACTGATAAGAACAGATATTTAATAGGGGAAATTGGTTCGAGAACAACGCTCATCCACAATGCGATTAACTCATATAATGTTGAATATGAACCTTTCCTTTTTTTCCAGTTACTATCGCAAGAACCGAAACACTCAAGCAGAGCAATCGACAGTAAAATATGTACGCGTAGGTCGAGTAAACCGTCGGGAGATATCGAATGAAACAACTTCCAATCTTCCCAACCAATGCAAACACTTAAAAATGAACGAAACACAGTAACTGTATGGAAAATTCACAGAAAAATAAATACTTCTGCAATTTACGGACTTAACAGAATTAATAGCCTGCTTCAGAAAGTTATTCTTAAAATCAGAAGCTATTTTTTTTATATTTATTCTGCACGTTTTCTATAGCAATAAACAAAACTATACCGTAACGATTATAACTAAAATAGATATCGTTTATCAATTGTGGCTACGATTTCATTTACGTAACCTGTCGCAATATACGCACAATAATGTTCAGAAATCAATGTGTATCAACACAACAAATTATTTCTTATTTTCGCTTATTCCGTGTATGCAACCACACATATACATTCCCACTTATATCTACTAGTTGATGCATATAGTATAACACAAGGACGTAGCTCTTATATCAATTAATGGACGGCTTCAGCCCCGTCTCGCTTGACCTAGGAGTTTTATTCTCCCGGGATAAGCTACACCGATCATACATGTGGATTCCGCTTAATCAGTAACGGTACAGACAGAATCCACAGTAGAGTGGAAGATATTTTGAGTCACAAGTTATTCATGTCAGAAAGTTTAAAATCCAGTTTACATCTTGTCTTTATTTTGTTATTATTTTGTCCGTGCTGGCTATGAGACATGCCAGAAATTCACTCGCTATCTCAGATATTCCAAGAGCATTTACGTACACTTGTGTATATATGTCTTGCAATTGGTTCACCGAGTATATTAGCCAAGTAGTTTTTGATTTTTTTCCCCTGAGTCTTCCCGTCCTAAGTCTTCCATCATCGTTTTTATCTTGGAACTTGACCATTTTCTTGATGAAAACGTAAAATAAAAAAAAAGTTAAAATTAAAACATAGATTGTTAGAATAGAAAATACATTTCCGAATATCCTCGCTGAAGATTCTCTTTGTGTTTATTAGCGTCTCTAGTTTCTTTGAAATTCTTCCAATATTTTCATATCATCCTTGTACATCAGGTGGTTAATGCTTTAATCGGTATTAGTAACTTTGTGTCCAATTTGTTAACTTTTTTAGTATATTGTTTTGGAGCATGATTATTATTATTATTAGTATTATTATTATTATTATTAGTAGTAGTAGTAGTAGTAGTACTAGTAGTAGCATTAGTATTGGTGGTGTTGTTGTTGTTCACTAGGCGTTCCCACAATAGCGATTATCAATGATGGCTGACCGGACAGCAAGTCTTCCCAAATTTCAAATGGCCTCCACACTCACCTTTAACCTTTGCAAATAACTTTGCGTTATTGCAACAGACGGTTACTTTTGTAGTTCTCGCTGGAAACAGCTATTGGTATCTTTTTTGAGTTAGGATGGCAGATAGTCTTCACAAGGTTCCATTGTTATCCGCACTCTTACAGTGAAGATCTTGTTACTAAAGTCCCTCCTCGGCCTTTCTATCTTCCTTGTCGCTTCACAATATTTTTTGGGGGGCAGATGAGTCTGATGGCATTATGTTTTTTGGGGGCGGGGACTCAGTTAACAGTTACGCTGTTTCAGTTCTCATCTGGCCGTATTTTTTATTTCCATTACAAATTCCATGTTTCTGGTTCTTGTTCAAAGTTTCAACAAATTAGTTTTCTCATTCTTGAATTTTCCTTAAGGTTGTTGTTGTTTTAATTAGTGCCGTCTATTCTATCTTGTGAACCTTCCTTCTTATTTGAGTTTCTATGATTCCTTTTTTCAGGGATATCATCATCATCATCATCATGATTTATAATTTTACTATTATTATTACTATTATAAATATTATTATTTATATTATAATAGTCACACTAGGAGTAGTCACACAAGCCGTCATAAAATAATGTTTTTGAGAATAATTTGTCGTGTTCTCTGATGTTTGAGTGATAATTAGTATCCTCAGATTTTCAGTACTCTAAACTTCATTCGATAATTTGTTCAAAAGAATTTGCGTTATCGCAACATCCGCTTACTTTTGATTTCTCAATTGCAGCGACTATTGGCCTTCACCGGAATGTAGGTGTCAATAAGCCTCATCAAGGGCCTCCGTACACAACTCATCAAAAGTAATTGATCACTGACAGTAATCGGTGGCGTTCTCTGAAGTCGAGGTAACAGCAAGTCCCCCAGTTTTCTAATAGTGGTCTCCCTGTGTAATAATAATTGCAAATGATTTTACGTTATTGAAACGGCTGCTTACTATTGATATTCGCGCTAGAAACGACCATGGGTTGGATGATAATAAGCCACTCTAAAATTCCTGTGCAATTGCACATTTCCATTGACTAATATTCTCTTTCGTTGGTCACTCCACTCCATTTTGACCATACACGAATATTTCGTTTGAGATCTGGTGTCATTTGTAAGGGGGGTGTAGTTTATTGATCTTTTTGCAATTTCCGTTCTTTCTAATATTGTTTTGGTTGGCGCCCTTTGAGATTTCATATAACTGGTTCATTATATTTGGGCCACCTCCGAGAGAAGCGGGGCTTGTAAATTTATCCTTATTCGTTTGTCTGTCCAAACGTTTCTCAATAACTATACTTTGGAATTTTTTAACGTTTGCACTAACATTAAACATGATATGAGTAAAAATATAATTGAATGGAGTCTCCGGGAAAAAAATCCGGTTGCCTTCCTACTTTCAGATAAACATGGATAACATTTACTTTTTTGCGCTTATTAAAATAATTGACGCCTTGGATTTTTTATAAAACTTTCAAAAAAGTCGTAACTAACTGATTTCTTCATATAATTTTGTTTGTCTATACTTCGCGAAACTCTTGGGTGCGCCCCAGCGCCTCTTTTAATGCTGATAAACACACATCATTCTTGCTATTATTTTACCATATTTGTCAACATTTTTTCTGTATGTCGGTTTAGCAGTTTTGCATGGTGTTGAATTAAATTTAAATAGGTTTAAACCTTGGGGGCCTTTGGGGCTAAATGGGACAGGACTAATGAGTGACTTAGTCATTTCTGTTTTTGTTTTTGTTTGACATTGTGCAGCACTCAAATTCACACATGTTAAGGCTTAAAATGCACCGTTTGTTCATTTGTATCAAGCCCTGACGTCCCATGGAAACTTTGGGGGCTGAATGAGGTGGGCGCATGCCGAACCTTGCCATTTTTTGCCTTATTCAATGTGCCCATACGAGTGTGCTAATCCCTAACCATCTCTGGGCTCCTGTCTTGTTGGTTAGTAGAGGGTAAGGGTAAGGAGGGGCTTATGGTATCAGTCCTTTCTAGTACAAACATACGCGCATGTATATATGTATACACATACGCAAACATTCTGCTTGTCTTTGCCAAAAAAAGAATAAAAAAGTGTTCGTTTTTTTGGTCAAGTAACAAACTCCGCCAGTCGCGCGTCTGGCCATTTTTTGCATTTATTTTTAGAAGATTTTCATAAAATTTGAATTGGCAAACAGAATTATACGTTTATATCGAAACAAATACTGCTTTCTGAAATAAATTCAAAGTAACATTTTACTTTTATTATTATTATTATTATTATTATTATTATTATTATTATTATTATTATTTACATTTTATGTGGTGCTACTGGTATTGCCGGTATTATACTTAGTGGCGGAAGGTTAACATAGTATATCAACATCTTTTCTCAGTCGTTCATTAAATTCTGCAAGAGTCATGAATTGCCCAACAAAATGTTCTCAATAGTCCGTTTCCTTCATATTTACATACTATAGATTTACTATATTGATTATTATTTCCTTGTGTTCTTTTTTTCCAACAAAACAAAATCTAGTCTCCTTGCTTCAATGATATTATCACATTGGATATTTATGTGGCACAATAATTTCATATTATCACTTTCGACTCAATATAAAACATGTTCATACCATTTACCACTGCATTCCGATTTTTTTTTTGTTTTTTGGGATATATCCCAATTAACATTTCTTGCAATATTGTCATGCCCTATCTTGTATTCTTTTTGAGGGTTCCTCACAACTACAGATGACATGCTGTACATTCGCACATTTCTGTCTACACAGTTGACGTAGGGGGACTTTTAGCTATTTTATCAATGTGATACTTCATAGAATTTGTCCAGAACGCTTGCTCCTGGTCGGAACATATGAAATCTTCTGCTCGCATCATTCAAGTCAGATTTTTGCATCCAGCTTTTCCCCTATCCTCTGCCTCTGGTAGATCTCTACTGAACTGACTATGCATTTTCTTCTCAATCTGTTTGTCCTTTAATTATTTTTTGTTCATTTATGCCTTGATTTTTTAGCTTCTTATTATTCCACGCTCTTGCAATTTTCAAAATTTTCAGCGCCGTTTTATGGCTTTTCTTTACAGTTGGAGACGCAAACATTCAGATTAGTTTCTTTTTTTTACACATCGTTCTACACCTGTTACTCCTCGTCCACTTTCTTTTCTTTTTCACATATAACCTAATGACATTACTCTCTGTATGAAGAGAACCATTCATTATCACCGTTTTTTTTTTGTCTTCCCGTATATATCTTACAGCTTATTTCTTTCATGTGATAATAGTTACACCACATGGAAATATAAATACTTCCCATGTGTTTACAGCAGATAATTTGTTTCTATTATTCAACCATTGACCTAAGTAATAACCGTAATCTTCTCTTGCATTGTTTTCATGTTATCCTTTATTTCAGCTTGAATTTTTTCTACTACATTACGAAGTCTGTTTTTTTACTCAGAAAAGATAAGAAAGTGTGTTCGATGTGGCACCTTCCCAGATGATGTGGCGGTACTTTATCTTATGACATAAATAATTTTACAGCATATATTATAAATATTTGAAATACGTTGAATTTGTAAAATTTAAAAATATAAACAGTTTAAATGCTACGCTGCACTCGAGTCCATAACTCAATTCAATCCTGATCGCCGACGAAAATTATAACTTAAGTTAAAGGACTGATTTTTAGATGTTGCCTGATTCATTTCGAACACCTATCTATCTATCTATCTATCTCTATATATACATATATGTATATATATGTATATATATATATATATATATACGTAAACAAGAAGCTGATAACGTTGGCTTTGTTTTATATATATTCAGTAATGCCAAAGATCGTATAGCATCACGCTCTTATAATTCATATGCATTTCTTCATCCCCACTGGCCAAAATATTCAAGCGAGCATACTATTTATTGTATTCTTACATAACTTGGATATATCTATCATCATCATCGTCGTCATCATCATCATCATCATCATCATCATCTTTGGATTTCGTCGTCTTCGTTTGTTTACTCTTCTCTCTATTCTTCTTGTTGGTCTACGTCCGATTATTTTCTTTATTTCAATCCTCTTCCTTCTTCCCTACATTTTAACCGCTTTCTCTGGCTCAAAATGTTATTATTCCATCTTTGCTCCAACTTCTTCTACCACCTTCTATTAAATTTCTTATATTCCCAACTTTACCTCAAATGCGTCATCAATTTTCGCTTCAGCTACTTATTTTTTTCGGCCTCAGATTTAATAACCTTCACCTTCTCCACCGAATACTTTCTCATTTTTTATCTCTATTTTTGTGACCCGAATATTACACGCATACCGGTTATAATAGGCTTAAATTACAACTCTTATTATGTGAACAATCCCGGGCAATAGTCGGTTACCTTGCTGACAATATTTATTTGGTCGATTGTGCAACCAAATCAGGAAAATTTAGTTTCAGTGCCGGAGTTCACGACTGATATTAATATATCATAATTATATTGTTTTGAGCAGGAAAAAATTGAGTAATGGAGATTAGTTTGAAGTATACACCTTGGTTAATCCTCTTCCTAATTCCTTATTCTCTTCCTTACTCACTCACTTGTTTTTGATGTTGTTGTTGCTTTTCTTCTTCTTCCTTTTTACTTTGTTTCGTAAAATAGATTACTTGGGATAAACATTCTAAGTTTAATTCAAATGATTTAAAAAAGAATGATATGCAGGATAATATTCATGCGTTCGAAACAAAGCTTTAAATAAGTTAAAGGAACTGGTAAACTGGAGCGGCACTACTTCTTTCGTTATTACGTATATATGTTCTCGTATATATTGATTCAAAATTTCTAACTTGTTTCCATTCTCATGTTATTTTTTGCATGCGAAATTCATGTTACAAGGGCTGTTACTACAGAACTGTAAATCGGTGTAAAACATAAATCTTTATAAATTGTTCCTTCTTATAGACGTTATGGAACATTGATTGCTTAGAGAAACTTCACCGGGTACATTTAGCCACAAATAAATCAAATGGATCGTTCTAAAAGCTATCAATTTTAGTTTGTTTGATTATAATCAAACAAACAAAAATCGGTAGCGTTTAGAACGGTCCATTTGATTTTGATGTGGATGCAATATAGAAGAAGCACCTTCAAAATCTTCATTTCAAAGGCACTAAAACGTCAATGCAATATTATTTTCTCCATCTTTTTTGTTCAGTTTTTGACACACACATACACACATACACACTCAAACACACACATATACATATATATATATATGTGTGTGTGTGTGGCAAGGACAAGTGTCGCAATGGGTACAGTACTAATGCACACATACACACTCAAACACACACACATATACATATATATGTGTGTATGTGTGTTTGAGTGCATGTGTTTATGTGTGCGTTAGTACTGTAGCCACTGCGCCACTTGTCTTTGCCTGGCATAGTGGTTAGATTACTTAAAAATCAATTTCACAACCTAATACTCTCTTGAAAGTAGAAAAGTTGTAAGCCACTGAAAATCCAATTATAAGTAACTTAGGACCTTTATCCAGATCACGTTACAATTATTTTCAGCTGTTATTGTTTGTATGAATGCACATCTTGGAGTTTAACATTTTTTTAAAAACAGGTATCATTCTGATTTTTGATAAAAGATTTTGCGGTCAAAAACAAACATTGAAAATAACCTTTTTAAAAGAAATGTGTTAAACACATGTCACAGAGAATATGCTGATATAGTGGAGCAGGTTATCTGAATATTTCATCATAATCTTTCACTTGGGTTTACAAGCACCAAAATTGGCAAAAACCACGTTCAGAGCATACATTTTAAGAAAAGAACGTTAACCATCAGAAAATTCAAGATGGCCGCTAGTTTTCAAGATGCCTGCAGAAGACTAGTATTGTTACTAGCTTACCGCTCTCGCTAAAATACAAGTAACAAGTGAAAGAGTGAGAATTAAAGCAGACAGGTTACGTGCATTTTTTTAAACAAATGTGTATGTAAAGTTTTTCTTGACAAAAAAATGGACTGAAATTAAACAAAAGAAAAACAAATAAAGAAACAAGTGAATTTACTGGAAGACTAAGCAAATAATTGATTACAATAGAAAAATTGCCGTAGTAATATGGTGAAACTTAATCATGGAAAACAAAAGACCAAGATATTCTAGTAAAGAATGTGATAAATTTATAACTTAAAATATTGCCGCATTAAGCATTTTTCTTTTAAATTCAATTTAGCATTATATGTCTGGTTACTGTTTAATGCATCTAAAATCAAGTTCTTATATTTACATCATCTACGCTCTGATCCCTACCGTCCATCAATTGAAATGAATGGCTCCCGTCTAGGGGAGGTTCAATATTTTGATAAGCTTCTATTTACGCCTTACCTGAAATGGAACATGTACGTCAAGTCAGTTTCCAAGGTCGCTGGAAAAATGATAGGATCCTTCTACCACTCAAGAAGATATCTCACTGATGATGCAATTCTCTTTCTATATAAAAGGCAGGCACGTCCAAGGATGGAGTACTGCTGTTACATCTTAGCAGTATCTGCTAGAAACAGCCAATCTTGCCTTGACAGAGTAGAAAATAGGTTTCGTGAATTAGTGGGGGATGCTCTTTTCTCTTCCTAGCAACATCTCTCCAACGGGAGAGGCGTTGCGACCCTGTATTTGTTTTATCCTTATTTGCATCGCAAGTGCTCGGCTAAGCTTCAATCTCTGGTCCCCCCTTCGCCAATCTTTTACGATAAACATCCGTCTAGCTAAAACCACTGTAAAAGAAAAATCGCCCACTCTTTATCTGTGCAAAACCAAAACGTAGATTTCAGTAACAATGCTTCATTCTTAGAAGTGCACGCCTGTGGAACTCTCTTCCGTTCGCTTGTTTCCCACCTGACTACAACTGGGATGTCTTTAAGTCAATCATAAACAAATTCCTGATGAACCGCCACCTTGAATAAGGCACTTTATGAAATCTCCAATACTAACTTTTGCTACGATACTATCCTAGTGGTTACTGTACACGCAATAACCCTTATCCCTGAGTGGCGTTCAGGCCTTTATAAGTGGTGACTATCTTGTAAAAAGATATAATTAATGTTTAATGCTACAATATTTAAAGTTATACATTTATTATATTTCTTGCGAGAATATCTTGTTTTTTCCATATTTTAGGTTAAACATATTACTGTTCATGCGCGCAATTTTCTATTGTAGTAAATGTAAGTTTCTGTTAGATAAAGGGAAGGGAAACACTTTCAAATCTTCATGATCAAAAATAAAACAAACAAAAGAAAAAAATAAAATTGTGATTAACGCCAAGTAAAATTCCTAACATATTAATTTGATATTTAAATTTCTTGGTATAAAATGGCACCTGTTTAACACTTAATTTTACGGACTATAAAACCACCCTCGGTCACGAACACTTTACTCTGAATTTCTTGACACGTGTTCTGTTTCAATATGTACTGCTATTAACGCTGAAAAACAGGACCTATGAATGCATAACATTTGTTCTCCTGTCAGATGTTTTCTTGATTTTTTTGTTTGTTTGAAAAATGTTATTGACGAAATGAAGGATTAATAGGTAGTGATATGTACCAAGGCTTTAATCTACGTTGGTCGAGATGAAGCGACGTATCTCCGGCTGAAAAAAAAAACAAAAGTCGTTGCTGAAGGGGGCGTAATTCCAGTGGCAATAGATGTTTTTAAAATATTTTTTATGTGGCAGAAATAAACTGAAGCAACATTATACGAGTGGCCCTAAGGGGTTGTAATCCCAGTTGTTGAAAAATAAATTCAAATATGTGTTGGCCGGTGTGATTATCAAACCCGACATGGTTAACATATACTATACTTGTAGTAAAGAGGCGTAAATCCATTGACTGAAATCATATCACACGGTCTGTTATGTTAGGCAGAGTTGTTGAAATTCCTCCGTCACTTTTTTCTGCCTCAAAGGAGGGCGAGGATGATTAATATCTCTGGTATGTAAAGCTACCATAGAAGTCCGACGAAAAAAAAAATAATTGCTTCACTAAGATCGTGACGGTACGAATAGCATCGGGACATTAATCGCAGACGACTGGTTGTCATACCATCCACGGAAAATAATGAATTTCTGAAATTTATGAATACTCATAAATTTCAGAGTAGATCGGAAGGAATGTGCCACTACTTTTAGTACCACTGCCTGTGTGGTCCCCCATCGCCATGGCCGGTGTGTGAATTGGTCGCGCGAAGTGATACACTGAAAACTTTAACCGTAATATAATTTGACGATCCCTGTTTTCTTTTCGATTCTGACAGCCACGAGGTAAGGACTCATAGTTTTGCTTCTCTGTAAATAAGAGGAGGGCTCATTCATGTCTTCTTTTAACACTAGTTAAGAGGTAGGTTGCTAATTAGCTTAAAGTTTGATCATTTAAATCTTTAATTGTTAATTGTTTTTGATTTTTAGAACTTGTAAAATATTGTAGTATAACGTATAGGAATAAAATAGTTAATATACCTCATATGAATTACAACCTGTGCTGAGCGGAGTTTTGTTCTCCCTTAAGTGTCAAAGCGGCGCCAACATAAAGACGACCCCAGCAAGAACACCACCAACATGTGACGTCATCCAGAGAGAGTGAAGGGACTAGCAACACCTGAATGCCAGGTATACCTTACTCTTCACTTTCCAAGTCTGACAAAAGAATATCTAAGCGACTAATCCTCATATTCTGAATCCTATTGGCCAGACCATCGTGTAACAGTCTAGTGCCGTTTCAAAACCTTTGTTGTAACACTTGGTCGGTCACACTAATGACTGAAAAATCGTGTTACTGTAATATTGTTCTATATAGTTCAATACATAGGAAAATAACATTGTAAGACACTATTTTTAATTCATTCCTCCGGTTCAGGATCTCTTGGCAGACGATGCTCTTTCTTCCTGCTTTGTGAGCGTTTAGTTGTTGTTGTTTTTTCATGCATAACTTACGTACTAACTAAATAAAGAAAACACCGAATATTATTTTAAATATATTAAAACAAAACTACATCAAAGTTACACCACTTTCATATTCTTGTCACGAGGTGCCACATTTTCCTGTAAAAATAAAACTTCGGTTATTTTTTGCCTATTTTAAAAGTAGTTTTTTCTTCACTAGTTGCACTTTGTCCTTTTCAAAACCTAACATACGAAATACGTACAGAAAGAACAACCAAAATGTTATATAAGTAAATGAATATCATTTTTTCATATTCATTAGTCTAAAAGTATAATAGTTTGATGCGTGCTGTGGTGTTCAACGTGCTTTGTACTATTAGCAGCACTAGAACTACGCAAGAATCCACTAGAGAATATGTCCATAACAATTACTGGATTACTGAAGCCAACAACAGAGGTATGAAAATCGCCTCACAAATAAAAGAATTAATATAAATCATAAATCGTCATTAAAAAATCCAAAAACATAAAGGAGACACATCCGATCATCCAGGAGGACAATGGGGTAGTTATATATTTGCTGCCCAGCACAGCAAAATGTGGCACAATGCCGGAAGGTGGAGCACAGCGAGTTCCCCTAAAGAAGGGTCCCTCTCGCCTCAACAAAAATTGCCTGGGAACCCCGTCGGTATTCCCCGGTATGGGCGCCTCAGGCTACAATCAATTAACTTGCCCACCGGAAATCCCAGTGGCAAGGCCTTGGGGGGGTTACGCTCCTAGGTAGTGCCAAGGCGTTGTAGTTCAGTCCGACAGGTGCCGGGCCGGTTCCCGGCCCCTCACCTGTCGGGCTGAGTGTCAAGAACGGATTATTGATGAGTACGACTACCCTGTCTCCCTGCAGCAGAAGTTGCTCGGAGACACATCCCACCATCCTAGATTAATCATTGGGTATGATTCCGCACATATTTATAAACGATGCTGCTAGGAACTGACGAATCGAATTAATTCACGTTTTACCACCAACCAATCAGAAACCAGAATTGCTCCATAAATATTAAATCTTTGTGGAGTAATTTCGCGTATGTTTTTCCGTCTCGACACGGTAAGAATCTTCTGCTCTGTTGAACTGTCTACTGCAAACCAATCACCTCTCAGGACCGTGTAGAATAACGAACTAAACATGGCTAACATTTCTAGACCGCAGACCCCCAATAGTTTTTCTGTATCAGACAACACGCTATGTGATATACAAATACCTGCACGTGATGTGGCCTACCTAATCAAAAACATTGTGTCGAGTAAAGTAATCGGCCCTGACGACATTGCAATTATAGTATTTTAAAAACTTCAACCAGAATTAGCGCCCATACTAACAACACTGTTTAAATGTTGTCTTAAGGATAACTCCTTCCCATCAACCTGAAAAATCTCATCAGTATGCCCAGTATTTAACAATTTAGTTGATCGGTCATCTCTTGTTACATGCCAATAAGTTTCCCGTGCGTCATGAGTAAGTTACTGGAGGCTGTCTTAAATAGAGAATTAATCAACAATTTCAGCAAAAAATACCGTCTTAGTGACACGGAATATTGTTTCCGTTCTGTTAGATCTACAGCAGGTGTGCTTAGTTATATCTCATAGGATTAGCCTATCTCTCGTCTGAGGCAAACTTTCTAGGGCAATTGCTCTTGACATATCAGATACCTTTGATAGGGTGTGGCATAAAGGTTTATTTCACAAGATCTTCAGCTATGGTATAGCTGGAAATGTCTTCTTAATTATTAAATAATTTCTCTCTGACAGGTCCAGAAGGGTAGAGGTTGATGCGCAGATATTAGAAGCTCATAGTATGAATGCTGGAGTCCCACAGGGATCCATCCTGGCCCAACTATCTTTAAAATCTACATTAATGATCTGCCAAATAACATCCTCACATCATTTGTAGACATTTATGCTGATGACACTACCGTGTATGGTAGCACATCTAAGACGGTGGAGCACGTGGTACAATGTGGAAAGTAGTGGCTGGTTACTTTTATGCATCTAAAATTATGCACTTACTTTTACACCGTTAACGCTCTGCCCCCATCTGGTAGCAATTGAAATGAATGACTCTCACATTGCGGAGGTCTCATGTTTGTAGGCTTGACCTTTACTTTTGATCTGAAATTGAACATGTACATCAAATCCATTGCCCAGGCCCCTGGAAAAATGGCGGAATCTTCCTATCGATTCAGTAGATATATAACTGCTGATGCAATTCCCTATCTATATAAGAGCCAGGTACATCCAAGGAAGGAGTACTGTTGCCACCTTCGGGCAGGAGCTGTTAGACATGACTTATCCTGTCTTGATAGAGTTCAAAGTAGATTCGTATCCTCTTAGAATATGTAATTTTCTCTTCCATGTAACCTCTTTCTCATATAAAAGATGTTGCGAGTGTGTCTTTGCTTTATCGTTATTTACATGGCAAGTTCTCGACTGAGAATTAATCTATTGCCCCCCCCCCCCTCGCTAATCTTCTTCAAAAAACAATCGTATAGCTGAAAGAACTATCAAAATTCCTCGCCTTTCTATTTGTGGCGAAACCTAAACGTAATTCCATGAACGAAACTTCTTTCTAAGAACTGCACGTCTGTTAACCTGTCTCCCATTTTTCTGCTTTCCAGCTGACTAAATAATAGTTGACTTGAGTAGCCGTTCCACTTTATTGATTTTCCATTACTAATACATTACTATATTGTCCAATTTACTACTGTGCACTCTTTAACCCTCATATTTGAGTGACCTTTTCATCTTGATATGTGATGGTGCCTTTGTAAACATAAATACATATTTAAAAAACACGCTTTTTTTAAAGCAATCAACTGAGCTGAAGTAAATGTTTTTATTCTAAACCAAGATACACTTTTGTGATAAAACTTTGTGTAGCGCCTCGTAAATGATGCAAAGTACAAAACCAAAAAATATTAATTCCAAATTAAATGAAAAAAAACAAACTTTTTACCATAATAAATGCAAAAGAATAACAGTTTTAACTTTGTGGTCGTATACTTCTGTACAGTCTAGAAACCGCAGATATTGTGCTTTAACCGAGATAAACGTTTGTTTTATGTTTTCAAGATATTTTGCTTGTCACTTATTGTATTAAAAGCAATACAAATAAAAAGTGAAATGTCAGTCAAAATGGTGATGCGAACGTATGATCAAATAAATCTCAGTCAACCCTCAAAAACTGGGCCACGCTGACAACCATAGCGTTACGTTGCAAATTTATGAATTTAAGGTGAGCTCGAAACCCAACATTATTTTCAACAGTTAAATGTATCTCGCTCTTTCTCTCTCTCTCTCTCTCTCTCTCTCTCTCTCTACATATATATATATATATATATATATATATATATATATATATATATATATATATATATGCAATCAACGTCTTGAAAAGGCACCAAGTTTTGACAAGCTTCTAGACTTGACATTTACTCCTGATCTTAAATGGAACAAGTATATCAAATCTGTTGCTAAGACCGCTGGAAACATGGAAAGATCCTTCTATCGATCTAGTAGATACCCCACTGCTGATGCAATTCTCTAAGAGCCAGGCGCGTCCAAGGATTTAGTACTATTGCCACATCTGAACAGAACCAAGTAGAAAGGATTTGTCCTGTCTTGATAGAGTTACAAATAGACTTCGTAACCTCGAAGGAGATGCTCATTTCTCTTCGCTTCAACCTCTATCTCACACAGGATGTTGCGAGTTTGTCTCTGCTTTATCGTTATTTTCATAGAAAGTGTTCGGCTGAGCTTCAGTATATGGTACCCCCTCGCCAAACTTTCACAAGAAACACTCGTCTTACTGAAAACAATATATATAATCGCCCCACTTTTTATGTGTGCCTAAACCTGAACGTAGATTCCATGAACAAATGTTCTTTCTGAGAACTGCACGCCTGTGGACTTTTTCTGTTTTTCTGATTTCCAGATGGCTACAATATGATTGTCTTCAAGTCTAACGTGAACACGATCTTGATGAGCCGTTTAACTTTAGTTAAATACTTTACCGAATTTCCATTAATAAACGATTAATAAATTTTCCAATAGACTACTGTACACGCTAAACTCTTATCATCGATTGGCCTCCGGGCCTTGATAAATTGTTATGCCTATGTATATATATATATATATATATATATATATATATATATATATATATATATATATATATATATATAGGCATAACCACTTCTATTGAAAAAACGGAAAATAAACGAAAATACAAAAAATATATAAATGCACATAAAGTTAATCATCCATTCAATTGAAAAATTACAGGTATATATATATATATATATATATATATATATATATATATATATATATATATATAGATGGCATGTATACCTAGACATTTTGAAGTCTAATACTTCTCATTAGAAGAAGAGAGGGGGTGTAGGTGACAGCAAAGAAATGTGACATCTAGTGATAGGTGCGTTAGGAACGAGGTATTAGGATATCAAAGGTAGAGAGGAAAAGTATACAAGTAGAGGCAGAAAAGCTGTATAGCTATTGTAATGAAAGTGTTATAAACCAAACTTTTGATTATCACATATCGGAAAAAAGAATGTAATGATATGTTAGGGGCGTTTGATTTCAGAACGTGTGACATACTCGGCGATGAATTATCACATTCAAGAAAAATAGAGGACAGAAACAAGATGGATAAAAAAGATGACATAAAGTAAAAAAGGGCACACAACTTATCCATATATTAACACTATTGAGAGATGTAAAAAACGTGAAAGAACATTGCCATGGCATAGGTAGATTACAAGAGAGACTACTACAGAATCGCACATGCATGGGTAATTGAATGCCTAAGAATGTACAAGATATCCGAAAGATTATTAATATTATAGAGAAAGGCATAGAATCATCGAGACTGGAACTGACAGGTAGAGGGCATCGTTTGATTTAAATTAAGAATACTCAGAGATATATTCCAGGAGACTCACTATCCCCACTACTGTTTATCATACTCATGGTGCCACTAAACTACTTACTTAGGAAATGTAATGCTGGATAAAAATTTACTGGCACAGAGTAAATAAAAAACACATCATGTATATGCATAACCTGAAGCTGTTTGCTAAAAGTGAAAAAGAACATGGAGAATTCATAAAATTCCATCCAGGATATTAAAATTGAATTTGGAATAGAAATTGCTCGTTACTATAAATCATAAAAGAAAACTAGAAACATGAAAATGTATGGAATTCCTCACCCAATAGAAGATAAGAACACCCAGTGAAAATGACATTTCCAAATGTCTAGGTGAGTTGAAAACAGGCGCAATTAAATCTACAGAAATAAAATCAAAGATTGAAAAAAGTACCTTAAAACAACGGTATACAGTAAACAGTTTAGTAAGCAAATAAATACGTGGGTAATATCGGTAATAAGGTACTCCGATCCATTCCTAAAATTGACTTGAGAAGAACTTAGACACCTGGATCTGAGAATGAGGAAATTAATATCAATTCACAATGCAGTATACTTTAATAGGATACTGATCGACTCTATGTGAAAAGGTGCGAAGGAAGAAAGCGACTTATACCCGTAGAAGACTGTATAGAAATCAGAAAAACATATCTGGAAAAGTACATAAGCCAGAACAAAAATGAGTGACAACTGCAGCGAGAAATACAGCCAAGAACAACAAAACAGGAAACGATGAATTCGGAAACAAAACGACAAGCAAAGAAAAATGGGAAGAGAAATAGCTACAGGGACTAGTTATCAGAATAACAAAGGAAAGTATCTATGAGAGTACTTGGATGTGGCTAAGAAAAGGGCACATGGACAGATAAACAGAATTCCTATTTAGAACTGCACAGAAGAATATAATTAGGATCAGCCACATCAAATCTAATATAGATAAAGCACAAGAAAATAGAAAATGTAAACTCATCACGCAGAGCGACGAAACTGTAATCCACATAATAGTGAATGCAGCAAACAAACCTTAACGGATTATAAAGGAAGTAGACAGGGGACCCTGCCGACGATTACACCTCTAAAATCCTGATGAATTCTTCGAATACTTAGCAGAAAGAATGCCAGAAAACAAAAACTACAAAAGTCTTTCTGACATGGAGTAGAAACAAATGAACCCCTCCAAGTAAAAAGACAAGATGGTGAAATAACAAACAAGAAGAAAAAACTGCCAAAAGTATAGATTTTCTTGTCCCACGAGGAGGGGGTGATTAAATAGTCAGATATCAATAAAATCAATACACAGAAATTGCCAGAGAATTCTAAGATATATGAAACTGAAAGAAAATCAATGTAATAACTATAACTCTAGGATTACTATGACAGTACATGAAAAACATTGAAAAATGAATAATAAAACAACAACATGTACAGCAAATATACAACAGTAAATATGAATTAAAAGTAATATTGCTAGTCGTAGAAATATTAATGTTAAAACGATAAAATATCAAACACTAATAATGTTAAAAATAAAAGAATACAACTAATAAAAGAAAATAACAATGTGAAAGACAAAATATAAATTTGCAAATGAAAACAATAATGGGAGAGAGATAGTTAGGGATGTCTCATACAGACAGAGAGGATATACAGGAAAATATATAAAGGAAAAAAAGTTTTGCGATATGGGGAGAAATAACAGAAAAATAAGGAAGGAACAATGAGTAACAGAAAAGAAAGAAGCATACAGGGAGTCCTAATTAAATGTATACACTCTTTTAATGACCATACCCCACACATTTATCATAAGAAAGAAAAGTGTTATACATCAAAGTACTGTGGACAAATATAGAAACGAGTTAAATATCGAAATTGTTCACATTATTAGCCATTGTCTTCGGTAAACAGCTGGCAAGCCACAAGGTCAAACTCAATTGGTCTGCGTCGAAACTTTACAGTCGTTATATACTTTTATTTAATAATATGCTATGCGCGAGTCATGAAAATAATATTCTTTAACTCTTTATATATATATATATATATATATATATATATATATATATATATATATATTGTTGTAAATGAATGAAGACGTGAAACAAACCTCTTTCAAAGGCTTTATTGAACAAAATCCACAGCTCCTACAGCAAGAGAAAAGAACTTAATCTTTTATGGAAAGGGAACGCTTATAAAATCACGTTGTAAGAAACTGAATTTGCATATATATATATATATATATATATATATATATATATATATATATATATATATATATATACATATATATATATATACATATATATATATATATATATATATACATATATATATATATATATTCCGACAGATATTTTTAATAGCACGGAGTGTTATTGTTTAATGATAGTTTTTATTTGTAATTTGCTTGTATTTTTTTCAAATGATTATTATGTCTCAATATAATTGTGGTAGGAAAGTTCCATCGCGTTTTTCTCTAACTGTTGTTATATTTTGCAAGTATTTTAAACTGGTTTTCTTCAATCGTCTTCGGGCAGATTCTTATTACGGTTTCCTTTAAAATCTAGATGTTATAGATTTCAGTTAAAATTACATTTAACTTACTTGAAACTGTGAACGTCTCTTATGGAAAAATACGTTTGTACGTGTTATATATATATATATGTATATATATATATATATACATATATATATATAATATATATATATATAGCGAGAGAAAGATATAGATTCGTAACTATATAGACACACACATATGTATATATGTGTATATATATGAATATATGTATGCATATATATACATATATGTATATATATATATATATATATATATATATATATATATATATATAAGAGATAGAAAATTAATCATCCATGTTGAACTTTACAATCCAAATTTCTTGTTCGACTGAATACTTCAAAAAACAATTTACAAAATCCTTATTCTGCGTATTTTATAAGAATGTTATTCTTATTGTTCTTCTCATCAGAGGGCATAAAGAAATCAGCAAATTATATTTGTAACAATGCTAGAATTTGCTAGTTAAGGTATGAAGTGAAACCGCAATTTATTTTAGTTATAAACTGCTAAATAAAAAATGAAAAATTTGTTTTTTTTAATATAAGATAAGTATAAAACTAATATAAAAACAAACCGTGCATAATATTTCAGCATGAATAAAACTCCTCTAGAATTGACCCCAAATGCTAAATAGTTCTCTAGATAGAATGTGTCCCAAGAAAAATCCAGCGTAACGATACATATACTCCGATTGAAAAGTTTGCAAAAATACGATTGGAGAGTTTACAAAACAGCTGAAACAATGCAAATTGTTTTTTTTTCATCGGACAATGCAGTTGTCCAAAGAGAAGTCTGTCCCTAGTGATATGTGATCTAATTGTAAGAAGATAGAAATACAGAATGAGAACATTCATCCTCGGCTTAAAAAGAAAAATTGATTTCAAGCGGGGGGGGGGCCAACAAAAACCCGTAAAAATCTCCTAATTACTGTGACCGGAAATTGTCTAGACAGAATGAAACATATCTTTCTATAAGGAAATTCGACATAATTATTAAAAGCAAATGTGTAGAATTGATGATTATAATTTTTTAAGTGCTGCAGAAACATAGTTTATTAAAAATGTCATAATGATGATAAAACTAACAAAACACTAATAATAATAATAATAATAATAATAATAATAATAATAAACCAACATAATTCTATTAATAGTATAGGCAATGATCGTGGGTATTACTACTACTAATACTACTACTACTAATAATAATAATAATATTAATTTAGTAATTATAGTAAGAAAATTCTGTAATAAGTATAACACACCTAATAAAGATGTCGATCATAATAATTTTCAGAATAGCATCAATAAGGATAGTGACACAAATGATTATGCCAATCATGTAGCGACATTGATAAAATAAATATACACATACGCACACATATACATACATATATACACATATGATGGCAGCAAATTCGGTTTCGGACATTGCCATCACTCGATATAGCAGAACAAAAAAAAACGAAGGTATATAGAAACACAAAATCATTCAGTGATGGGCTGCACGAATGTGGCTTTAAGCCCTGGTAAACTCTGGTATTCCTTACCACACATTGTACAGACATGACCACCACTAACAGCACGGTCTTGCTGTTCTTTTCTATGCAGGATAAATGCCGTTTCAAACCGCCTCTCGTTTTGTACATTTGGCCGCAGTGTACACAGGTTAACTCTGACAACTCAAGACTGCTTTCTGGCCCGCTGCGCAGATTAGTAGACTGGTGACTCATCAGCCCAGCTCTGCTAAGACATATTCTTCTGCACACCTCACACTCCAGACCAATGGTGCCCCCTTCCCATCCACGGCTCCTTTCACACTACCTTTCTGGATATCGTGCTTCAGCCACTTATACTGGGTTTGATCCACCTCAAACTTGCAGACACCTCCCCGCTAGGTCCTTCTCCTCCCTCCGCGATCCCAAGCAAGACTCTCCAAGGTTCTTTCATCAATCCCACATATTTTAAAGGTGGATCTTAAACAATCCTTAAATCTAAATTTAGGCTTTTGAGCCAGACGTCTTCCATCGGGGAGCTCACCATAAAGGAGTTGTTTGGGAAGTCAACTGCCTAACATCCTCACCACATGTCCACTCCCTATCAGTCTATGCTTAATAACGTGAGCCTCAATGCTAAGGCATTGGGTTCGATCAAGCACCTCAAGATCACTAACATACATCTGCCAACCCACACCTAAGATTCGCCGTAGGCACATCTGGTGAAACCGCTGAAGACGACTCAAATGCTCCCTGTATGTTGTCCAAGTTTCACAACCATAGAGAAGAGTAGAGAGAACGCATCCGGCATAAACCTTAATCTTATTGGGCAGCAAGATCCCATGACGTCTCCGCAAACGCCCGTCCAACTTGCCCTGCTGATCCGTAACGATACCTCATCATCCAGGGTGCCAGACATATTCAGTGTGCTACCCAAGTATACCAACTTAGAGACAACCGCTATCCTTGACCCACATATATAAACTGATGGTTCATAGTATGGCATGCCCGGAGCAGGCTGATACATTAAGACAGTTTTTTTCAGATTGATTGTCAGACCATATGTGCTGCAGGCAATCTCAAAAGTATCCACAAGATGCTGCATATAAGTCTGCGTATGAGCCACCAGATCACAGTCATCCGCGTAGAGCAAGTCAGGAATCGTGTTGGTGAGTACCTTTGTACTTGCATTGAAGCGCCTAATGTTGAACAACCCCCCCAGTAGTTCCGTAACGAATATAGACTCCATCAGAGCACCCCCAAATTCCATCCGAAAGACCATGGTGAAATACAACGCAAAGAGTGTGGGTGCTGGAATGTCTCCCTTCTTAACACCATTTTCTACAGATAGGATAAGCCACCTGTCCCCCAACGTTGATCACAGCCTCCATATCATCGTGGAAGAGCTTTAAGATGGTTACAAACTTGTCAGGACAGCCAAACCTTTTCGAAATCTCCCACAAAGCATCCCTATTGACTGTATCAAAGCCTTAGTTAAATCGATGAACACCTGATACAGTCCCTTTTGCTGTTCTTTACATTTCTCCTGGAGTTGCCTGGCTGTAAAAATCATACCAATTGTCCCTCGACATCTTCTGAAACCACACTGCGTCTCAGGCCAAACACCATCAGCAATATGCCCCAGCATTCTGTATAACATGATCATACAGAACACCTTACCGACTGCTGACAGCAAAGAGATGCCTCGATAGTTTCCACATTCATCTCTGCTACCCTTCCCCTTTTTATAGCACTACCATCAATGCACCCCGCCCATCCTGCGGAATACACTCATCACGCAAAACCGTCTGCAACAATTCCGCTAAGCGTTGCATCATCTTGGGTCCAGAACATTTAAATATCTCCGCATGCATACGATTCGGGTCAGTAGACTTTCCATTGTTCAGCTTATGGAGAGCTGTTTAAACCTCCTGGAAAGAAGGAACTCCTGCCAAGATATCCTTGACCGGATTGCAAGGGATCGTCCTAACTGATCAGTGTAAAAAGGTATTGCAAGGAATCGTCCTAACTGATCAACGTAAAAAGGTATGTTCAGGAGATCATCGAAATGCTCCATCCATCTATGAAGAATGTCGGTAGGGTCTCGAAGAAGCACCCCCCCCATTTTTCGAGCGCAGAGGAGTGATAGGTGATCTGGATGATCCGTAAATCGCGCACAGTAAGCTGTACAAGACCTTGGTGTTGTTCGAATCCGAGGGGAGCTGTAATTTTCTCAGCTTTCTGCCTCCACCATTCATCCTGCATGTTAGGCAACCTCCTCTGCACGTGTTGCTTGATTGCCTTAAACTTGCCCTTCAATCGATATTGCTCACCATCCGTCAAACCACCCCCGAGATAAGCGTGCAATGCCCTGGTTTTTGAATAAAGCAGAGCCTGAATTTTAGTATCATTCTCATTGAACCAATCCTGATGTTTACGCTCATAATAACCCAATACTCTCTCACACACCTCATAGACAGATTCCTTAAAAGCAGGCCAAGTAGTTTCACAAATAATCTCTTCCATCTCCTTAACTAGTTTCGCCCTCACAATATTGCCATTTAGAGGGGCAACATTTAGTCGCTTTGGGATAGCCACACTAGTGCCCCTCATGTTAAGCTTCACATTACACTTAATTTTTGCACGGACCAACCGATGGTCGGTCCAGAACTCTGCACCTCGCATGACACGAACACTGCAGATATCCCTCATCTAACATTTTCTATCAAGTGGCATTTTCTTGGAACCAGGATGCATCCAGGTCGTATTGTCCTTCTGCTGGAACACGGTGTTACCAATTTTAAAACCCGTCTCTGAACAAAACTGCAACAACATCAGACCATTGCGATTATACTTGCCCACTCCGTGTTTACCCAGCACATCCCAGGTTTCAAAATCTCTATTCACCCTAGCATTAAAATCTCCAAGAATGAAGATCTTATCAGCAGAGAGTAGGCGTCTAACTACACTGCACAGAGCAAGGTAGAAAGCAACCGATTCACCTTCTGTTGCATCAATAGTGGGTGCATAGACACTCAAAAAAGTTGTATAACGACCATTTACCAGAGGTAAACTCATAGTCATGATCCGGTCACTCACACTACAGGGAAGTTCTACCAGGCTAGAAAGAATTGATGCCTTTCTAGCAAAAGTCACGCCCGATTCCCTCTTACATCCATAAACCTCTACCACTCCAGAAAATGGAGTAGGCCCTAGCCAACTCAGAAAAATGTCCCTCATCAGCCAGCCTGGTCTCAGACAGAACAACTATTTCCATGTCATAACGTTGCAGTTCCTTAGATACAAGAGCAGATCTACGCTCTGGACGCGTTATTGGTGACGTCAAATCAAGCAGCGTCCGAACATTCCAATAGCCGATGGTCATTGCCATATATTTCCTCACAGTAGCCTAATGACGACCGGGTCCAGGCTGTGGAGCCCTGAAACACCTGCCGGGCCAGGCCCTAGAAATTCCAGTTCCCTTATTGGCATTTACGTTTATAATCATATTTTCCAACTTCATTGAATATTTTGCCGTTTTAGGCTACAACCAGCCTTTTTTGATATAAAGATACACGAGATGGTAAAAAGTGTATCTAATTTGTTTCGAGCAATGCCTGTGCGTGAGGATTGTTATAGTGGGGGAAATACTTTGCACCGACAATCCCACTCTCTAAACAACTGCCACATTTATCCAAAAAGAAGAGCAAGTCAACATCATTGGATGTTGCAGTCACCGCAAGTTTTATATCAGAGTTTTCCTTCTCCTAGGGAGGTTTACTTCACTACGGCTTACAGAGCCCTCTCCACCAACCATACAATTTGATCCGTGACTGGAACTTAGGTTGCTGGGCACCAGAGAATATTCCACACGCCAGTGGGTCATATATGTCGCAGCTTACAGGACCTAAGATCTTCTGGAGGTTTCTGTCAGGGTTAACTCACCCTTAGCGTTTGGTTAAATAACCTTGGCCCACAGGCCAGTGAAGGTCCAATTATACGCCGCATGACACTCGCCGTTCATCAGAGTCCGTTTGCGTGGCAGTGGTCACAACGTGCACGTTTGGTTAATTTGTCTGGGAGAAGCAGAGAAAGACACTAAGACATATGTGTGCTTTTAACACACTTCAACACCAGACCTTGACCACTATACACATATATACACGCACATACACACTCATACACACATACATATAAACATAGCATACATGCACATACTTACCCTGATTTATACATACAAAAGTACACCCAGAAAGATACAAATATATATGATGATTGCAACGTCTTGTCAGACGAGTGTCACTCCCTCAGCCATTAAAAATCCAAGAGCCCAAATGTCTGAGGAAGTATCTATACAAATATGATGCTACAGAGTCTTAGCTTTGTATGGCAGCTAAGTCTCTCTCTCGGTTCCAAATGTTGAGATCCGGCAACAATCAAGAGCAAGATAGCCAGCAACAAATTAAAATGCAGACCAGCTTAATGCGGGTACTGGTCTTCCGTTTTATGTTTCTTTTAGATCAGAGATTTGCTTCTCCTAGAAAGGTTGCCTTCACCACGGCTTACGGGAGCCCTCTCTACCCCAATACACATATACACACACAAATATACACGATGCTAGTTGGCCGTTGACCCAGAAACAAGAGTTCATTCACCCTTCAGGGAGACTAGCTGCCCTCCTCACCAAACAAGTCTGGTGGTGGAACCAGTTTAGTCGACGGTGACCCGACCATGAGGCAGGTAGTACTCGGTTACATGGTACCAGTAGCATATGACATGACCTGACAAATACATATATATATATATATATACGTATATATATATATATATATATATATATATATATATATATATATATATATATATATATATACAGCGCACTAATACCCATTGTTGCAATATTTTGGAGCTATAATGGGGTAGATATTTATTTTCGTAAATTACAAAAAATATTTAAAGAAAAATTTGGCACTAGGCCGAAAATGGGGGAGGGGGAAAGGCGGTCTTCTCTGTCTAATGCTAAATAATCTAACCAAAATAGTTCTTACATTCACTCTACTTTCACCACAATACCACATTCATACTATACATCCATCAGCGTATACATCCTTCCTCATTCACCATAAGAACATCATTCCATGATAAACTAATTTAAACCCATGAGAAAAAAGGGGGGTTTGGGATATAAAACTTTATAATACAACAAAAAATGATATATGTACAATGTTAGTAACAAAAGACCCCCCTGTTGCTAAACTGTGGCAGGTGCGCTGATTCGCCAGTCGAAAAGGTGATGCGGGTCCGAACGCTTTATTTAAACACCTCTTACGAAAACTTCGAAAGGAGACCCGCATCTCTGGCGAATCGAGCGATCTGTCATCTAAATTGGGGAGGGAACGGTGTTAAAAAAAGGGGACGAACTTAAAAAGGGGCTAATGATCTCTATCACACACTAATTAGGTTATGAACACAAGAGCCTAGAAAATGGTCTCAACCTTGCCTAAACCGTGACCTACTCTGGACTTTAAACGAGTCAGGGCTGACGTTCGTTTCTGTAACGCAAATTCTTTTCCTAAGGGACATCCAAGAACCAGTCAAGACGTGCTTCTCTCACCCAACACACACGCGCAACTGACACCCACCTTTCAACAAAATCTGACGAAGAGAGTCTAACTCTCTCGGCCTTGATATGACTCCTCAAATGATAACGGAAGATTAGTATAAGTTCGAGGGGAGCGAAGTCCTCAGATCCGTAGATCCGTAGACAACTCTCAGACGTGTGTCCCAAATAACACCTCTCATAACTGCTAGCAAGGTCAAACACAATTCTTTTGTCGGAGCCCAATTGCTACATACATTGATAGGAACCAAAGTTAATGACGATATGTTCAGTATGTGAACCATGAGACCTGTAACAAACTCAATCAGCGGCACCACGATGCGACAGTAGACGAATGCGTGACATAAAGTCTCGACTTCATCGCCACATCGCTTGCAAATAGGCGAAGTTGCCAAACCAGCTGAGTGAAGTCTCTTACCGACCCAGAGAGCATCCCGAATTACCAGCCAGGTCAACGATGCCTCGTCATTAGTGAGGCATCCCGACCCAGGCGCCCAAGGCCAGATTGAGCGGAGCTGCCCCTTCATCAAAGTGATCCCCTCACCAATAACATCCCTTACGGATCCCCTCACTAGTACCCGATATAATGCCTTTCGGGGCAACAGCAAAGCGTTGGAGAGGTTTTCATTAACTCTTAAGAGGAACTTCAGCGCACGCCGGAACTCGCGGTAGAAGGGGCATTCACCCCGGGGCAACCTGCGTGCCTCCCCCTGGGACTCGTGTACAATCGGAAAGGCTTTCTTGGTGTCCTCCATCCAGAGGGCACCGTCTTCCCTATCTTGTGTGCACATTCGATCTAGGTAGTAGAGCCGTAATGTGTGGAGCCGAATCTCCACGTTTGGCATACCTGGGCCGCCTTAAGAAGGATGTAGGTAGCAGACAGAGCGATAGACCATAGGGACCCTTCCAAGCAATAAAAAGTTGAAAAGAGCTCTTTGCAGATAAAGCAGTGTATCTGACGGGATTGGCAGCACTGATAGAAGATAAATAAAGATTGGATAGATGTGGGTATTAAACACCTCCGCTCTCCTCTTTAATGAAAGGTTTCTGCTGATCCACAGCGCAGCTGCGTATCGGATAGCTTTCAGAACCTCCGACCAATTTTTCTCCAGCTGGAGGTTAAGACCAAACCAGACGCCGAGTATCTTCCAGGGCTCGTCGCTCCAACTAAAGGACCTCTAAAGGGGCATACCCCTCCAGGCACCGATGCGCAAACCCGAAGACTTGTCGCAATTAATTTTGGCCCCTGTTACCGTTTCATACAATTTGATTTCGACACCGACGAAACTAATCTCAGCACTGCTCGTTACAAGCACAGTTACGTCGTCGGCATAGGCGGAGTACATTACCTGGGCATCCGCACCTGGAAAAGTGATTCCGCGTAGGACTGGGTTCACACTTAGCTTGCGCAGAAATGGCTCTATTGCAAGCACGTACAGCATGGGTGATAACGGGCACCCTTGACGAATTGAACGTGACAAACTGAAGGGTCTCGACCTCCTCCCATTTACTTCTACCATCATCGCGGAGTTAGCATAGAGAAGATGAACCCACGAGCTAAATTGCGGGCCAAATCTGGCCGCCGACACAACAACCCCCAAGTACCGATGATCAACCCTATCGAAGGCTTTGGACTGATCTAAATTGATCAGCGCGGCCTCAGTGTCGACTTTTTCTATCATCAGGCGTCTCGTGTGCAAGGTATCCTGGATTGTCCTGCCCTTCACGGCACACGTTTTCTCGGGGCTAACTAGACGAGCCAGGACAAGTTGCAGACGATTTGCGAGAATCTTGGCCAAAATCTTTAACTCCGCGTTAAGCCGCGTTAAGGCCCTGAAATTACCTAACCCCTCCCCACCATCTTTGCTTTTAGGAACAAGTTTTATCACACCCATTGTAAAGTACTTTGGGATTGAGCCGTTCCTAAAGCATGAGTTAAATAAAACCGTCAGCGAAGAGACAAAGATGTGCGACAAACTTAAATACACTTCGTAGGGCAGACCATCGATCCCCGGATACCTATTAAGGCCGACCCGCTTAAGGGCGTCAATGCCTTCATCCTCCGTTATGCCTCCTTCACACCTAGCCGCTTTGTAGTTTGTAAATGGCAAGTTAGAAAAAAAATTAAACCCTTCCAAGATGGACAATAAATAAGACCAAAATATTTTATGGTAAAGTTAAGAGCGGAAGAACTATACTTTTTTAGGAGATGTGATTATTGGATTAACCAATCAGAAATCGTCTGTGGCACACACATCTCTGTTTTTATAGATATATAGAAGATAGATATATAAATATTACAAATAATTGATTAAGAATATATAGGAGAATAAATTAGAAAATGGCAGAGGCATCAATATATATATATATATATATATATATATATATATATATATATATATATATGCATATATCATCGTATATCGATTAGATCGCTGTCTGACTGATGTAAATGAACATTAAAAATTAAAATGTCTAAATTCAACATAACGCGGTTTATGGTAGTCGAATTGATGCGGTCTTCGCTAATTGAGCCAGAGATATCTCGTATTGTGGGGTTCGAATCGTATCTGAGGATTCCCAAAAGGATGACACACTAGTGTCTGTAGGTATTTAATTATTATATTAAAAAATAATTATATATACATATATATAAATATATATTAAGTAATGTGATTGATCTTATTATATATCTAAATTACAACGAGCACTTTCTCTTTCCTGTATTTTAATTAAACTAGTAATTTCACTGTTACATTGAAATACACTCAGCTCTTTAGACTATTGTTCTAACCTCCTTTAAATTATATATATATATATATATATATATATATATATATATATATATATATTTATATTTGCAAATGCTGGCAAATGTTGACCTGCGAGCCAGTCTTAAAAGAACCGATTTTTTTGAATTTAGAACATATCCTCTTAACATACAGACGCCTTTGGGGATGTAATCGGGGCAGCGCTGTCGCAACATGATTATGAGGCTAACTGGAGACCTGTAAGTTGCCTTTCTAGGAAATTAAACAACAACAGCTGTGGTACTTGAACATTGTGAATGAGTCGTTAGCCTTATTACTGAGCGTACAAATCTTTGACGTGTACGTGACATCCTCACAAGGATTAATGAATTATACGTCGATCACAAGGCATTGCTGTACTGGATCGAATGCGAAATAAAAATCGCAGACTACAAAACTGGGGTCTCATACTGCAGGTATATAACTTAGAACTCATTTATGCCAATGGTCCAGATAACCAGGTCGCGAACGCACTATCGAGAGGCGGAAGTGAAAGGTAAACCTAGACCATATAGTATTCGTGGAAGATTCCTATAAGGAAAATACACTGTATAAAGGAATTGAATAATTAGTGTCTTTCTCAAAGTTTTATTTTTTATAAGGAAGGGAATCATTCGAGCCTAGGCCCGAAAACGCTGGAGGAAGAAAAAAGAAAAATAACTGAAGAGTGGGGGTAATTTGAGTAGTGGACGTAAATCCATGTCAGAACGAGTGAAATCAAACGGTCGCGACTGTGTTTGAATTTGACTATTTTTCGATTTGACGCAAGGCCGAAGGCCATGCGTTGTGGTAGTTGTCGCAAGCATGGGGCATCGGTGTCAACAAATAAAAAAAGAGAGGGAGAGAATATAAAATGTTGGCAATGGACGGCGATGGAAATGTTTTATCTCCGAAAATTTAAAAGCGTTGAAGGGAAAACACTTTAAAATGTTATGGAACCCGCGTATCACAGCGAAATGTAATTAACATGAAAATGCGAAAAAAGGCGTATTTTCCCTGGGTAAGGCGCTTAAAGGTTTATAGATTCGACTTAAAAAAAAAAAGGTTTGCAATATTCTCTTCATCTCTCTCCCTGAAAAATAAAAAAAACACATCTTTTGATCGGATATGTACTCGCCCGAATTTTATCGGCGCAAATGTATCATTATACAACCTGATGATTCTACCTCGGAACCAATGTGCCTCTTTTTCCATAAGAATGATATCGACTTCCATTTTTCTCATTAATTATTGAAAATTTTTCGTTGTAGCTATTATTTCTTGGTTATTGTGTTTTTCTAATAAAAAAAATACTAAAACCCATACGAAAATGTTAATATATACATATATATATATATATATATATATATATATATATATATAGAGAGAGAGAGAGAGAGAGAGAAAGATAGATAGATAGATAGATTGATAGCTAGATAGATAGATAGACGGATAGACATATATATATATATATATATATATATATATTTATATATCTGCCTACCGCCTATTAATATTGTTTGTTGAATTGTTGTACCGTATTTGTGAATGCTTTGCTTTTAAGAATATTTAGTGAAGATCCATGAAAATCTGATAGGAAACTAAACTTGCTTATACGCCACTGGGGTCTGGGTCGGAGCTGTATAGGAACCAGTGACTGGACGTCATACGCAGAAAGACGTCATTCTGGAAAATCACATCGTATTGAGGCACGCATGAATCTAAGTGCGTGAGCTGGAGCCCAAATTACTTCTGTGTCTTTAAATCCGAACCAAGCATGTGACAAAATGTACATAAACACACACACACACACACAAACACACACCCACAAATATATATATATATATATTTATATATATATATATATATATATATATATATATTTAAATAAATGTTTAGAGGTACAGAATTTAAATACAGTGGGCTAAAGTCTCTCGAGAGCTCTTTCAGCTATCATCTCATCAGGAGAAAATCGATAGCGTAAAAATAATACTATGTCGAAAGTAAAGAGTTCTGATGGGGAACCATTGAATGTGCCAAAAATTACGGGGACACTAAAATAAATTTTATTAACCTTTTGAAAACGATTGAAATAATGACACAACGAGGAGAATATATATATATATATATATATATATATATATATATATATATATATATATATATATACCACGACAACTGCATTTCCTTCTTTTCGCAAGGATAGTTTGCCTTATATCCAAAATAGCAAATTGTATATCAATTCAAATGCCAGTGCGATGCTGGTTATGATGGGCGAACATCCTTGCATCTTTTGACTCGTATAAACCAGCTTGTTCCATCGAAGACCAGACAAGGGAGGATGGGTTTTGGTAGTCTCCCTTCTTCTGCAGCCTTTGACTCTGCTATTGGCCAGCATTTGGTTTACAGCTCGTGCTGTGCCTATAGATATAAAATTGAATTGTTCGAGGTGCTACATAGAGCGTACTCCAGAAACCATTTAAAGATTTTGAGTCTGTCTCTATTGAGGTGCGGAGACCTTCTTTGTGCCGGCAGAAAAAAAAAAAAAAAACTAACGCATTGTTTCTCTTTGGGGAACTGTGAATCTTTTCTCCCGTTTTTTCCCCTCGTTGTGCCATTATTTTAATCGTGTTTTTAAACGTTAATAAACTTTATTTTAGTGCCCCATTAACTTTTGGCACATTGAATATTTCCCCATCAGAACTCTTTACTTTCGACATAGTATTATTTTTACGCTATCGATTTTCTCCTGATGAGATGATAGCTGAAAGAGCTCTCAAGAAAATCCCGCCCATTATATTCAAAACAATATATATATATAAATATATATATATATATATATGTGTTTGTGTGTGTGTATATATGCTTGCGTATCACTAAAATACTGGAACGTTATATACACTATGTCAACACTAGTAGACGATGACTGAGAAACTAACATCCGGATTACTTTGTAGAATCGTCTAACACTTTTTTTTAAATTTACGTTTCTTGTATTATTTAGTTGACTCAATTCATCCGATTTATTACACGACTACTCTTTTATAATCTTACTGTGCGTTACAAGGTGAGGAATTTGGCAACAAAATCTCCCCCATTCTAACGGAAGGGCATAGTTCTATCAGTATTATCAGAACTTTAAAAGAACGTACTTCACTAGCAATCCTTCACTTGTACGGCTACTTTCATCTCAGGTCATTACTCCTGCTCTCACCTTGGTCAAAACGACACGCACCAATATTAAAGTACCATCTGTTTATTCGACGAAAAACAAAACACAATGAGTTTTTAAAAAAGTTACAAAGAAAACAACAGGTTTTTAAATTTTAGATATACTTGACATCATCAAGAACATAACCCTTATTTTTACAACTGATGTTGTCGATCTGTTAAAACCTATATGGTTAACTGTTCAAACATACGTTGCGTATTAATCGATGAACGTGATAAAATTGAATCAGTTTTGACTAAAATGCATATATCTACCTCTACATCGTATTTAATCTAATTGTAGTTATCATAAAAAAATGAGTGTACGAAAAGTCTGAGTTTCATGCCGCTAATCGAACCATAATAACTAGGAATTACTTGAGTCAGTATTGCAGCTTAGAAACAGGTTTTTGACGGATTCCACAAATACAAACATTTTCCCTTTTAATATGAATTAGCTTATTTGTGAGAAAATATTTGATGTGGTGGATTTTTGATTACTTACTAAACGATACGATGTAATTAATTCAATAGGTTTCTTGTAACATGGGGGGGGGAAATGGATCATCAGTATCATCAAGCAGAATTATCAGGCGTCATTTGTTCGGAAATCTGAGATATTTTGTGCGGAAGTCATTTTTTTATATCACTCATAATATTTACTTATGCACAGTGGAGCAGTGGCCAATATAAAGACAGATCAGTAGCACTGTCATTGATGAATCATATTCATGTGCAATATGTAAGGTTCAAACATTTTAGCAGAGAGAAAGATACAACTGTGGAAAGAAATAATGCCACATGTACCAATAAATCTAGAACGAAGTTGACAATATTCGCAAATTTAATCATAAAGTAAATTCTTTACTTCTAGGGACTCATTCTCTATCTATATAATGCTATTTTGATACACGAAGTCTATCAATCCAAATGTGCACATGTTTTCTAATGTAATGTTTTTGGGGGAATTTCACTACAAAACCCTATGGGGTAAAATAAAATGGGTGCACATCATCCTGAACACATACACGCATTGCAGCAATATCTGATAGTGTTTAGTTGACAAACCTTGTAATGTTAGTACCGCACACGTTATGACGAAGGCAAACACCTCTACTGCCGCAAGTCTCTGATAATTACTCGAATTTAACTAAATCTAATATGTTCCAGATGAACTGAATATGATGTGTCCATATGAATCACAGTAAAATAGTAAGGAAAGCAAATAACAATGAAACTACTCGACAGTGTTAAGCGATAAAACATAATGCACCGATCACGGAAGAAATAAAGCTGTTCAACAAAGCATCTATGATATGATCTCACCTGTCTGTTTAAATGTGTGTATGTATGTCTGCCGACAAATTTCGACAATAGCCACCGATTTTCACAAGACTTGTATCATTGCGAAGGGTGATGCTTCGGATGGCAATTATCGACAAATTCGTCAGAATAATTTTTTTCTTCACTCTCAACTAGGCACTTTTCTGTAAGAAGTGTATTTTTCGCTGATATTTTCGAAAGTCATCTCCAGCTTTTCGATTGAGTAGCCGTAATTATAACTTTCGCCACTTTCGCTTTAGTGAGGGATATAACGGCAAATACGTTTTTTTTCACGCTCTGCCTTTATTTTGCGGTATGGGTTAATGCCTGCCTATCTACTGACACTTTTTTTATTTCTTTTACTCAACAAACACTTCCAAATATCCGGGCACCGCCAGAAACCCAGGTTAGTCTAGTATCTCACCTATCTGTTTACATGTGTTTATGTTTGCCTTAAATTTTTCGATAGAGGCGCCGGATTTTCATGAGACCGGTATAGTTTTGTAGTGCGACCCTTCGGATGGCAAACATGTTGCATGTGCATGCAGAATATAGAAAACCTTCACATATAAAACTAAGTTCTATTATAAAAGCAAACAACCATCCTCTAATCCTCTAAAATTCGATAACACCGCTGATGTTTTGTCCGTCCCCAATTCGAATTTTCACTTTGGAAAAAAAAATATCACCTGCCTTTGCAAATCTGAAAGCTATTTCCTGTTGCTCCCGTCTATGGCGTCGGTAGAAAAATCTTAATCGAAAAAAATAAATAAGCAAAATATAATGAAATCCATATGCAATTTGCACACCCATTCGACAAAAGGAAAACCAATAAAAAAACAGTAATCTCGTATTTTAATCATTATCTAAGCTGCCTTCATATTCCCCGCTTTTCTAGCAACAACCCTGTATAATATAAATCTCCCTGTCTGTGAAAATGTATGTAGGTGTATGGTTTCTCTAAACTTACGGCATCGACGGATTTTTATAAGATCGGAATCGATTTGAAGCTCTATACTTCGCACGACAAATACCGAAAAATTGGCTACATATTTAATTCCTTCACCCTTAACTGTTCACTTTTTGACAATAAGAGGTCTCTTTTATCGCCACTAATGTCAAAACCATATATTTCTTGACTGGCTAGCCTTTATTTTAACCTACCTCATTTCTTGTTTGCCGATAGGCGCAACAAAAATGGCGTTTTTAGGATATTTTCCACCTTGGCAGTACGGATCGAGCCTAGTTTCAACAATCAATTATTTTAAGCTCGATATACACCTCCAAACATCCGGGCAACGCCGAGAAACCAAGCTAGTTTAAATGGGCGCGCACGTTTTTGTATGGGCATGGTTTTCTTTCAGCGGGGTTTCACATCGGATATATTCCGGCTAGAGTTTACTCATACGTCCCAGATTATAATATCTCCGATTTGCAAACTGGCATCGTCTGTCTTTTTTGTAAATCAAGTTTTAAAAGATCACCCGTTTCGAGTTTGTGTTTTCCCTATAAATAAAGCGAAACTAATTGAACACAATCACCCGGCACATGGACTTCCTTATGGGTCGTATCTCTTCTGTAATTAGTTCTTTGTAAATGTAAGTGAAACCTTCATACTGAGACAATTACTATTAATTTAGATACTGTCAGTGTGCTCCTATTTTAGGGGAAGCTGCTTTTCTCACATATAAAAACCGACTATCGCAAGAGCTTTAAATGAGCCGTCATGTCCGCAAGTTATCTTTTTGATTGAATTCAGTAAATGTAGATGCTGTACACTTCCGTTCACCTCATAGAGTAAGAGGAAGACGTCAGGGTTTATTTCCATTTTTCTGCCTCAAACCTGTTTTTCTACTAACAATTATTTTATTACCCAACACATACCTCCAAGCACCTTAGCTACGCTAGAATCCATTCTAATGTAATAATACACCATAAAAATCAAAAATTGTTTTCACAAAAAAAGTGCAAATTAGTTAATATTTATGGAATCATCATTATATATTTACTGGGTATATTAAGATATTCGTTTAAATTATTTTTGATTGAATATGTGTAACGTTGTTTAATAAACTCCACTAATGCGGCCCAAATTTCCATATATGACGTGGTTGTTTATATTTCCTCTAACATACCCCATCCGTTCTATACAGAAACGTCTGCAAACGAAAATGATGAATTCGATAAAACATGTTTTAGTGAATAATTAGAGATATTTCAAGCTTAAGCAGTTTTTTTTTACTCCTGATACCTATATTTTAACTGAACATTCTTCAGCCATGTTCTCTAGTGTTCGGAGAGATATTGTAACTTTGGCATTCTGTTACTTGTAACAATGTGTAAATACGTCAGATGTATATGGAATATAAAAATATTCAGTTGTCTGTGTAAAATTGTCGAAACATAACAGTTGTTATTCAATAAAACTCTGCATTACTTAATATCATAGGGTAACGAATACCTATAATACACACAATGAAGTATTTTTATGAGGTATTAAATATTATCTTGCCCCACGTACTGTGGAACTCCCATTGCAGCATGACTTTTTACTCTTCCTATCACCATAAATCAATTCAGAATATGCGTCAAAATGAAATGCATAATTGGCAGTGTACTAACATGATTCACTCTTAATTTGTCATATGTCCCTTTATTTTATCAGCATATTAGTTTGCCCTTGTCTACACCTGTATCGCTCGCCAACATTCGCTGATTAAGGCATAGTAGAGAGTTAAACATACTAAAAAAACGATGAGGTTAAATGTTACTTAAACGAATAAAGAAAGTTATTATTATTAGTTAAATGTTATTTCCTAGTATTATTGCGTTGTAAAATATCGTAGATTGATGAATTACATTGCAGGATGTTACTCATGTAAGAGAACTGAACAACATTTCTGCAATTACTGGACATTCTGATCAGAGATTTACAAAACGTTCTAAAATTATATTCCTCTATGTATCTTTCACGATAACTTTTTATTGTGTATGCTAACCAACTAAATATGGCTTGTCCATATGAACTTTTAGGTTTCCGATGAAAGAACTGCACATACACAGTCAGAAACCTGCGTTGTATATATATATATATATATATATATATATATATATATATATATATATATATATATATATATGCGTTTGTGTGTGTGTGTGGGTGTGTTTGTGCGTGTGTTTGTGCGTGTAATTTGTGTGTGTTGGTTTATTTCATATATGTATTTTGATGGACTTGAGTTTATTTACAAGTCAAGCTTATTTGCATTCTATGCTTGGAAAACATTAAGCTACCGTGTGAATTCTTCGACACTTGGACCTTTTACAGAAATTAAGCATTTTCCCTAGATATAATGTACGTTACTTTATAGGTTAAGAATAAACCTTAGAAATTGAAAGGCATGGTTTAAATGAAATAATGTACTAGAGATATGTAATGCAAATGTTGAGTGGCAAAATCCGTTTATATTCAGTCATATGATTTTTATATCGTAAGATTCTTCAGTTGAGTCCATATAATTCTTATCTTAATAATATGCACATCGCGAAAGATTAAATATATAAAAGCAAAACTTTAGTAAACAAAGGTTGAAACTTATGTAAAGGCAACACAGAGTACCTAAAAATCGTGGGAAACAAATATTTATTAATCGAAGATACGAAATTAATTTATTGAGCTTCTAATATCCTTGCGTTTTTTGCTGACTTATGTAAAAATTTTATACGTTCAAATTCTGTTATTATTTATCTTAATTTTGTACATGAGATATTAATAGTCCAGGATATTTTTTCCACCATTGAGATTTTTTTTTTACTTAATCGTTACAATTTTAACAAAAATACGTTGCTTGCTATCGATTATTTCTTAGGGGTTCATATGTGGAAAATCGTGGTTTTTGAGAAATTGTGTTGTACTAATGTAGACTGTTATAGCGCCATAACAAAGATTATTTCATGAAAATATATAGTGGGGAAAGGTCAAATATAAAACTCACAAATCCAGTATATTATGCGGGCGTAGTGACGCCTAGAATAACTAGGTCAGAAACTGCTCATGTTAGATAACTCTCAGAAATATGACCCTTGTGCAGAATTTGAACCGGACGTAACTAACTGTCCGCTCCAATTTGCTCGAAACATGACATCATACGCTTGGGTTTGATTGTAATCTGGCTTAGGGTGCCCATCAATGCGCAGCAATGAAGCAAAGGAAATATATTAGAAAACAATAATCGTGACAACCGGAGCGCTTCTCGACAGTTATCTTTTCAAGTTTATATGAGGACAGTAATGTGGTAATGATCCTTTTTTCTCAATCGTAACCCAAATATCGGGAAGCTATGCGATTTGTTTGGCGAAGTCCCTTTAACATCTGCTGTCTCTTCTCACCCTAGTGTATTTTTGTGTGATACGACCGTAGAAAAGTATACCTAATCCTAAAAAAATATCATAGCTGCCTTACCTTAATTTAAGTTTTAAAATCGGTTTCCCAGTCAAAACCTACATCAAATAATACGTTGATCTCTTGAGAAAAGCACATAATTTTACATTAGTTGCAAAAAAAAACTACAAACATAATAATAACCGATAAACACATAAAACAGTGATGTTTATAATTTTGTTTAAAAATCTGCAAGCAATTGTCTTTTTTAATAGTTCTGTTTAATTTTGTTTTGCAAAAATCTGTTTGAAAAAATGAAATTTCTTAACTTTTTTCACTTAAGAAAATTGTTATGGTGAAATAGACACATGCAGATAACTTCCAATTTATTAATGAAAAACAAAACTAATACATATTTTCACAATAAATTGTGTCATATTCTATTATGCTTATCTTAAAATGAAGGACCGATTCGTAAAACCAACGTAGAGAAGGGCCACTCTGGTCAAACCAAACAGTCTATCATCAGGCATTAACAGCTGCGTTCAATCGATTCTGGAAAACGATGCAATACGACTGATGTCTTCAATTAGATCAGCAATCGATACGAAAGTTGACAATATAACGGATTAAACCAAGTAGAAAAACAGCCGTTCTTTTAGAGAAACATTACATTCTTAATGACAACAGATTTAAAACCATAGATTAACCGTTAAGCACTAAACACCCTCTAGTCTTCTACCTTGGCTCCAGCTTGATTAGACGTGGTTTAATATTCCGGTCTTTAAACCTCTCATTAAAGACGGGCATGCGTTTAAAGATAGAAACATTTTTTTTAAAATAATACTGCTATATCTGAGATGTTGTCGCAAGAAGTAATATATTATATTAAAGCATGTCAGACCGACGTAAATTGTGTTTTAACATAGGTTTTTATATAGGTTTAATATAGGTTTACTAACCAAAGCAATTTTTAATTAAACGTAACACTATACGGATCAAGTAGGAAAGAAAACGCTCTTTTTAACCTAAGCGTGACAAAGTAATCTCCGTGAAATTTAATAAAAACTCTAACAGACAAAATTACTTCATATTTCATAACGAATCATGACTGACCAACAGAAAAAGAACACGACAAAAGAACATGTTTTTTTCTTTCATGTAAAGTATGACAGATTAGACAATATGTTATTAAATCTTGTTGAAGCTGAGAACATTGTATAACAACCGAATATCAAATGAAAAATGAAAGAAACCCATCCCATTAAAATAAATCATGATACAATATTACGCCAATAAGAATATTGTGTATTTCTTTAATTATAATGCTGGAGAACCAGGGAACGAAAATCAATTTCATACTTTAGAGCGGTATTTAATAAGCCGATAAATTCAAGAATTATTTTAGCAAATTTAATTTCCGACCAAATAACATAATCAAAGATTAGGATATCAGGAAAATCTAGACATATTTACTGCAATTTCGTCAATTAGTTTCATCTGAGAAATGAGATACACAAAAGTAAGTTTCAAGCATTTTTTGGACAATGATTCGTGTGAAAATAAAGCGTTTTAATGTGCAACAAATAGTGTAAAAAAAAACAACAAAAAACAAAAAACCTACACGCTACAACATACATATAGGTTGTATTTGTTTTAACGCTTACTTTTTTTACGGGGTTCAAATGGTCTGGTGGAATGATTATATTTATGCAAAGGTTTTCTCGAAGGAAATACACATACGAACACGATAATAATCTAATACAGGTTATTCAATAATTATCCCTAATAATCTGATTACTTTAATGAGCAAAATAGAAGCCTTTAAACATTATCTAAGTATAAAAGTGCGCTTCCGTTGTTCACCGTTATGCCGACGACTATGGATCGGGGGGCAAGCTTACAGAATAAAAGTAAACTTTTATGAAGGTGCGTTAATCACTAAACTCCATGGATTTAAATAACGCATTTATTTTACGTACTAAAGTCTCATTTTTATTTATGTATACCCACATTTAACCCAATGGAACCTTCTTTAGACAAGGTATTTATTTTTCTTATTTCAGTAACTAAAAAAACAGAAACTGAATAGTGAGGAAATGAAGCTGAATAGCCAAGAAATGCTTATTTGCTTGATCTTGAAACGTTAAACTACAAGTAGGAAAGATGAGCAGAAACAGATTTCCATACCCTGCAGTAATTAATAGGTTATTATAGTAGGATGTTTTATTTAATAATAAAGTACGACAGTCACGAGTAAACTGGGACCGGCGTAAAAAGTAGCAAGAACGAAGGAAGCGGACAGTATGCAATAAAAATTGAATAATACATTCTGTAAGTATATGTAAAATAATAGCACAGATCTGCAGCATATAGTATATGATTGACAAAATGTTAAATATTTATCTATCTACAGACATGTGTCTGAAATATCATAACGTATCGATTCATTTGGAGTTTTAATGTTCTAGTCTTGACTCTAAATAAGAATTTTAATATATTTTATTTGTTACGGACTTTTTCTATGCAAAATGAATTTACTTTCGTTTTTTTTTTTTTTTTTTGTTTCGTGTAAATATATTATCTTTTATGACATCAGTATAATATAAATTCAATTACTTAAAAAACTTTACTATTCTCCACTGCGGATAAAACTGTATTTCCAACATCCAAATCCCAAATAATCTCAGTT
The DNA here is from genome assembly GCF_053919585.1 of Euprymna scolopes. Lineage (NCBI taxonomy): Eukaryota > Metazoa > Mollusca > Cephalopoda > Sepiida > Sepiolidae > Euprymna > Euprymna scolopes. The sequence continues at coordinate 13,885,062 of NC_136513.1, read as the reverse complement.
TCAGAAAAGTAGTATTCTTGTTTCAAATCGGCAGCATCTCATGTGGATATTAGGTGACCCTATCGAACGCATGTTGTTATATGTTCATTTAAATTATTTTGTTCTTACTGTTTACAATATTTTCATTTAAATTATGTTGTTCTTACTATTTATAAAAAAAAGATATGCCAATTCAGTTAATGCCGCCTGATTTTCCACGCGTTCTTTTCTTTAAAAGACTGAGTTGTTTCTCTTTTGCTTTAGTAGCTGTGAATTTTGTTTAATAAAGCCTTGGTAAGAGGTTTGTTTTAAGTCTTCATTCATTAACAACACTACAATTTATTGAACAAAAATATATTTCCCTCCTGGAGAAGATCATTCATATAGAGAAATGTGACGCATACTCAGCAGCCCCTCAGATAGCAAGATTTAGTGATTTTGGTATCGTAAATTTAATTACTATTTATCAACTATTGCCTAAACCCTGATAAACTCGAAGTTCTTTATTTAAAAATCTGTCCCACCGTTACTGAATTTATCGAGGGTTGTTCAGGATTTGAATACGCTGTCGAATTACTGAAAGGTTTTTACGACGAGTCCCCAAGCGTTATTTATGCTATACATTTGCTTTCCACGCGTCTGCAAAAATAAAACGAGTCTTTCGATCAATATTTTCAGGTCTATAACCGACTTGCCGCTGATTGTTACTTTAAAAACGTTACTGCTACTACTTAGCGGGACGAATCTTTCCGTGATGTATTTATTCGTGGTGTCCGGTCCTCAGTAATGTGTGCTAGACTACTTGAAACTGATAAGTATACACGCAAAGAGGCTACTCAATTTGCTAGGGCTTTGGAACAAGCTCACTTTCGTGTTGAATCATTCCCTTCCCCGTGCTGAACCATGCTGTTGCTACCACTACTACTACTACTACTACTACTACTACTTCTATTAGGACTGACAATGTGTCTACTGATCCTGCCGAGAAGACACTATTACTAAAAGTTCTGGTTCTACTTATTCTTGTATGGAGTGTGAATTATACTATTTTCTGCTGCCCTTCGTGCTCATGACAAGTGTTAAAACTGTGGAGTGAGACGTCACTTTAAATATGATCGCCGTCGTTGTACTGCCCGCGATAAGGTATGTCGATGCTTTGGTAAACTCCGCCATTTCTTCAAAGTTTGTCGTTTTACTATGCCGACACCTTCATGTACAACTTCTGCTATTATGGTAATCCCATCTTAAGGTGGTGTTAGGTGCCCTCCCATTACTAAAATTGTTGAATTAAAAGGGGGAAAACTGCCCTCATAGACACCAACAGTTATAATAACTTTATCAGTGATCGTATTGTTAAAACAATGAAGCTTTCTACTTCAAAATGTTATTCCGTAATTTCCATGGCATCATAAGCAATTTCCCTCAAACTATCGGAATATTTCACGAAGAACATTTCCTCCTATATTTGCGAGCATAAAGAAATTGGGTGTACAGTGCTTCCTGATTCCTGTATGGATATTATACTCGGGGTGCCTTTTTTCAACTACATCAGTGTATTACTATTTCGTTTGGTGGACCTCAGGATATTCTAAAAATATGCGCCCTAACCAAGATCAGCTGTGACCCTGTGAAATTGTGTTGAAACTTAACCCCTGACTGCAAACCTATTGCTTCTACTCCCGAAATTACCGTGCGGAGGAAGCTCGATTCATTGAAAAGGAAATTCTACAATTGCTTGAGGATGATGTATGTGAAACAAGTTAATCACCATGGCGTGCTCAGATTGTTGTGGCTTCGTCGCCTAATAAAAAGAAACGAGTAGTAGTTGATGGTTCCCAAACTATTAATCTTTTCACCTTACTTGTTGCATACTCTTTGCATCAGATTGAGAATCTCGTGAACCAAATGCTCCAATATCGTATATTTACTGTAATTGACTTATCCAAAGGGTAATACTAAATTGAAATTTGTCCCGAAGTTCGGCCGTAAACGGTCTTTCAAGCCTGAAATCGTTTGTACCAACTCAAACGAATACCCATGGGTGCCACTTTCAGGGTTTTTGCTTTTCAACGGTTTATAATTCCTTTCATTTCTGGCAACACGTTACCGGGAAGTTTTTCACGTATATTTGATATTACTATCTGCGGTCAAACTCAGGAGGAACATGATGTTAATTTGGAATATTTTTAAAGCCAACCTCCACATATAACCTCGAAATAAACCGGGGAAAATCAAAGCTTTCACTTCATACCATCAATTTTCTTGGGTACCAAATTTGTAACGGGATTTGCAACCAGATCCTGAGCGTTTGGAACCTCTTTTATAAATGCCTCCTCGTTCCAATTGTGATTCGTTAAAGAGGTGTCTTGGTATGTTTTTGTATTACGTCAAATAGATACCTAAGTTTTCATACAAAATTCGTCCACTGGTTGAAAATAAACACTTTCCCCTGCCTCCTATATTTATAAATTCCTTTTAAAAATCAAAGAAGGGGGTTGCCAAATAGTATGTAAATGTTATTGATAATGAATTATAATATACTATTGAAAGCGATGCCCCAGAAAAGGCTATCGGAGGCACTTTGTCGCAGGCTGAGATACCTATAGCTTTTTTTTTCTCGATCGCTAAACCCATCTGATATACGACTTCACATAGTCGAGAAAGAAGCTTATGCCATAGTCGAGTGCGTCCGAAAATGGAGGAATCTCCTTGCTAAAAAGTACTTTACTATTGTAACAGACCAGCCAGCAGCGTCTTTTATTTTTAAGCCTGCTAATCGAGAAAAAATTAAAAAATGATAAAATTATACGGATGAAAATGAAACTACTCCCGTTGTCATACGACATAAAACATCGTTCCGTAAAATAAAATAAAAAACAGGCATTATTTTTTTTCAAGTTTTTGGCTGCACAAGATCGTACAGCCTGGAAAACAGGTTTGTGTCAATTCTCAAGGCAGTTAATTACATACATTTGGTGGCCTTTCAGCTCACACATACCCTTGGTAATTTAGGATTATTTTACATTTAAAAACCTTTCGGTGCTTTTTCTTGGCGATCTATTAATTTCCACTCGTTTTTCTCGATTCCCGTCCAGCTCAGTATTTACATGTCAATTCCCTACATTGGCCACGCGTCTTAAATCTAAAATATTCCGAGGAATTTCATATGCTCAAATTATTAGGAGACTTCAACCCAGTTATTACGTCTTTTTCCCATCATGGTCGTTTATCTCACGGTCGGTGTTTTCACCCAAACATCCATCTAGAGTTTCGATGCACCTTGCACATTGCAATCTGGTAATGTATCTCTTGGTTTCCTTCTTTCTAAATAAAAACCTTTTCAATGCGGTACCTTTTCTCATTCTTTCCAATAATGGAGGCTCGGTTGAACAAGCTTTTTTCTTCGCGAAGTGATATTTTCCTGATTTAGCTATCGGTGTTCCCCCGGTCATATAGCCTTCCGTTCAGAATTTGTTATATTTCATTTTAACACAATCTGTAGTAATTTCAATGAAAACGATGCCATTGTCTATCTTCTCATTTAAAAAAAAAACTTCCTAAAAGTATCGTATTTACCAATCCATGTGAAACTGCATATTCAGATCCCGACAATTACACTCTCGATATTGTCAGTCTATCAGGTTTACATTTACCTATTGAAAAGTACGCTCCTTCACAATAATATGCTATTTCTAAAGATAGTCTTGTCCAATAATTCGAAGTCCCAATCTTCCTATGATTATGTATATTTGCGTCGTGTTTAATCAGTTTTCATCGAATCTTTACCATGTTCGTGAATGTTTCCTGTTTTCTATGTGAGTTTACATTCCGCACCAAATATAATTTCTGAGGCAAATTGTTCACTGATATCACGAGCTGCTCCAACGGATTTTCTGGCTAGTTTAAATTAAAATAGGGAAATTGTGCGAATTTTATTGTTTTCGTTTCGATCTGTTATTCTAGGCGCTGAAAAGAACACATAATTGCGTTACAAACGATTGTAACCTAAAGTATTAAATACAGCGAGACACCCATTTTTCAAATTATATATCGAGTAAAAGTATCATAACGAAAGGTTATTTAAAAATACATCGTTTGAAATAAAAATTAAACATTCGCAAGAACATTCTTTTCAGCCCAATATTTTCTCCGCATCTGATTGAACTTATGTGCCTACCGCACAGTAAAGAGACAGCTAATTAACATTCACAAAATCTTGAAATTGTGTTGCTAAACAATAAATGGTACGTTTGATCCACGCGACCACATTGTTTTCCACTAAAATGCTGTATTTAACCTTTTCAATGTCAGATCGATATGTTCATGTGAGTCGTAACTGATGTCGTGATTTTTAAAGAAACATCTTCTACACACTAAATGATGTGTTTTAATCGTTACTAGAAAATCGCTGATATATATATATATATATATATATATATATATATATATATATATATATATATATATATATATATATATATATATATATATATATATATATATGAAACGCATTCGAAATCCCCGGAAACATTTCATTTTCCCTTGAAAAGATTTATGGTCCCGATATATTTTGGGTCTACTAATAATCCGTAATTTATGGGGAATTATTATATAGCCAGTGCACATCATCACATCTAATTGCTATTTATCCGTAAATAAATGCAAATTCTTATATACACGTAAAATATACGACATTTCTATCTGCTTTGATACGTATAAACTTCTGTAAACTTTTATATTTTCTGCTTACTATTGAAAATGATGTAAGCTTTCTCTAAAGTCGGAATCCAATCTTGTCCTTAACAAACATTCACTCGATCCCAAAGGATAACTGCCCCTACTCAAACCTACTACACTGACATTGACTTTTATTAGTTTCTATTGCGTTAATATAGTTTCGCTTTGCTAATTTACCAAACCTATAAACTAAGGAACCATTTCTTTTAACTATCAGACAATTAAAATATGTTTGAACTAGTGATTACAGGATGAATGCACAGTTGTGTATAATTACTCTAATAGATAAATTAATATCAAACAATTCTTCCGTAAGATTGTCCGTTTCGACGAAAAGAAGACTGATAGATCATGACATAATATGGGGTTTATATGAAACACTTTTTCGCTATTTTGAAAAAATTGTTTCTTTTTGTTTGTCGTCCAGTAAACAGTTTGGCAGGCAACGTTGGGACAGAACGCCTTTTGTTTCCAAATATCGTCCTTTTTTACAGTTATGCGAAATAGAAGAGTAAGAAATTTACATTATTCTCAAATTATTTAAACAATATAAACAGTTAACAGTACAATTTTATTTATTTTTTAATCTAAATGTTTCGGAAAAATCTGTTGCTCAGAGATAGGAGGGCGTGCAATAAGTAATACCCCTGCTCCACTTCCAGTGGTCTGATCTAGCTGAAATTTTGAATGTGCAATGATTTGTAACTCTACGGGTTATGTGGAAAATTACAGCTCTTAACTAATTGTGTTTTTTACAGATGTTTGAACTGAGTCAGGTGTGAACTGGAGCCTGTTGAATGTCGAGCAGTGATCCGGTTTTTGTATTTGAAAGGACGCACACCACAGGATACTTTTGATGAAATATGGTGACAATGTCCCTTCATATGACCTTGTAAAACGCTGGCATCGTGAATTCAAACATAGCTGGAAGTCTGTGGAACAGCTCCTACACCTAGTCGCTGCCCTTCTGACATTGATGAAGCATCTGTCCGTCAAGTTTAGGCTGCCATTTTGGAAGATCGGCGCATTACTATTCGCCAAATAGCGCAGGATGTCAAGATTAGTACAGGGTCTGTGCAAACTATCATTCATGACCATTTACATATGTATAAGGTGTCTGCCAGATGGATTCTCAGGTTGCTCACATTATTCCGGAAGCGAGAACGCGTCGAGTTCTCGAGGATGAATTTGGAGATGTGCCAAGAACGTGACTCAAATTTTTTCAAAAGACTGATTATACAGGATGAAAACTGGCTCCATTACTATAAGACAGAGACCAAAGCCCAGTCAATGCAGTGGAGGCACTTGGACTCACCACCTCCAAAGAAAGCAAAGGCGCAATCCTCCATTGGCAAGGTAATGCTCACAGTCTTCTGGGACCAGGACGAAGTAGTGATGACAGATTTCCTGGCAAAGGGTACCACAATTACAGGTGCCTATTATGCTTCACTTTTGAGGAAAGCTATCAAAATCAAGAGGTGGGGCAAGATCAGCAAATGTACCCTTCTCTTGCGGGACAACGCTCGGGTCCACAACTCGCATGTCTCCAGATAAGAAGCACGGGCGTGTTGTTATGAAATCCTTCTCCATCCTCCCTATTCTCCTGACATTGCACGCTCTGACTTTCACCTCTTCCCAGCCATGAAGTTATTTTTGAAAGCAAAGTGTTTCCCAGATGATGCAGCTTTGATTTCTGAAGTCATGTCGTGGTTTGTGGAGCAACCTGGGGCGTTCTACAAAAACGGTCTCCAGAGCTGCATCAAACGATGGAAGAAATGCATAACTCTGTGTGGTTACTATGTAGAGAAATGCTAATAACTGTGCCAAGTTTCGTTGCTTTACTTCTCTACGGAAGTGGGTCAGGGGCATTACTTATTGCACGCCCCTCTTATTAACCCCTTCCGTCAATGCTTTAAAATAATATTTTCATTAGAAAATGTCATTCATTTCAATGTCATGTTAGTCAAATGGTGTGTCTCTGCTGTAATGCATTTGAAAACGTGTCTACTATTTTTTTCTTTCCAATGGAAATCTCTCCAGACAAGGCATGTAGCCATTAAAAAATACTACTTCAAGGTCAAAAACTTTCTAATTATGACGGTTAAATTAAATGTTGTTGTTCTCTCTAACTGACAACCACCTGGCCAGCTCTCAAGACATACTCTCAGACACAACTGGTTCTCAATATCTTACACCAGACACCGCTGCCAGGCCGGCCGGATCACTTTCGAAGGGCTAAAAGGAAGAGAATTGCATGCTTGACGAGTGTAGTTGAAAAAAACGAGAAAGATAAAGATGGGGTGGATATAGCAAGCAGAAAGTAACTAATTTTGTTTATTTGGGGAGGGGTGTATATTTAAGCCAACGAAGGAAAAATAGGATTGAAAAAAAATAAATATACAATAAATAAATGCATTATAGCTTATAAAAGGTGACTTCTTGTGCTTACCTCGCACAGTTTTTGTGTGTTTTGGAGTAGTTTTAAATGTTTTTGCATTTCAAATATTCAACCAAAAATGGCTACCATCACATGTATAATATCGGTAGTCATCTTTGTTTCCTAACTGCTCGTAAAAATTAAATATATGAAATGGCAAAAAGAGCATTTAAACTGCTTTAGAACATACAAAAAATGAGTCAGGAGTAAGGTAAGTATAGGAGTGACTTTTATTGTCTATGATAACATTTATTGTATATTTTATTACTCTTTATTTTTTATTTATTGTTACTTTTGTTGCCTTAAATATATATATATCTTCAAATAACTTTAATTTCGCATTAGAGCGACGGATTTATACTAAGTAAATATTAATAATCCTTACATCCCCCTTTTTGACGTAACTAGAACAAACAAAAAATCAAATTTACTCATTGTTAAATTAATTCAGATTTTTTTTTACGCACGCGATATACGGTGAGATATTATATAAAAATAAACGTTGAAAATATAATTTCTTTTGTATGAGTAGTGGCCAAACATTGTCGATTTACGCTAGTACAGATTCTAAAGTTTATACCAAGCAATTCCATTAGTTTGTATAAAAGTATCTACTACATACATTACAATGGACAATGTTTAATTTTTATGCAAATAATTAAACGGCACAAATGGTACAGCGTATGGATCCTTAATGATACACATAGTAAAGTCCAAATATGCCACACTATCTTCCAGGCACCTTCTACATTTTCCTAATATTTCTATTCGAAATAGTTAAACAGATTGATAGATATTGATAAGGTGCGATCAATTTCTATCAATATAGTCTCGAATGAATACGTGTCCTATTTTAAAGTAGTAAAATACTCTTATTAAATTATTTGGCTAAAGTTATCTAAGTTGAACTTGTTTTTATGCTAATTTCGTATTTAAAAAGAATAGACTATCAAAACTGTGTATGCATTCTTAATTGTTTTCCATCTGCAGACGTACAAAGTGAAAATTTACACGAGTACTTCAACTCAGTCAGATTATGTATGGTAACTGGCGTTGATTAAAAATGTCCGATTTCCTAAGGTTACAGGTGCCTAGTGTTGTAAGAGGGAACATTTGAAATTCATTAATTTCCCTCGCCACAAATAGTATGGTTTCTAAAAATTACGGGAAAAAGACGCAATCGGTATTTAGTGAAGTAACATATTTAATAGGTACGTAAATACAATAAATAAAAAAGTGTGGGAGGGCCATGCTTCTAAGTGTATACACCAGAAATATAGTGAATTGAAATGATGGTGAATGATAGAGGGGTTACTAGACGTTTTGAGAATGTGTGTGATTTTTATTAGGTAATTAATATTTTCTGTTACTTTATACACATAACCGTGCAATATTTTGCCAACAATTCTGGGTTATAATGTTGTCAGTTGTGTATATCATGTATTAGCTTATAAGCGCCCTGTAAACGGGAAAGTTGCAACCTATTTGCATGTTAATTTAATTATTTTGAACTAGATTACATGTTTGGTGTTTATAAGTATAACAATCGACCCCCATAGATGTCGCCTTTTATATGCGCACGACAACCGTATAGTTCTCAGCATTTTAAGTAGATAGAAAATGAAGAAAATCTTATGCATAGCTTTAATATTATATGCATAATTTCGTCTACCATTCAACAGAATGTTCGCGAATACATTGCAGAATTAAGACCGTCACAATCGTCAATTTATTTATTAATATTGTGATGGAATTAAGCAAATAGTTTTATTATATTTTTCAAGTTCACTAATTAATAATTTTAATTATTTAATGATTTTTTTAAATTTATTTTAATTAATTACTTCAGAGTAATGTATAGCAGGATATTAGCGATGTGCAGAATGCAATAACTTTAAACGTTACATTGCTTTAGTATTTAGATATTCCCGTTGATGAAGGTACGTTTCCCTGTATAGCCAGATGTAAAATGGTAGAAAGATGTTATCCTTGCCTTTCTGTAAAAGACTGTCTTTTCAAAATTGTTATTTTCGGTATTTTTACACACACTAGAGTATGACATACACAGTTATAGAAACAGTAGATTATCGCAAACTGATATATATATATATATATATATATATACATATATATATATATATATATATATATATATAAACAAACACAGCCACGTGTATATATACTTGAAGTTACATGGTAGGATATTAAACATATACAAATTTTGGTCGTTCATATACAATCGCTATATAACTCCAGCGATTAAACATTTGTCGCTATAGTGTTCGTTTATATACATATGTTTCATATACACTTTAGATTGTATATAACAATTTCGGCCACGCTGGTGTAATATGCTCGCAAATTATTCGAGTAAAAAATACACTACGCTTTATATAAATGAGAACGTAATTATTAAAATTAAAAATAAAGATAAAATAACAATAGTTATGCAATAACTGTTTTACAACAACATTACTTTCAACAAAGCTTTGTCAGGGGATCTCTCTGGGTCCGAGCATGATTTGGGTTTCAATCCAGCATAAAAATATACCCAGAGCGCTCCAACAGCATATCACGATACTAGCGTCATTTACTGCATAGTAGTAAAAAATTAATATTTTTGTACTAATTGCGTACGTATATATGCACTGTTATTTTACATTTGAAAAATAAAAAACAAAATAAGTTGTATTTTATTTTTATTGACATTCTGTTAAAAAAACATCGATTGACGTAAAGTTCTATTTTATTTATTAACATCTCAGATCTCTCTTGATTACAGAACTGCAGTTTTATGTACAGATGTCAAAATGCCTTTCTATTCTAATAGCTTCATTACTTGATTCACTTCTATTGTAATCTCTATGCGAAATCTAGTGAACCGAGCGGGCTAACATGCACAAATTTAAATGCAGTTCTAAGAAATATATCGCAGGTCAACTCCCCATGCAGGTGTATCCCCTATAATATTGTCACTTGATCCACTAGCAACAGCTTAGACTAGTTATTTAGTTTTCTCCACGAAACAAAATGTAACAAAAGGTCGGTTTAATGTGGGAGATAACCAGCTCCCCTCAAGAGAAGCATTCTACTAAAATAAAATTGCCTTAGTATAGAAGGGTTTTAAGCTACATTGACCAAGGACAAGTAATATGAGTACAAAAATTGATAGTATGTTCAGCTGGACGAGTGTTTCTCGTAGATGTATATCATCACAGGTTTGGTCTATTCAGCAGTAGGGCAGGGTGCAGTTTAGGCATTGAAGTGGGGCAAGAACCACAAAATAATCTGTAGACAACGGAAACAACTGCTACATTCCGATGAGTAAATAGCAGATCTAATCCAAGCAAACCATACACTCGAGAGGGAAGACACTGTAGATGCTCAAGAGAATCGAAGAACACCTTACAAACTCCAGCGAACACTAGGGGAATATTACAAGTGGGGATGAATTATTGACTTGTAAAGTCTAATCAACACACGCCACTAATTAGGAATTGGGGAACTAAGGATAGGGAACATTAAAGCTTGTTATATACTTTACTGTATATTGATTCCAAATATCCCTCATGTGTTATATAGGGTGATTCCTGTATACACAAATATATATATATATATATATGGGGGGTGCACAAAAAGGTATAATAAAATGTGCTATTACTTAATTATAAGATGAGAAGAATAAGGAAAAATAAAAACAAGAAAGAACAAAGAAACCTCTTAAGGTCATGGCATTTTTTAAGTTTTAATGGTTTTATTATTCTGATATTATAATAAAAATATTTATTATTCGTTTTTTACTTAATATATTTAATTGTTCCAGGTAAAAGGTATCGGGTTTTTTTTCTATTTTTAAAGATATACTCATTGATAATCTAATTGCATATATATATAGTAAAAAGAAATGGAGATGCTTAAGGTTACAATAATAGCAAATAGATCATTTTGCTCCATTAAATCTCTTGGAGCAACACATCATTCGATGTTACAATGAATTGCATAAATATGAATATATAAGTAGATTCTGTCACGAATCTAAATACAAACTTACCGGATATAGAATAAGATTGGACTAAAAGTGAATATACTGAACCACGAAGAAAAGGAAAAGAAATAAATAAACTCGTGCATTTTCAAAATTTACAATAGTGTATAAATAATCGGTAATCAACAATATCCCCACTATCCAAAAATTATGAGATTGTTTACACAGCAACTGAGAAAGCTAAAATGCTTCCCGTCAGTTAGCCTACAACTCTACGTTTACCCAGCAAGCCATGCCGTCCTTGATTTTCCTCCGCGGACAAAAACAGCATTAGATGACGTGAGAATCACCTCTACTCAAGAACATGATATAAAAACCTAGACACCTCAAAAACATGTAGAGCTGACCTAATCCCGGCGATGTTATTAAAAAAATACTCCGTTAAGTTTGCTCCAATTCTCTCTAAACTCTTTAACAAATGCCTAAACGAATCTTGCTTTCCCGGCTGTTGGAAAACTGCTTCTGTGGTACCCGTTTACAAAAGCTCCGACGAAATAACTGACAATTAAAAAAATGGCCTATAAGCATCCTTCCTCTTTTCGTCAAAATATCTGAGTCCTTTATGAATCACGCTCAAATTCCTCACTTTACATCTCCGAAACTTCTCTCTAACAACCAATATGGATTAAAGTAAGCCCGTTTCACTACAGATATGCTAACTGTAACCTCTGAACGTTAATACCAAGCCCTGGATGAGGCAAGGGAGAGGGAAGTATCCCTAGATACATCTATGATTTTGACATAGTATGGCACTATTGTCTTCTCGTGAAAATAAAATCCTATGGTATTACTGGAAGAATGCTTAGCATGATTAACTTCTTCTTAAATGAGATAAGAATCTAGGTTGTCCTCGATGGGCGCACCCAATAGATGTGATATAAATGCGTGTATACGTCAGCGACCTATCATTGGACAGTTGTTGTTACTGATATTATTAAATGACTTACCTGACGAAATTGTCTCTGAAATGGGTATATTTTCCAAGGAAACCCCGCTCTATATCAGGCATGTGGTTAAGACTAATAAACACATATCCAAGATAATGGCGAATACCCTTGAGGAATAAGTGTAGTCTGTAGTGGAATTGGGTCAAAAGTGGATGGTATCGTATTACGCTGCCAAGATCGTTTCCTTCAATGATTACATGAAACCTTACAAACAACCAATACCTATGGCTAAAGAAAGATTACCGGAAAGTTCAACTCCTGTGCTGCTGTTCAACTCCTGTTCTCCTGTGCTGCTGGATACAACATTCCCAAGATCTGGCGACGGGCAAAAGTTATAGCTCTTCTTAAACCAGGGAAAGATCCCCAACTACCATCTAGCTATCGCCCTATATCCTTGTTGTGTGTACTGTACAAGTTGTATGAACGCCTCATTCTGGCCAGGATATCACCAATAGTTGAATACAAGCTTACGGACGACCAGTCTAGGTTCAGGGAGGGGCGTTCATGTGTTGGTCAGGTTCTGAACTTGACTCAGTACATAGAGGATGGGTATGAAAGGAAAACAAATCACAGGGGCTGTATTTATCGACCTCATTGCAGCCTATGACACCATTAACCACCGAGCACTTCTGCTGAAAGTTGGCCAGACCTTGAAGAACAGAAAAATGGTTTCCATTATAGAATCTCTTCTCCAAAATCGAAGATTCTTTGTCGAAATGGATGGTAGGCAGAGTCGGTGGAGGTCACAGAAGAATGGTCTGCCCCAGGGTTCTGTCTTGGCGCCGACTTTGTTAAAAATCTATACAAATGGCCTACCAGAATTTACAGACATCCGTAGATTCATCTATGCGGATGACACGAGTCTTGCGACACAAGACAAGAGCTTTGGAGCAATTGAAAAAAGAATCTCCAGTGCCTTAAAAACCCTAGCCTCCAACTATAAGAAATGGTTCCTCAATCCCAATCCTGGGAAAACAAAAGTTTGTAGTTTCCACCTTAACAATCACATAGCCAACAGGAAGCTGAAGATCCAATGGGAAGGTAAGGAGCTAGTAAATGAACCATATCCCGTCTACCTTGGCATCACACTGGACCGAACTCTCTCCTTCAAGACACACATAGACAAGCTCTGAAAGAAGATCGCACCTCGAATTAACTTAGTCAACATACTGGCTAACTCGAGTTGGGGAGCAGACACACACACGCTAAGGACAACATCATTAGCCCTATGTTACTCCACGGCTGAATATGGCGCTGCAGTATGGTCTCGCTCACCCCATGCTCACCGCATTGACGCAGATCTCCACAAAGCTTGCCGGATCATAACCGGAAACTTAAAAAGCACCCCTCTACCAGCCCTATACCGATTAAGTGGCATACCACAACCTAAATCCGCCGAGATATAATTGCGAGAGCTGAGCGTACTCATAGACCCCAGACACCGTCGCTATGGCTACTCGCAGGTGGCTAGACGACTTGTGCCTCGGTGAAGCTTTGCCACAGTGGAGGAACTACCGGACACTCCTACATCCTCTAACCGGCTGCAGATGTGGAGGGAGGTAGACCCTCAGTCTACAAATATAGCACTGCCAGAGCCCAGTGAAACCTTACCACCTGGCACACACCTGTCCCGTTCGGAGTGGGTCACTCTGAATAGGGCAAGGGCAAAAGTTGCAAAAACTGGCGACAACCTCCTCATGTGGGGCTACTCTACAACTGCTGAATGCCCCTGTGGTGCCCAAGTTCAGACCCTCGAGCACATTTTAACATCTTGCCCACTGGGGCCCAACTGCACGGACGAAGACCTCAGTGTTGGTTGAAGAGATGGAGCGACAAGATATGATGACCGGGAAGTACTAGTTCCTAGTACAGATTTTGTTTATTTACAATTTACACGTCAAAAGTGGCAGTGATAACTATCATCATCGCGGTTGAGTTTAGGCCAGGGGGGTCGCAGAACACGGTGTCAATCTGTATTTTCGCCTGTGTATCTTTTCCACTGCTTTCTTTCTTTCTTTTTATTTTATTTATATCACTTTGACCCGTTGACCTTTTTCTCGCCAGCTTGTTTTATTGCTTTGCAACTCTCTGGGTTATAGTTCATATTGATTGATCTGTTAAAGTTTATTTACGCTAACTCTTATTTATTGCATTTTTGCTGGTTTTAATTTTATTAATTTAATATCAGTTAGCTTTCCAGGCTGATTGATGTCATGGATATAGGTCGCTTTAAATCCAGGGAGTTCCCATTGTGTTCTTTTGTTTGCCCGGTTACGCTCCATAACACAATTATAGGGCATCTTTCCCGGGATTGACTTATTGTTCTTTGAGCGCCCGGACCTCTTCTGAAAATTCTCCATTGCCACAAAAAATAAATATATACGCATAAATTGTTTTTTCAATAATTCCAGAATTCATACATGTTTCTTTTTTTCTCTTATTTTTTCGAAAGTCGTCTTTTCCGTTAACCAATAAGTCATTTTCACTATTTTGTTCACTACAGTTAATGCGTTTTATTTATGTTTTGTATTCTTTTTTCCGTAGACGTAATTTACCATTATTAACACATATATATCGCAATTCCTACTGCTGTGCACTGCATACGACGTATATGAACTGCCGATTTTTCGTTCTATCAACAGTACGTCAGATTCCTAATCCGACCTCTCTCGTTGATGACGACTCTTCTGCATTGGATAATCACTAGATTCCCTTTGCACAGACAATGCAGTTTCCTTAACGGCCTCTCTGAAATGGGTATTTGCCACTCCTCGATAGACGCTGCCCTGAAATGTTCTGCATGCGCCTTCGTGACAAATTTCGTTAATCGTTTCTGAATTTTATACGAGACCGGGCCAGTCTTTTCGATCAATACGTAGTACGGTTTCCATCGTACATCTAGTTTTCCTCGCTTTTGGTGTTTTTTATAACACAACGAAGCACCAAACTTAAATTCGATGGTTTTTGTTTTCTTCTTTTATCTATATATTATTTTTCCTAGCATTCTGTACAGTATTCCTTACTAAAGTCAAGGTTCGATGCATTTTCTGTAGATAGATTTCCTGATTCTCATTAGAATGTTCTTCAATGGCAAGATAACATCTTTATTGTAGAGTAAATAATACGGTGAAAACTTCGTAATTTCTCTTACATGGAACCTGACAGCCGCAACCATTTGATTCATGCCTATGCCCCGCAATTTGCATTTCCCCTTATTTTCTTCGCTATGACGTCTTGCATCGTTCTATGGAACCTTTAAACTTTGCCGTTACTCTGTTGGATATAGAAAGATGTGGTCACATAATGCATATTGAGGTCCTCTAATATTTTTCAATAATGTGTTCATGTTCTCAGGCCTATTATCCGTTAAAATCTGCAGTGATGCCCCAAATATGTGACAATCTTCGTAAATCAAGAGAAGTACCACTGTTTCTGCCTGGTTGCCTGATAGAGTTTTTTTGTGTAAGGCCCGGATATATCGAACGCTAATTTAGCGAAAGGGAAGCAGGCAAATCGCACTTCTGCATTTAAGGCTGCTGTTTCCTCAAATTTCCGGTATGCCACAGAATGCATTTACCTATGTATTCGTGTACTTGTTTAAATAAACCAGGCCGAAATATTCTGCTTAATAGCGTTAAACGTTTTTCCACGCTCATGTAACCGTTATCATAGTGCTATTGAACTAAAACCCTTTTTTTAGAGGCGACGGAATATATAGCCCAATTATTGGTTCGGCATCTGGTTACGACAAGTAATATAATATATCCTCCATTACTGTGTACTTTTGCTGTTCTATCTTGGACGCTTAACCGCCTTTCATTCGCATCTTCAAATCTACAATCTCACTATATGCTTCCTGTTACTTTCGTACATCTACACCCGATAATGTAGGATGCTCGTGTGCTAGCGAGGCGTCTTCTGCATCCTTTTGTGATGCAAACTCTTTGGACTCAAAATGATTTGAGTTTATGGCACTCACTGTTTATTCCTGTCTATTTCTTCTGGGGGTCATCATTATCTTGCCTCGAATGCACCGCGCGTGACAAGAAATCCGCACGGACGTTGGCTTTCCCTTTAGGTACATTATAGTGCAATTATAGCCTGCTATACTTAAATCCCATATCTCTATTTTTCTGTTTTGATTTGCTGAGTTTACTAAATATTCTAATGGTCTATAGTCTGTATTGATGATGAACGTTGCATTATGAAAATAGTGATTTAATTTATTCAGGACATAGTGTATCGTATATGCTTCTTTCTCTATCGTTGGTTAGAGTATTCCAGAACTGATGGTATAGAAAGTAAATATTTTTCTAACTCTTTACCCTCCCACGGGCCATAGATTATTTGTGACAGACATCGAATGATAAAAAGCATATGCATAAAGCCGTAACTCCTTATCCGAATCGGATAAGCGAGTTTTTCCATATCTACAGGCTTCGTTTTCAGGCTATCAAAGCCAGATTGACATGCATCGTACCAATAAAATCGCGCATACTTCCTCGTAAACAGGACTAACGGCTCGGCGATATCAGAACTATTTGTTTATAATTCGCCGATAGTACAATGTCATACCAGTGAAAGTCATTTCTTGTTTTATAGTGGTTTGAGTCGAAATAATTTTTGTAGACTTGATTTTATGCAGGTCTGGTTGTATACCCCATCTCACTAACTTTGAACCCCAGCTACTCAATTTATTTACTAAAAAACGCACACTTCGTTGCCTTTGACCTAAGATTGTTCCTACACAAACAACCTAAGGCATTATCTATGTGTTTTATTGCATTGGAAAATATTAGAATGTCATCCAAATACGGTAGCGCGGATTCTCCCTGTCCTTAGAAAATAAGGAACATCAATTCCTGGAAAATCCCGTGGGCGTTCGCATGTAGGAACGGCTTTAAAATGGAACAACCACTGGTGTCTGGTGAACGCAGTTTTTTTCCTTATCTTTCTCATTCAATTAAACCTGCCAGTATCCTGACTTGAAATCTTACTTTGAGAAGTACTTTGCAAACCCAAGCTTGGCTAAAATATCATCAATAACTGATAACGCTTAGTCATACTTCTTAGTTATTTTATTTAACGCCTTAAAATCTACAACGAAGCGTTTAGTTCCGTCTTTCTTCTTTACTAAGACTATCGGAAAACTCCACGAGCTCTTTGATCTTTCGGTTATTCCATCTTGCATCATTTCCCTTATAGCTGACTCTACTTATTTTTCTTTGCTAAAGCTGTGTCCGGTACATACATTTCCGTATGGGCTGATGCGTTTCAGTATTAATCTCTACCGTATCGGTACTGCTCAGATTTTTATCTTCCGTAACGAACACGTCTTTGTTCCGCTTTAGCATTTTATTGATATCTAGCTTGAATTTATCGGGCACTGTTATCCCTTTCAATTTTTCTTCAGAGATTTTATAATTATGTTTCCTTGCCATTGTATTCTCCATTATTTTGCCAGCTAGTCTACATCTAGCCATTTCATAATCTCTTCTTAAGGTAACCGTCTGATTGGTGTTGTTCATAATTAATAGAGGGGCACTTTTTGATCTATTATTTTTTACTACGGTATTTGCTACTGAAATTCCACTAAAATCACTAAGAAACCCATTATCTATTTGCTCTGCCTCATACTCGAGTCCCTGCCTATTTTTAATACTCACACGAGCTTGCAGGCACGCAGGTGCTGAGGTTTTAATGTTATTTTTTCTGAACCGTTCTATTGCTGAGATATGGGCATCTTCCTCTAACGCCAAAGTACATCCTCACCCCATTTTGCCTACGCCAGTCCGAGTTTGATATTATATTCCTATTGAGATTTTTCGCAACAAAGAAACTATGGTGAGGGGAATTGCCTCTCGGTCCTTATCCTTAATCGGACGATACCTTCCACAATTAATGGGGGCCCATTAGCTGTCCTTAAATGAATTGTTTTACTATGTAACTTAGGTTTCTGTATAATTGTTTTAAAAACGCTTGCTTTTATGATAGACATCTGTGTGCCTGTATCACCTAAAACCCTGAGACTGTTCTATGTTTTTTAATTGAGACGAAATACGCATGCCCATGTTACCGATTACCTGCGTCGGTATATCTTTTTTCCATCCGTCGGGTGTTGTACGGACGGTGCGCCTGCGTTTCTGTTGTATTTTCTTTTCATTATTATTATTATTATTATTTTTATTATTATTATTATTAATATTATTATTAATATTATAATTATTATTATTATTATTATTATTATTATTATAATTATTATTATTATTATTGTTGTTATATTTCGTTGTTATATTTGTTATTACAAGGGAGGCTTAGGGAGTCTTATTAAAAGTGAGTCTTAGACTCTTAGATAATCTTATTAAGATACATGTTGCGTTCTCTGTTTGTGTTATGAAGAGATTGATATATATATATAAAATGTTCATACTTAGAAGTGTAGCAGAAGCTCTTAGAGTGAGGTGACAGTGTTGAGACAGTCTTAGTGTTCACATTGTAGATATGGCGTGGTCACATAATGTTCTGAGATGTAGAGGCATTGTGTATGAAGACATTTTAAAACACAGGATATATAAGACATACAATGACAATTTCACTTTACCTTTTGGTAGAATTACAACACAAAGACGACGTTTATAAAAACACATGATGGATTTATTTCTTCGACCGGTCGGTGATTTTCTTATTCCAAGTTTTACATTCTATGTTTCAAAGGTGACCGTCCCGCTTCCAGACGTTCGACTCCCATCTCTCGACTCCAGACTATCGTCTGTCGTCCTCAGACTCTCTCAGACTCTATCTGCTTAACTCTAAAGTGTTTAACTATATCGAGAACTTCCCATTTTCCATGACGTCATACACATGTTAAAACGTGTGTCTTCTTTGACTTGTTCTGGAAATGCGTGTCCAAAACTTTGTCCTTTGTTTACAAAAGGAATTTTAACCTATATTCCCAGTAACCTATATTTCCAATATGTTAAAAACATGTTTATTAAATTATCTTATAGGTGCATTCTTCAATTGTATTTCATAACAGAATTGACAAATACACATACTTTTTTCAAAACAATTAGATCTCTAAGCTAAACAATGGTTTGTTTTTGCATTCCATTTGCTAATTCTCTCTCGTAATCTATTTCTAAACCTAAATTACGAGGTTCGAATTTCGTCTGTTCTATTTCATTTTCATTTTAACTAAATCTCTCTATTTTTATACTTACATGAAAAGGGGGCCGCCCTTATCATGTTACATTTCCCTGGATGCAGCGTCTACAGTCTCTCCTCATGTGGCCCATCTTACCACAATGGAATCACCCCATAACCTATCTAGATTTTTTCCTTTTCTTCAGATTTATATATTGGGTCCTTATTCTCTAATCGATTTCCTCTTTTCCTTCTATCATCTAGTTTTGGAAATTTTCTGGGCATCGGCTTAGACTCCAACTTGCCGTCTCGCATGACAAACCTCCATTGGTTCATCTTCGTATTCATGGCTTGAGTCAAAGCGAATAGTCCATCTCACTTCTGCTAAAGCTTTCTCCAAAGCTGCGTGGAGATATTAAGGTTCATTCCTCATGACACCCATTTTAACCTCTTTATCTCTGGGGCCTTCTATAAAAACTAGTTATTACCTGAAACTATCGCACTATATGCTCATTCTGCTAGTCGCACTATTCTCTGCATAAAGTATGTCTCGTTTCTTCTCTACCATGTCTCACATTAACTAATTCTACTATACACTAGGTTGGATTTGCAACTATCGCATAATAGTCTTCTAAGGCCTTTCGAATTCGAACAAATTTTAACATTCATGATTTGACATTAATCCATTAATTAAGAGTCCGACTGTACCCCAAGTAGTCAATAATGATGCCTGGCATGTTTCGTTCTCCGAAACACTGACTTTTCTAAAATATTTTTCTATATCTATAAACACACCCTATATCCACTTTAGAAGGGATTAACATCGAAAAGTTATTTCGATGCTAAACTCCATGCTAAAGCTCTGTACGAAATTCAAAAACATTTTCAGTTCCATCGTTTTTCAACTCTTTAACAACAACTAGAAACCAACCAAAAAACCACAAAGTAAGACGTGAAAACAAAAGTCGAATTAAATGTATATTTATTTTATTAATTTTGTCAAACAATCACGAATGTGTGTTTGTTTTCTTTTTTAAACCAAAGCTTGAAATGTTTTCTTATATATATATATATATATATATATATATATATATATATATATATATATATATATATATATATAATGTGTGTGTCTGTGTGTGTATGTGTATATATACATGTTTATACATATATACACACATATATATGCATACATATATATGCATACATATATATATATACATATATATATATATATATCACCTTAGAGCAGAAGCAAGCAAAGACAGAATTCGGATGTGGCTTTCCTCTCTGGTTTTTGTTCTTTTTTTCTTTTTCATTCCTTCAAATTTAATGTAAATATGTGTTCAATATGATTGGGCAACTTGGAACATATCTATATTTTCGATATGCGTTCAGAGTGTCTCATCTTTCAAACGATATAAATTTTCTCATTGTTTGATTCGTTTGTGGAAAGTTGTTATCAGGCATAAAAACGCACATACGTTGGCCTTTATATAATAAATGGTGTACATTTTGATAAAGGGCAAATAAGAAACAAAGAAAAACATAGTACTAGTATGTGTAGAGTATCTAATTCTGTATTAAAATATACATATTGCCTTTATAAAATTGTATTTATTTGAATGACTGTTTTCATCATTCAGATTATTTACACAAGGTTATCTCTATGAAATATACGATGTGCACTTCGCAAATAATAAATTTTGATGTTTCATCAGATTGCAACCTGGTGCTGAATGAATCGTTACAAAATGGCGAGAGACAAACACTGTTCTTTTTACATGAAAGTCGTAACACACTAATGTATATTGTAAATAATATTTTTACGTTCCCCGGGATGGAAGTCGTTGTCAGCATCTGGTCTTAAATGGAACACATACATATAATCCGTTCCCAAGGCCGCTGAAAAAATGGTCGATCGATCCAGTAGATATCTCACTGCTGATGCAATTCTCTATCTATATAAGAGCTAGTAAATCCAAGCATGGAGTATGTTTGCCACATTTGGGCAGGAGCTGCTAGAAAGGACTTATCCTACCTTGATAGAGTTCAAAATAGACTCCGTGGCTTCGTAGGGGATGTCCTTTTCTCTTCCCTGAAACCTTTTTCTCACAGAAGAGATGTTGCAAGATGTCTTTGTTGTATCGTTATTTCCATGGCAAGTGCTCGGCAGAGCTCCGATCTATGGTTCCCCCTCGCCAACTATTCACAGGAAACACCCATCTATCAGAAATCACTATCACTAATTTTCCCCACTCTTTATCTGTGCCTAAATCTAAACATAGATTCCATTAGCAAAGTTTTTTTCTTAGAACTACACGTCTATGGAATTGTCTTCCGTTTTCCTGCTTTCCCGCTGACTACAATATGGTTGTCTTCAAGTCTAACGTAAGCAAGTGTTTGATGAGCCGTTCCATATAAGTTCACAAATTTACCGAATTTCCACAACTAACAATTACTATATTGCCCAATTTCAACTGTACGCACTTTAACCGTTATCCTCGAGTGGGCTCTTGGCCTTGATAAGTGGTGATGCCTATGCAAAAAAAGCAACTGTCAGTACGCACATTGCTATCACATTTCGTAGTTTTCTACTGTTGTTTGTCTTTAGAACACCAGCAAATGTAAATTATGGATTCGATAAACAAAATATTAAAGGAGTAGTTACCTGCATTAATCAGTTCAATCAACAAACGTCTCCTGCTCTGCATCGTGTACCCCTTTTTATACGAACAGAGCTAATATCAACACGTCTTTCTACCACAATATCACTGATCGTAAATATATTTTCCATGGATACGAATACCAACGCATTTTTGGTGTTCAGGTGCTTAAAGCTTATTAAGACTAATCCTGGGGGTTAATTACGAAAATCCTATAACTTTCTCTTTTAAGGTAAAGTTGTAGAGATATTTTATACCTTTTACTACCTTACAATTACTTTCTTGCTCCTTGTATCTCCTCGTAAGTTACTTAAAAGTACTATTTTCGTATTGCCTGTTGAGATGTATATATGCCTTCTTGTCGCAACTACTGGCGACACTGCACGCCCCTTACTTATTTAATTGATTCCATCCCCGGTATAAACGATATGTTTTACTAATTTCTTCTTCTGAATTATGTGTTTGTTTACTTTCTAATTGAACGTTGCATTATATGTTCCATTTGGTTAGGAACTTATACAGGCTTTCGATTACTTTAACTCCTAATTTTCTTAACATCCTTTGTAGCAATTTTTTTCCCATATTCCTCATTTTCTCTATTTGAATCTTTAATTGTGTTATTCATTTAATATATATAGTTTAGAATTATGTACTAGACTATAGAGTCGATATTTTTTTACAATAGTTTATCTTAATGTAAGTGCGTGTGGCAGTCCTAAATTAGGCATGTTTTGAATACCTTCTAGCTCAAAAATTGCACTTTTTGTGTATGATAATTGATTACGGCATTACAGACCCTAACGTAATGATTACAGTTGCTATACAGTGTGGCATTAAATTGTAAGAAATAGACCTACCGATTTTGGTACGTTTTTTGTAAACTTTTGGATCCCAGTAAGGTTTGAAATTACGGATTTGGGGTCGAATGAGCTCTTAAATTGATAAATCATTAATAAATCAGAAGGCTACGTTGAGGGTTAAAGGAGGTTGATTGGCAGAAAAAAAGGATCCAAAATCCATCAGGTCTTTATGTCATGCAAAACTATAAAAGGAATTGCGCATGCAATTTTTACCAATCAGTTTTGAAGGTTTTAGTTCCAGTTGAAGTCGCCAAGCTGAGTTCGCCACACTTCCCCCGACTCCATCGTCGCCATCCGTCAACAAAGGAAAATTGGAAATTTCGAGTAGTAAACTGACAAAAGAATTATACAAAAACTTGTAAAAAGAACGTGTAATTAATTTTTTTATTGAATACTTAAAGAAGAAAAAAGAACGATATTTGTTTTGTGAGTGAGTGAATCTGACATTTGTCTCTTGTCGCCCAATGACACCTTGAACTATCAAATTTTAAGAACACCACCGGCGCTATAGAATTAATGAAATGACAATCCTCGATTCAAGAACTGAATCAGAGAACACCTGACCACCTGTATCCAAAAGAATAATCACATTTTTTTCATCATAAGCGGAGCAAATTTAGAAACACGAGTTATTATTTCCTTGCATGCACAAAAGAGTTTATTAAAACTCTAGAGATTAGGAAAACAGTCGGATGCACCTTGTATTATAATTAATATAAAAATGCGAGCAAAAATCTTAATGGCAAAATCAATTGTAAATAAAGTATAAACCAATTAAATACGATCTATTTCATCGCTGATCCGAACATTATAAATAAATACAATCTAATTAAGTTGTGCATTGTGTTTTTTTTTGTTATGTGTTTATAAACTATATATATATATATATATATATATATATATATATATATATATATAAACAATTAACAATAAGTTGAGATGCACCGGGCACATGGATAAACTCACAACTGGAAGTTCGTTGACGCCGGCAACTGGAAACCCGTTCAACACGAAAGAATGCACAACAACGCCCGTACAGAAAATGCACGCACACTATCACAGACTCACGTGCCAAAACTCACGATGTCAACACGAAACAAAAATTCTCCTTGCAAACGAACAATTCACTTCACTCTCCCAGCAACTCGTTGCACATGTCAGCCCACAACAAAAAAGACCAATGTCAGCCTAAAAAAAGAGTAAAGGCTTTTCCACGCATAAGTAAATACTTTTTTTTTTACGAACACACTCCGTTTTTTGACGTTTGTTTTTAAACAGCCACACCAACAGCCAAAAAAATAGGACGAACAGTCACTGGCCAGAACATTACTTAATATATATATATATATATATATATATATATATATATATATATATACATATATATATATATATATATATATATATATATATATACCGCATATTGTTTCCTGCAAAAATATTACTGCGCGAGCCTTTTCTAGTCTCACACAAAAAAACTCGCGTATATTACTTGTCAAGTTATATTACTTGTCATATACATACGCGCACACAAACATACGCGCACGTCCACACACGTACATATATTCACGTTCGCGTATATACACTCACATGCACGTATATACACACACACGCTAACGTACACACATTTACTCACATACGCGCACACGTACGCACACATGGGCGCTGTCACTTCCCCTTTCAAATGAAATCCACACATGCGCAAAAGACCACCGGGCACAAATATAAAATCAAGAGACAAGCTGTTTCCTGCCCTTTTCCGACTCGCCTTCAGAGCAGAATGGTCGGCGGACCAGCCGTCTCCTGTGAGGCACGCGTGCCCGGGCTCCCACGCGCCTCACACCACCTGCTACTAGGCGTGGGGCAAAAACTAACAGAAAGTACATAATATTTATACGCTTTCTATCTCCATAACCTGGATTGACTTTCTTTCTCTCTCTCTCTCTATATATATATATGCAACTTGTGCCTCAGAATACCTCCGCGTAGCTGACTGCTAACGTGGCGGGCACTTAACTGATGGCAACCCTCTCTCTCGTTATCTTTCTACATGCCGGACTGCCATTTCTCGTTTCTCTACTCCATTTCCTTTTTCTCGCCACGCGCGAGTAAACAATGGTGACATGAACGTGAGATGAACACGCATTTTCTTTTCTTTCTATACCACCAGTCCCTCAACAAACAAACGTGACACCAGAACACGAACATGAACACGCGTTACACCTAAACAATTCATTTTTCCATTTTTCAACAGAAAATAAACAACCCGTTTATTTTATCCAGCAATTGAGTCTTTGTTATATATATATATATATATATATATATGTATATATGTATATATATATATATATATATATATATAAGTTTCGTGGTTTAATTTTAAATTCTGAAAAACATCATATAGAGACATATATTCAATTTAAGAGATTATTGCTGGACAAAAGGTATATATAGAAGTGGTTATTTTAATTTCCTTAATACATGGATTTTTTAAAATGGCTCATATCATAAGAGGAAATGAAATGCAGTTAACAAAATCTTCATCTGCGAATGGACACTGTTTTGCTTTTCAGCACAATTATTGAAAATAGTTTGTTGGGTGGTTTTGGATAATTATATGGAAAACATTATACGAAAAGAGAAGCTGATGCAAACAAGGTAATCAATTATCGGAAGGAGTCCAATGTCGTTCGGGGTTATAAATCCAGGTGGGCACAAATAGGCCCATGGGAGAAAGTGATATTCCCATATAGCGGAAGTGTATTGCTCCTTATTGATTTCTCGTAAAGTATACGGGGCAGCCTCATTCGTTGTTGCGTTGAGTGTGTGTTGGGTGCTGTAGTAATTATCCCCGTGAGTAATAGAATTTGAGCATTGAGTGAAGTATGCAATATACCTCGAAATCAATAATGTCGGTAACAAAATAGCAAAAATAGTAAAATAATCCTGGAAATGATATTCAGAACTGTGCATTGGACGGCTTCCTTCAGGTGTGAGTCTCTGTAGAAAGATAGTTCGTTTTCTTGCTTATAGTGGGTGAGGGAAGCCTTTTAGATGATGGAAAGATGAGAGTGGGGTGAAGTAGAGAGGGTAAAGAGAAAGGGGAGTTATGGTTGGGCTAGTATACAGGATCCTGATGGATTTTTTTTGAAGCGAGGAGGGAGGAATTGTATTTTAATATACTTTAAATGTGATGACCTTTTGATATTAAGTTTAAGTGGTGAATTTATATTATTGGGGTTTTCAATGGGGGGTCGTGATAAGGGGTGGGTGTGCTGTTTTTGCTGTATGGATGGGTGAGCGGATGTGGTGGAGATAGAGAGGAGTCATGGGGTGCAACCATGGAATGTTTGGAGGGTCACTTAATTAAGTGAGTTTAAGGGTGGGTTCTTTTAATTTTGAGTGTATATTTAAATGTTACCTCATTAGTTGAGATAAATCAGTTAATACGCTTGTTGTCGTAGTGTGATCTCGCTTAATTAAGTGTGTTTAATTTGTTATTTAAAATACATATATTTCTGTTTGTAGTCGATCTATGGATGAGTTTTTTTTTGTTGTTCGTTGAGTTGGAATTGATGTTTGAGTGAGTGTTTTATATACTGTTGCTAATGTGATATTTTTGTAAAGGGGAGAATTGATTTAAATGTGGGGTTGGGTATGGGGTCGCCCGAGCGTGGTTTATTTTTACTATTTATACATATATATATATATATATATATATATATATATATATATATATATATATATATATATATATATATGAATGCGCGCGTATTCGTGTGTATAACTGCGCTCATATGCACGGTCGAACATCGATCTAATAAAGTGCAAGCATGCAAGGCATACCCCCTTCTGCAGACCATCGTATACATACAGCAAATAAGCATCTACATATGTGTTATGTGTAAAAAGAGATACATGTGCGTACACTGATATATCTAACATACAAATACAGAGAGGGTACACCAACCTTTAAAGATATATATATATATATATATATATATATATCAACACATGATCGGGTTTATCTAACAATTCTATTTTAGAGAGGGGGCACTCCCCCTTTGCAAACATATTTATATAGTCCAGGGAGATATAGATAGAGTGTACCAATATACGGCTACGATGTGTAACTCAGTTAAATGTCCATGCTCACACAAACACACGCATATACACACACACATATATGCATATATATATACATATATACTCACATAAACACACATAAGTACACGTGTATACGCACTCACACACGGGCATACATGCATATATACATTACAACTCATAATCATATGTATATACACTCAACACAAAACGAACGTCTACAAGTTAACACACACGCACACATATATATTGTCTTTATTAACTTCATTTCCTTATATATGTGGACGTATATATATATATATATATATATATATATATATATATACGTCCACATATATAAGGAAATGAAGTTAATAAAGACAAGGTCATGCACGTATATATACTCACACATGCACACATATATATACTTATGCACACATATACACATATACAAATATATATATATATAGATAGATATACATTCATATATAGACATGTACAAACATATACTTACTCACACATGCACATGTATAAGTACACATACAGACATACGTAAATATTAGCATTGCTACAGTGCATGCAACATCCAGCCTCACAGCGTGCATACATATACACTCATACAAGCGTGAATCCATACTTATATATATATAGGGGCGCCTTGCCAAAACTAGTTCAGGTATGGTGACTTAAGCGGGTTTGAGCTGGCTATAGTTGATTTTTTTCCTGTGCTTGCATAACAAAATAAGTTCATTTTTTGGTGTTTATCGTGGCTTTAGGATATGTTACTATTGCAACTGCTTCTGAAGTGCAAAGATTGCAGAATTTGCATTCATTTTTCGACAACTTTAAAATAAAGTTCAATCACATGGTTACATTATCAATACACCCATTGAAAATGTGCCGATATTGTAAACATATTCTGTTTACATTAAGCCTGTGGTGTTTTTTTAGTGATGCAATGTTGTCAACTGAGATTTAAAAAAAAAATCTGCGAGATCAGGAGAAAGAAATGTCCAGAAAATAGCTAGCCAGTTTGGCAGAAAAGTAACTTATCTTGCCTTTGATAACATTTATTTGTTATATATTTGTTTTTTTACAACTTTTTCGAATCTATGTGTACATTAATACAAACCCGTGTACAGTAATACAAACCCCTTCGGGGAGATTGAAATGCCCCCCCCCCTAAAATGTACTTGGAAAAATCGATTTTATAGTGAGATTTAAGAATGGTTAGTCGAAAAAAAGGTGAAAAACAAAACAAATAATCAATAAATAATTGTTAACAAAGGCAATAAATGCTACTTTTTTTTACTTACATGAATGAGTTTATTTTATGTTTCAAAGTATTTTCAAGCAATCTAATGCGGGTGTCTGGGTGCCAAATACCTCAAGATTTTCTAGAATTTCCCGCTAGATTGTAAACGAAATCTCCAGATCTAGCAGGAAAACAGCTAAATTGTAACATTGGTCACGTGACAGGAAGCGGTAATAAATAATTGTCCCTAAATAAAAAATAGCTTCTCGCTACAAAGAAATCCACTTATTTATCATAGAAAAATTAAGTATAATGTTATAATTAAAAAGGAATATATAAAAACACACATGGATATAGTAAACATATTATACACAAAACGTGGAAGCCATCCGTCCAGTGGTTTTTTAGACAATTAACTCCGAACGAAACAACATTTACATTTATATATATATATATATATATATATATATATATATATATATATATATATATATATATATATATATATATATATATTTGTGAATATATATATATATATATATATATATATATATTATTTTTTATATAATACGGATGGCAGTGATTCTTGAGAATGCAGTTAGGAGATTCGAAGTACCTATCCGTCGCGGTTACCAGCTGACGAAAGCCAGAAAAATAATTGACCTAAACGTCGTGAAACAACAACTAATAAGGATGAGGATAATAGTCCGAAATAAATAAATTAATATAAATAATACTCATCTCAGTAATGAATTCCAATTAAAATTGTATAATTTTGATAATATATTAAAATAATTTTACGATGCCAATTTTAAGTTTATATTTTTTGGTTACATGTAATAATAGAATTTTTTACCAACTTGTTAGGAGATATTTTATTGATATATAATCGAATTAAGTTTAAGTGTAAATGCAGATTGTTTGTTGTTATCTTTGTCACACGTCCAAAGTTAATTCGTTACGTCGAAAGATCAACGCTCGCAAGAGAGTGGCAGACTTGTGTGCAGAAAAACGAGTGTAAATGTATATTAGTTTTACAAAACGAGATAAAAAGTAATTACTGTATTGAATGCATTCAGAAATTCCAGTTTAACAGCTCCGGGTTAGGTGATCGGTATTTACATATTTAATAAGAAATAACCATAATCTTATCTTACCATGAAGTTGCATTAAATAAATATATCTACAGAATGGAAATTCTAATTTTTCGGTTTCAAGAAGCAACACTGTAGCGTTATTTGTAATATTTCTTGAAAAAAAAATTCACTTATTGTTACATAACTTTACTATTATGTAGAAGAGCCGACGTTTGTTTAATGTAGTTGATTTAAGCTTAAATCACCCCCTTAATAGTATTCTCGAACTGGGATCATGCCTTTTAGAACAGCGATGACTAATGCTTCGCGAATTGTCGGCGAACGGCGGCGTTCAGGCTCTATTTGATATTATGGAAGGTCACGTCGGTGATGTTCTCGAGGTATAACAAAACGAAGTAGTCCAATGTTTTTAGGTCAGAGTTGTAGGTGGACATGTTAGAGAAGGGTACAAAGTCGTAGTCTCTTTGTACTTGGGGACGGGCGCCGATGCTTGCATCAAAACACATAGTCTGACAAAAAACAACCCGAATGCCCCCGAGGGTTACCCAAACTTTTCAGAACATTCAGGTACATTTTCGTATTTACTTTCCGGCCGATATCAGAGATGCGAGGTGCCATGCTGTGGTCCTCACTTGAAACCACACCAATGCCTATAAGCTTGGAACGTCATTTAGTTGTATCCCTCAAGCGTTTAACCGTCCGTGTAAGCAATTTGGTAAGTTTCCTGTTGTCATAATTCTTGTCGGAATCGAGCATGAGTTGTAAAGCGCTGTGTATCCGATCTCGGTCGTGTTTTTTTTTTGGGGGGGGCAACCACTTATCAACGCCCGGAAGCAACTCAGGGATAAGGGTTATTGTCAGTACAGTACGTTAGTGTGGGGATTTAAAGTGTCTTCTTAAGGGGGCGCTTCATCAGAAATTTGTTTACGTTGGACATGAAGACATCGAATTGTAGTCAGGAGGGAAGCAGGCAGACGGAACAGAGTTCCACAGGCGTGCAGTTCTAAGAAAGAAGCTGTGTTCATGGAATCTACCTTTTGATTTAGGCATAGATAAAGAGTGTGGAAAGTTTTTTTACAGTGGATTCAGCTAGGCATGTGTTTTCGTAAAAGATTGGCGAGGGGGTGCCAAAGATTGGGGTTCAATTGAGCACCGTCCATGGAAATAACGATAAAACACAGATAGGCTTGCAACGTCTATTCTGTGGGAGAGTGTTTGCAGGGGAGAGAAACGGATGTCCCCCACTAAGCCACGAAGTCTATTTTGTACTCTGTCAAGGAAGGATAGATTGTTTAAGCAGCTTCCGCCCAGATATGTAAGCAGTATTCTATCCTTGGACGTACTTGGCTTTTATATAGATAGAGAATTGCATCAGTAGTGACATATATTTCGGAACTGTAGAAGGATCCCACCATCTTTACAGCGCCCTTGCCAACAGACTTGATGTACGTGTTCCATTTCAGATAAGGGGTGAAGATCAAGACCAGAGGCTTGTCAATACATTAAACTTCTCCTAGACGAGAGCCATCCATTTCAATTGATGCCAGATGGGGATCAGAGCGTTGATGATGCAAAGATAGTAGTTTGTTTTAGATGCATAAAAGGTAACCAACCACGTCTTCTCCCACTGAACCACTCATTCGAGATCAAACATGACAGAAGCTACTTTTTTCAAATTCTCAGCCATCTGTAGTATATATATATATATATATATTTATATATATATATATGTATATATATATATATGTATATATGTATATATATATGTATGTATGTATGTATATATATATATATATATATATATATATATATATATATATATATATATATATTCGCCACGGACTCGACCATAGAAGATCAGATAAGAAATAAAACGAGGATTTATAAGATCAAGAAATCCAAGCTTGATCGGCTTCGGGGCATGTGGCACAGTTGACGTTGGATTTCTACGGTTCCAGATGATGAGTGTCTGAGAGACACTGTAGGGAAAATGGTGGTCTCTGGATGGAGAACAACAAGAAATCCTGTCCGACATGTTGCCCGAGATGAATGCACATTCTATCGCGAGGTAAGAGTAAGGAAGGTTTCTCTAACGCTCAGCTGTTGCCTGAAAAGCAATATATCGGATTTTAGTGAGGTCGTCCGTAAGGGATGGTATCGGTGACAAAGGCGCAACTCCGCTCGATCTGGCGTTGGACGACTGGTTTGGGATGCGCCACTAACGATGAAAACTCCTTCGCGTGGCTGGTATGCAGAGATTCTCTCCGGGTCGGTAAGAGACTTTACTCAGCTGGTTTGTCGGTTTCGCCTATTTGCAAACGATGCGGCGATGAAGTCGAAACTTTATGTCACGCCTCCGTTTATTGTCGCATCGTTGTGCCGCTGATCGAGTTATTACAGGTCTCATGGTTCGCATACTGAACACATCGTCACTAACTTTGGTTCCTATCAATATCTGTAGCAATTGGGCATCGACAACAAATCCGTCGAACACTCTCATACGCGTGTTCCAAATCACACTTCTCATAACAGCTAGCAATGTCAAACCACAATTCTTTTCTAAGCCTGATTTGGAACACGCGTATGAAAGTGTTCGACGGATCTGAGGATTTCGCTCGCCTGGAACTTATACGAATCGTCCGTTCTAATTGAAGGTTCGTATCAAGGCCGAGAGAGTTAGAATCTCTTCGTCAGATTTTGTTGAAAGTTGGGTGTTAGCTGCGCGTGTCTGTCAGCTGAGAGAAGTAAGTCTTGACTGGTTATGAGATGTACCTTAGGAAAAACAATTTGGGGTAGCAGAAACGAACGTCAGCTCTGAAACGTTTCTTTTTTAAGATTAAATCACGGTTTAGACTAGAGTACGGCCAGTTTTGTAGACCTTTGTGTTCATAACCTAGCTAGTGTGTGATAGTGATCATCAGGTCCTTTTTTAAGTTTATCCCGATTCTTATTGTCCCCATTCCCCTCCCCAATTAGCTGAGAGATCGCATGATTCGCCAGAGATGCGGGTTATCTTGCGAAGTTTTCGTAAGAGTTATTAAAATAAAGCGTTCCAGACGGCATCACCTTTTCGACTGGCGAATCGGCGTATCTGCCGCAGTTTAGTAAATGGGGGGGTGATTACTCACATTGTACATATTTCATTTGTATTTTATATAAATTATTTATTTTCCAACACCCCATTTTTATTGTTTTATTTAGGTTATTACGGTATGATGTGTTTTATTGTGAATGTCAAAAGATTTATATGTAGTATTAATTAAGTTAATATTAATCAGCAGAGACCGTCCCTTCATCCTCCTCATTTTCGGCCTTGTGCCAAATTTTTCTATTTTAACTGTTTTATTTTTAATTCTGAAAATAAATATTACCCCCCTTCCCATTACTCGTGATACGGGATGGTCTCCTTGCAGATGCAGAAAAAAATCATTCCAACACTATTTACATAAAGTCGACAAAAGCAAAACATATCAAAACTATTGCACGTCAAAGCTGATAAGATACAAAATTTTTACACGTTCTGTAAACAAAAGTACGTAAAACTAATTAAAAACGTTATCGACGATTATAAAAAAAATATACATATTTATTCAGAGACAGTAATTAAGACAGCTAAGATATCTAATATTAATAATAGAGTAAGAAAATTTAAAAGAGGCCTACCCTTATCTTAAGTAACATAAACCTAATTTTGAAACGAGAGCTCAAATTATACTCATAAATCCAACTAAACATGAAATAGGAAGAATAAGTAAAATAATGCCAGAACGAACCAATTCACAAATTAAAACTAAATATGAATTACTCCATAGATTAACACAAACAACATTATTAAATTGTTTAATAATATCCATAATAAAAAAGACCGCCTTCACGCAGTTCCATATTACAAGTTACTATAATTATATATACAACAAGACTGTGTTAATCCTAAAATTCGATTCTCTCCTATCTGACCGTCAACCATCCATTAATATTATCAAAATAATACACATCTACTCCACACCTAATAACATACTACAGAAAATCTTAACAGAAACATAATTAAACTGTATATAGATAAAACAAAAATACAGAGAGAAAAAATTAAAACGCATAACAATAAGATATTTAACAAATATAAATGCACAAGTTACAATAAAAACAATAATCGAAATTGAATACACAAATCGGAATGCTCACTTAAACGACAGTGCTTGCAAACAGATAACATGTATAACGCTGCATAAATACACACATATATATATATATATATATATATATATATATATATATATATATATATGCAAACAGATAACATGTATAAAGCTGCATAAAAAACATATATATATATACATAGTCATATATATATATATATATATATATATATATATATATATATATATATATATATATATATATATATATATCCCTTATAACTCCGTGCATAAAAAAGAATAATGTATGTTTATGTGAAAATCGGGTAAATCTAATGCATTTGTCACTAAATTCAAGTACCTCAACCTAAAGTTGTTACTCAATATTTACTTTCAATTTCTACTGGAGACCCCTAGCCCATCTTATAATTGGTTGTAGTTAGACACTTAACTTTAAATCAGAATCATTACTAAGTAAACCCCCTTTGTACCTACTAAGAATATAGCTTAATATATATTTTACTGTTCTGTTTGAATGATTTTACCAATTGTTCTATTCATTAATTTTAATTTGTTATACTTCTTTCTATTTACATATTTCTTTATTTATAATCGCGTGTATATATATATATATATATATGTATATATATGTATATATGTATATATCTATACTCCCTTTCTCTCGTTTATTCATATTTTGTATTTTACATCATATTACAATATACACATTATTTATTTATTTATCATGCATCGTGTATCTTTATTTATTAACTTGTATCTATCACACCTACAAGTGTGTTCAGGTACAATGTATTCATCTATTTGTTTATTTGCTAGTTTCTATTTCTATACCATATATACGTTTTTATGCTATATATATATATATATATATATATATATTTATATATATATATATATATATATATATATATATATATATATATATATATAACTACTTCATTTCCTCACATAGAAAGAATTCATATAGGAAAGTGTAAATTTATACGTAAACTGTAAGTATTTACTTCAAAACTGCTCAATACTTAGGTAGAGCTAGTTAGTAAGTTATAAAATATAAATGGGGGTTAACCTACACTGAATATTTCATCCACTCTCGTACTATTCAGCCCAGAGAGTCCTAGAGTTAAGGAAGCGACGATATTCAGTGTAGCTTAATCGCCACATATATTTTATAACTTACTATATATATATATATATATATATATGCATATATATATGCATATATATATATGTGTGTATTATTAATATTTTCATGTATATATATATGTTTATTTATTTATATATATGTGTGTACTGTTGGTGTGCATGTATATATATATATAAATAAATCTGCATATATATATATATATATATATATATATATATATATATATATATACTAGCTATACCCTGCCATGGCTCAATTTGGGGTAATTGAAAATTCAAATAAAAAGAGGAAATGCATGTTTCTTATATTCTTAG
This sequence comes from Euprymna scolopes, assembly GCF_053919585.1. Lineage (NCBI taxonomy): Eukaryota > Metazoa > Mollusca > Cephalopoda > Sepiida > Sepiolidae > Euprymna > Euprymna scolopes. The sequence continues at coordinate 13,850,195 of NC_136513.1, read as the reverse complement.
TAGAGCAATCCACTCCAAAATTAAAAAAAAGGGGAAAAATGAAAAATAATGCCACTCTTGCAGAATTGGATCCGGATCCTCGGGAGTTACTGTCAACATGGCTTGGTCTCAAACAGCATTCAGTCGATTAAGCCGAAAATTGCTAAAATGGTGAAACACTAGATAGAGTTTTTTTTGTTGTTGTTGTATTAAAAAATGTGAGTTTTTAATTAATATTTTGGTGAAGGGGCGGGTCACTATACACAGATTCGAAAAAGTTGTCCAAAATCGAATAAATGAAAGCAAAGCTAAAGTATATTACGTTTCTTCCAAACCGGATAATTTTTTAGTGCTGTTATTTAATGTAAAACGGTTAATCGGCTCAGAAATCAGTGTTTATCGAGGTATTTTAAAAAAGACGACTGGTCGCGGACTCTGTTGAATACGTTACGTTTGGGAAAATCAGTTAAAAACTATACTAAACAGTGTCAGCCACCCACTGATTATATTTTATCGTTACATAGACTGACATATTCGGTTGGTTTCTGACAATATTTTGTATGGTTTTTAGTTTTAAATCATTTTCTCAAACCTTACATCATCAGCAGTGTCCACCATCCTATATATTTTTCAAATACATTGATAACCACTGTGTTCGAGCCGACTAAACGGTACAGTAAATAAAACGGGGATGTATTATTGAACACAGAAACGAAAAATTGTTGAAAAATAAATATAACAAATAAATGTTATCAAAGGCAAGCTGTTACCTTTCTACCTCACTAGATAAGATTTTAGTGTTTTTATTTAACGTAAAATGTTTAATCGGTTCGAAAACATTTAGTGTTTATCTGTATAATCGAAAAATACAAATGACGACAGACACTGTTGAGCACGTTACGTTTGGGAATATGTGTTAAAACTAAAAAAACTATACAAAATACTCTCAGGAACTCACTCAATATATGTTACCGTGGCATAGGTAGACATGTATTCGGTGGTTGTTAACAGTATTTTGTTATAGTGTTTTTTAGTTTTAACTTATATTCCAAACCTTAACGTGTATAACACAGTCTGTTGCCATTTGTAATTTTCAAATATAGCAGAAAACACTATGTATTTCCAGCCGAATAAATATTTTATATTAAAAATATATATATATATATATATATCTTGGTAATAAAGTAACATATCATGCCTTTGATAATATTTGTTATACATTTATTTTTTGACAACTTTTTCTAATCCATATGTACACTAGTACAAACCCAATAAAAACACTAAAATTATCCAGTTATGTAGAAAAGTAACTTATGAAACCGGGTCGGGGCGTCGAGTCACCCAGTAAGCTCTTCTTCAGCGCGTTGGTGGAATCGTCTTTGCTGCAATGTCCACAAGGCCGGATCTTCTGTGATCGTCTAGAATTTTTGTCTTCGGAGATACCGGGTGCTCGTTGACGGAAGCAGTTCCACAAGTACAAAAAAATAATAAGGAAACATCAGCACATCAAAAGAATTCTGAATAACAAAGACTCAGGAGATTGGGTTATATAAATGTATTTAAAGAAAACCATAAAAGAAATATATACAAACATATATACACTTTGGAGTATCAGTTTGTAAGCAAGCATTAAAACTTCTAAGTGGGCTTCCACTTGCTAGAATTTACAAGTCTATTAACTTAACCCTTTTTAGTTATCGGGCAATAGGGCTTCCACTTGCTGGAATTTACAAGTCTATTAACTTAACCCGTTTTAGTTATCGGGCAATAGGGCTTCCACTTGCTGGAATTTACAAGTCTATCTTTTTAGTTATCGGGCAATAGGCGAGGGGGGAGAGACAGATGAGGTGGCTGGACTCTCTCTGCTTCTAAATCTGAATCTCCTCTCAATCTGTATCTGTATATGATTTAATTCTGACTTTCTTGGTCTTTATATAGTACCGCACTGGGCGGGGCGACAATTACCAATTCCTTCTCGACCAATCAGAATGCTCAATAACCAAATCGTTAGATTCTCCCTCATTGAATAATTTGACTGATGACCAAAAATTGGCCACCTCCCACAATCCAAGAATACTCTAACTCCTCCCCGATCAACCAAAAACGCCCCATGGAAAATAAACAGTTTTATCTCATTGGATAATTCGGAAACTGTGTAATACGCGATAACCGTGTAAGTAAGAAAACTGCGTCCAGAAAAAAAAATGCTTTGTGAATTCTGCCCTTAGATGTGACACTTGTTCATTAACAAAGGAAATTAACAATTTATTGCTCCGTCAACATCCCGACAAAATATGTTATGGAAAATTGAAAAATCACTTGATCTTAATTTCAAATAGTTTTATAATAGCCACCCGAATCAGTTAATATTTGATTCGAAAAAAAAAACATTCTTTGAAGCCGACAAATGCGTGTTTTTAATTTTAACTCCAAAGAATTTATTTATCTTTTGTTTTGGTCTTGTCACAAATATATTTTGTGACGCCAACAATTACGTGTATGTGTGCGTGTGTTTTTTTTTAGTTCAAAGCAATCAAAGGAAAAATATTTCCCTTTTTTGCACTGAATATGACTGTATCGGAATTTGTCACCATCGCTCGACTTGAAAACAAAACGTATGCTTTTTTTTTAAGTTATCATTCTGTCCACTTTGACCAAACCATTTATTATTGTTTTGCTTTAAGGAAAGAAAAAATAGTTTGGCAGAATGTAAGCCAGCAAGGTTCTCTGGTAGTGCCCGGCATAAGATATTAACATTTATCATTTAGTTAACCGGTGTTGCCCGGAATAAAATGTTAATGTCAAATAAAAGCGTCACATCGGCCCTAATGGTCGGACGCTGCCTCTCTTTGGTGTTACATTCGCCCCCACATGGGGTGGCGATTCTCAGTATGAGGACGTCGCCCCATGTCCTCAACAACCAAAGAAATTCTCCCAACTAATACTACTGCGTCTTAACTAAAAGTTAATGGTCACTGACAATTTCACGCTGCCTCTCTTTGGTGTTACAACTTTTCTTGCCTTTGAAAATATTTACTTGCTATATATTAGTTTTTGTTGACAACTTTTTCAAGTCTTTGTGCAAGTACAAACCCAAAGGGGGTATTTTTTCTGTCGAATTTTATTTTTGGTACCGTGCTTAAATTTTAATTTCACGATGTCTTTTTTAGGGGGAGGGTATTTTTTGTACATTAGGTCCAACTCCACAATTTTCGACTATGCTGAATGAGAACATTTCATTTAAAATTTGCAGAGGCAAGTAGTTTTCGAGATATAAAGCCCTGTACTATGAAGTATAATTCACTGGGGTCATGAATAAACATTCGCAACCTCCCCATATCAAGAACTACTTTCGGAAAAAAAAACACCCATGCCTAACCACGTGTTTACACCTTTTACCTGTATTTCGTCTTTTAAAAACGGCTTTTGGAATAAATACCGCCATTCACACCATGTTAAGGACGGCTTTCGGAATAAACACCCCCAATCTTCCCATATTAAAAATTGTGGAGGTGAAGCTAATGTGAAAATTTACCTTTTGTTTTTTAAATAAATTGTTAGTTGAAAGCACAGATTAGTCCAAAACCCCATCTTCTCCCGTTGGTAAGAATGGCTAAAAAATAACGGTTTTCGTGTTAAAAACTTTTCTGTATTTCACCTAGTATGTTCTTGTGCTAATGAACTTACTGACCTGCGCTATTTTTTAAATCGTATTTCCAAGTGTAATTAAAGTTTTATGATATGTTTTTTATTCAATTGTAAGGTTAAAGTACAGAATAGGTATACAACACCCTTCCCTCCCCATGTTAAGAATGGCTTTTTAAATAATAAGGTTATTATTTCAGCACGGGTCACTTTTGGCATGATTACCTCATATGTTTTTCATCCATTCTTTCCAGAGAGAAGGGATGGTGTTTTGTAACTATTTTTTGCTTTCAACTAACAAATTTTATTCAAAAAAGATATCGTGAAATTATAAAAAAAAATAAAAACAGATTGTGAAACTTGAATTTAACTTGAAAAAAAATAACGTGAATGGCGCGTTAAACATGGTAGTCAGAGCTTATTTGTCAATAAGGTCACGTTAGTCGATTAATGTATGCTAATGCACTTACTGTTCCGCGCTATTTTTTTAAAATCGTATGTCCAATTTTAATTAAAGTTTTATGTTTGTTTGGTTTTTTTTTTAGATTAGGTCCTCCTCCACAATTTTCTTTTAAATCACGACTTTTATATGTTCCGGAGTATGATGCATACGGAAATCGCATTGAAATTTTGAAGAAGTAAGTCGAAAACTTATAAAAGTTGTCATTTAAAAGAAAATTGTGGAGGTGGACCTAATCTAAAAAAATTACCGTTTTTTATTCAATTGTATGGGTAAGGTACAGAATAGATACAAAACACCCTCTTCTCCCCATGTTAAGAATGGATTTTTAAATAATAACAGTATTATTTCAGCACAGATCAAAAAGTTCACGTGCACCAATTTCTTTATAAAGAAAACGCATTCATATTTTCTTATATAAAACAACTTCTGTAAAAAATTTAGAAAAAACGCGTAATTTCAATTTCTGTTAAAAAAAAGTTATCTTTTAAAAAAATACGGTAAAATACTCGCAAAAACAAAACATTAATCTGTACTTATGTAGAGAGTGATCCGTGCCGAAATAATAACGTTATTCTTTAAAAAGCAAATCTTAAAATGGGGAAGGGAGGGCGTTTTGTTCCTATTCTCTACTTTTACTTTACAATTGAATAAAAAACATATATAAAACTTTAATTAAATGTGGAAATACGATTTAAAAATTAGCGCGGATCACTCTCTGCATTAACACCGAAAGTACAAAATAGTTAGAAAACATCCTCCCTCCCCATGTTAAGAATGACTTTCTTAATAATAACGTTAATGCTTCAGTACTGTTCCTTGTCTGCTTAAGTTTAACTTTGTTTAGTCAATTGTTAGGTGAAAGTACAGAATAGTTACAAAACACCCCTCATTCCATGTAAAGAATGCCTTTCTAAATAATAACGTCATTATTTCAGCAAGGTAGCTTCTCTGCGTAAGTACTATGTGTTCTTCATTATATTGTTAGGTGAAAGGACAGAATAGTTACAAAATGCCGTCCCCATGTTAAGAATGTTTTTTTTTAAATAACATTATTTCATTACGGTATTTTTATGAATAAGTACTATATATGTTTGTTTATTAAATTGTTAGCTGAAAGTAGAGAATAGATGCAAAACTTCCTCCCGATGTTAAGATTAGCTTTCTATATAACGGTATTATGTCAGCACGGTATCTTCTCTGCATAAGTACCATCTTTTGAATATTAAATTGTTAGGTGAAAGTATAAGATAGTTACAGACCAACCTCGCCTTCCCATGTTAAGAATAGCTTTCTTAATGCCATTATTTCAGCACGGTACCTTCTCTCTATAAGAATCATCTTTTCTTTAATAAATTGTAAGGTGAAAGTATAGAATATTTACAAAACGCCCTCCCTATGTTAAGAATACCTTTCTAAGTAAGGTTATTATTTTAGCACAGTACTTTCTCTGCATAAGTACCAGGTTTTGTTAATTAAATTGTTAGGTTAAAGTACGACAGAGAGTGATCCGTGCTGAAATAATAACGTTATTATTTAAAAATAACATTCTTAACCTGGGGAGGGGAGGGTGTTTTGCACCTAATCTTTATTTTAACCTATAAATTGATAAAAAAAAACATATCATAAACTTTAATTAAACGTGGAAATACGATTTAAAAAATAACGCGGATCATTTCCTGCATTAGCACCACATAGTATTTAAGCACGTTAACAATACGTACATTTTCTTCGAAAACACCTGTACTTTCCCCTAACAATTTATAGTGTTAATAACGAAAAAAAATCCTATTTCCTTATATCGAAACAAAAAAAAACAGAAATAAAAAACGAATTCGATTTAAAAAGCAAGATAGCATTTTTTTGCCTAAATCCTAAGTAATAGGACTCACCTATTCGCCTAAATAATGAACATATCTCTTATGCATTATTACTTGTACCTCAATGCAGATTACACCTTCCCCCAAAATGCCTGCTGTCCGACTTTTTAGATACTGTTATACAGGTCTTTATTTGCGATCCTTTTTCACACCTAATCCTTTTTTTTACTCTTCAACATTCTTTTTTCTCTTTTTCGATTAATATGCGTTTCAAGCAGTTGAGAAATAAATACTATAACTATATTTCATTTACCGATATTTTTCTTTATTTTACCTAAAGCTTTCAGTTAATTAACACTCTTATGTTAATTTGTTTATCTCTCATTATTCTTAGTTTAATTAAACACTATTTCGCTAATAATATTTTTTAAATTTTATAAAATATGCCTCATATTTGATTCATGTTTTCCATATACGATGCTCCTCTATTCTTATCGTCTATATAACCTTTTAATTATTTTCTCTCAATGTAGAACTTCCACCGCAGCTCAGTCCCTCCTATCTTTTTGCCACTCATTCTCGTTTTCTCTGTCTCTGGTTTTCTAATGAACCTTTGCCACCTGTCATGTTTCCGTCTCTTATATATTCTCTATTTTTTATTTCTTCTTTGTGTTCTTGTTGAAATTCCACTTAGAGCTATTGTTTTAGATTTTTTACTCTTAATTTCATTTCCCCATAATAATTTTTCAAATCAGTAAATAAAATATTTCGATGCAATGGAAATAATTGGATTGTTTTGTTTAGATATAAAGTTTAATTATATGATAACATCTATAATTAAGTATTGATTACATTCCTTGACCTTGATACGTGCGTTGCACACTGGATCCAACTTATTTTTCCTTGTTTCAAATGAGTCATAAAATTATTCCTCTTAAATGTAGTAGTTGGATGTGTATTACACTAGTTTGGAGTAAATAATAAAATGCATACGCCTCCTGTTAAATCAATGTGTTTTTCATTGTTATTTTCATTTGAGAATTAATTTCTCTATAATTTGCTTACTTATGACTAATGTATACGTGTTTTTTTCATATTGTTCATGATAAATCAGGATTAAAATACGCGTAAACCTCTGTTTGTTTGTTTTTTTTTTTTTGCTAAAATTTAAATCATAACTATTATAACGGTGTTAATTCGTCGGTTGCGAAAATGACCGTTATAATTCAACTATAATGCAGGTTCGGACATGTTTTGACCGATTCAAGCTCAGATGTATTATTTTCCTGAATAATGGGTACCTGTGGATTTGCAAAGAACTTTGCAGCTAATTCTAACCTATGCGACGAAGGGCATCAACTCCCCATATTTCCTCCTATAACACAGAACAAGCTAGGTAACATACATATATCCGTGCAGGAGGTCGCAAATTTAATAAAGAACCTAGATTCCAGTAAAGCAACTGGACCTGATGGCATCCCAATTATAGTGTTAAAAAGCTTCAACCAGAACTTGCTCCCATACTTACGAAACTATTTAAGCGCTGCCTTCAGGAGAAGTGCTTTCCGACTCCCTGGAAGACCTCATCAGTTTGCCCTGTATTTAAGAATTCAGGTGATAAGTCATCTCCCTCTCAGTACAGACCAATAAGTCTCCTGTGTGTTATGAGTAAATTACTGGAATCCATATTAAATAGAGAAATAGTCAACCACCTCAGCAGGAATAACATTCTTAGTTACACACAATATGGTTGCCGCTCTGCAAGATCTACCGCAGATGTGCTGACGGTTATATCCCACAGGATTAGTGAATCTCTTGACAAAGGCTTCCTTTCTAGGGCAATTGCTCTTGACATATCACAGGCCTTCGACAAGGTATGCCATAAGGGTCTACTTCACAAGATTTCCAGCTACGGTCTAACTGGGAATGTTTTCTCAATCATTACATCATTTCTCACCGATAGGCTCATAAGAGTAGTGGTAGATGGACAAAAATCGGAGGCCTGCAATGTAAATGCTGGAGTCCCTCAGGGGTCCATCCTGGGCCCAACTCTCTTCATGATCTACATCAATGACCTCCTAAACACATACTTAAATCATTCGTTGACATCTATGCTGATGACACGACCATCTACGGCAACACATCAAAGGGTGTAAATGAAAAAGTTCTCTCTGATTCTCTCTCCTCTGATCTCGAGCGCGTGGTTCAGTGGGGGAAGATGTGGCTGGTTACCTTTAATGCATCCAAACCAAACTCCTATCCTTACATCATAAACGCTCTGATCCTCAGCTGACATCAATTGTGATGGATGGCTCTCGTCTGGGTGAGGCCCGGTGTTTTGATCTGAAATGGAACACGCACATCAAGTCTGTTGCCAAGGTCGCTGGAAAGATGGTGGGATTCTTCTACCGCTCCAGAAGATATCTCACTACTGATGCAATTCTCTATCTATATAAAAGCCAAGTACGTCCAAGGATGGAATACTGCTGCCATATCTGGGCAGGAGCGGCCAAAAACAGCCTATCATGCCTTGACAGAGTACAAAATAGACTTCGTGGCTTAGTGGGGGATGCCCTTTTCTCTACCCTGCAACCTCTCTCCCACAGAAGAGACGTTGCGAGCCTATCCTTGTTTTATCGTAATTTTCATGGCAGGTGCTCGTCTGAACTCAAATTTCTGCCCCCCTCGCCAATCTTTCACGAAAAACACCCGTCTAGCTGAATCCACTGTGGAAAATTTCACCCACTTTATATCTGTGCCTAAATCAAAACGCGGATTCCATGAACAAAGCTTCTTCCTTAGAACTGCACGCATGCGGAACTCTGTTCTGTCCGCCTGCTTCCCTCCGGACTACAACTTGGATGTCTTGAAGTCCAATGTTAGCAAATTCCTAATGAACCTCCCCTTAATTGAACACTTAATCAAATCTCCACACTAACGTAATGTACTTGCAATAACCCTTATCCCTGAGTGGCTTCCGGGCCTTGATAAGTGGTGATCACTGTGTGAAAAAAAAAAGCTGTGCTGCTAGCTTTGTCATTTCCTCCGTACAAATAAAAAAAATGATAGTCACTTTTCGACTTTTATTCGGTTAGAATTTTTTTTGGTCATTATAATGCTAACGAAAATGCTAATGGAAGACCCTAGGACTAACAATTTTTCTGTTGTTTTCTTGTTGATCTGATCCATTTTACCAGCTTATGATTCAGGAGATGTTTGTCGGATTATAATAACGCGAGACAGACACACTCATATTTTTTTTAAAAATGATAGTGGAGTTCTTGAAATAATTAAGCAAAATTAGCAATATCACAATGATATCAAAAATTAAATAGAACAACCCCTGCTACGTCGATAAAAATATTTTATAAGTATAATATTTTAATAAGTATTTTAGAGATCATACACCGACAGAACGAGTATAATCTGAGACCAAAAAAACTCGCAAACGCGAATACAGATTTACACAGTTAGGATCGCGCAAATATCTGCATAGAAGTAAGCACAAAGATCACTAACCGACCGAAAATTTGAGTAATAGAATATGTGCCGCCAACATGCTAGAAAAAGCAATCGGTTTTATTAACCTGAATTAAATTGTTTTCCCTTTTTCCGAAAATATTTATCGCAAATGTTGTCATACATATATAATAGTCGTCGAAGAACGAGTGCAGAGTAAATTGTGTTCGCTAGTAGTTATTTCATAACTACAATTCTACTCCCTGACGATCTTTCCTATAAAATATTAGACTCAATGTGTTGCTATAATTTTTCTGTAACGCAAACACAATAACATTATAGTTGAGGTAATGCATATGTTTCTGCTTGTGACTCATAAATAAAATAAAAAAGGATCAAAAATGCCCTACACATTATATTTATACGTGCTGTTTGTTGTGTGTGTGTGTGTGTTTTCCAGGCGTTAGCCTAAGATGTTTAACAACGCAGTGATTCAGTTGCGTATTTGTATACTTCTTATCTCGTGTTTGATTGTGTTTTGACATAACTTTTTTGTGTTTTGTTCTCTCCTTCACATGACAGGTATGCACATTTCTTAGAAATCTAATATTAATAATGTTTGCACGTGCAATGCTTACGTCTTATAAAATCGTCTATCAGTGAGTTTTACCTGCATTTAATTCTTTATGCAAATTCTATTGAAGAAAATTGAAATCTTTTGATGGGCAATAGCATTCAGCTCTTATGTGCATGCCGAACAAAACGAAAAGCTAGACAAGTAAAATAAGTGTCATAGATTACTATAGCCGCAGCTTTATAGAACAATCCGTTTCCTTGGTAAAGGTTCGGGCAACGTAGTAGATTGTTGGCTATTCATTTAATATAGTCATTGTTAGAATACAAATTTAAACCGGATCTACTTCTCTCTTCAACTCTTTTTTCAAGAGTATACTGATTTTACACTGTCGATCTCCAGTAATTTACTTTATATCTCATATTCAAACCATTCGATTATTTTCAAATCCTGAATACTCTGTAAGTATTATTTCTTAGCATCTATAGCGCCATTGAATTAATTAGCAAAACTAGTGGGTGTGTATGATGATTGCATGAATGTCAGAAATTTTCCGAAAATAAAGCATAGGTATTACGTAATTATCTCCATTATGTATAAATGCATTTGTAATGTGTAAGAAATATGTGTAGGCACAATCTCGCACATGTATGTAAAACGACAAGCTTATTTCTTTGCAATTCTGTTCAGTGTTCTGAGTAAACCATTTCGGCATGTATTGATAAATCTTTACTTTTTCTCAACCGACATTTTAACAGCACAATCTTGTAAAGCTAAGAAATAGCAAAGAATAGAATATAATGCAGACTAGAAGATCTCAAGGCAAAGATGATTTAATTCAACATTATTATTTTGTGAAAAGAAACTGGAACACACAATAAAACGTGCGTATATCTAACACAGAATAGTGTATTGAATCCATAATACATTTAATATAAAAGGATCACCTATTCTTGTACAATTCAAAGTAGTTTATATGTTTTCCAAGTATACAGCATAAATTATGCAAGGTAAAATTTTACAGACACACGATCATGTATAAACCATGAACGCTACATATTTTTTTTATGATTATGATACCGCTCTTGTTCCCCTAGTATTTCAGGCAGTATTATTTTACTAACAACTACTTACGAGTAAGGGGAAAATATTATATTATAGAGATGGCTGTCAACTGTATTAAAGATATTTCCAAAATTAATGGAGAGCATTAAAGAATAATCTGTATAATATTAGTTCATCATTTTTCCGGTGCTTATATTAAGAATGCCAATTTTCTATTTCAATTATTATAAGGGTAGTGAAAATGTGTATCTGCTCTATGGATAACAGCCATACACACCTGACAAACATATAAACATAATCATTACGTCTCTATTTTTTATACATAGTGCTTTTAAGAAAGTCTAGATTGTATATTTCGTCGGAACATTTATTCCTACGCAGCGATAATTAATAGAAATTAAATAATAGTCATATAAAACTAATGTCGTGGTTCGGTTATCAAAAGAGTCTGTGTGTTTCTCAATTGATAATCGTAAAACTCACAATTGTCTCGATATGATACGCGATTATACCGTTGCTTAATAGTATAATTAATATATCCATAATCATTTTCTTACTTAAAAGGTAGAATAAATTGTTTAGGTATGCTTTATTATGCTTTATCTCTTTCGATATTTCGTAATCTTCGTTCGTTCGTATCCTGATTCGTTAATTTGAAGGGTTTATATCTCCTTTCAGGTCAACAACAAAATTGTTAATAACAATCGCCGTTTAATATAATCTCCCCAAGATCTCTTAAGAATCTATTTTGTAGATTGCATTTTCCCTTCGAGTAAATCTCTTCACATGAATAATTCGACTTCATCAAAGAATATTTTCTTGCTATCATAGATCGCAGCATTCATGTTAAATTACTATTGAATTGAAATGCAGAGAAAAAGATGTGATATACGCAGTTTGGTATGAATGCTCATACAGTTGTCATTACAGATCGTTTACATTCCTTAAACTTTGAAAACTGCCTACACGTTATATCCGGATCATGTGTTTGATGTCAGTAATTTTCAATTTTTCCATCAACAAATATTGTTTTTGTCATCATAGATCCCCGTGTCTATTTTCAAAGAGGTATCGAGAAGAATTCGCTTATACGGAAATGCACATTCTATTAACGCATTTTTCAACTGCCTTCTCATATTGTGCTTGTTTTCACTGTCGTTCCAATTCTTTTGATTGAGGTAAGTGCTTAGGGAAACATAACGTATTTGCTGCCGGTATATCTTATATCGCTGTGAGAGACGATCGCGCTTTTTACACTTGTTATTAAATTTCATTCACAAACTTCTGATAGTTCAAAACCATAATATATCCAATATTATAAAACGGTTTAAATCATTGCCCAGCTGTTTAGTATTGTGTTCAGCTAAGGTTTTTCAAAAGATGTAACTTTGGGAGTTTACTCTTTAAAATTGCTTTTACATTTTCATTAATTTTCTATGTAAAATTGAGTGTAGCGTTCGGGTATTGGTAATATACTCAACAAACAATACTCAAGGGGAAATTATATATTTATGTAATAAAAGTTCTGAAAGATCGTCACCCCCCTGTTTTGTACGGCACTAGCAGTCAAGAAAATAAAGAAATGGGGGATGACGGCTTTTTTTCTGTATATTATTGCAATATTGTTAGCTGGCGTGCAAGTGGCGTGTTTCTGGTTTTAAATAAAACGTCTGGCATTTCAGGGCCTCCAGTGGTGTTGTTTACATACACATATAAAACACACCCAGAGACGCACACATATATAATTACATTTTTACATTTTAAGAATGAATTACAGTTTTAACATCTTTTATATTTTATCATAGTTCAACTTAGTTTCACAATGCACCATCTATCATGCTGACAAAGAAAACACTTGCAGTTTTAAACTTTTAAATTCAGTGTAACCTATATAGAGTAAAACAGAAATATATTGATTAAAATAAGCATTATCAAAATCCACACGGTTTTGAAGGGTTTGTTTAGCAACGTCGAATATTTTCGTGGAGAGGAATTGGCCCTTTTTCGGGGGACTAATGCTGGGTATTATTGGCAAATTTTCTAAAGTATTTCCTACATTTTTGGACAGTACTTCATCGCTTTAATTGTTTCGTGCATTAAAAGACCGGTCGCAGATAATCATCATGTCGTACTTCTGGTGTCACTTTTGATTATAGAAGTGTCGTGGACCTAGGTCGGATTCTTCCCAGCGTGCTAAATCTCGACTGTTGTAAAGAACCCATTTCTCTATAGAAAGTCAGAACTCGGTCAGGAAAATTGTCGTTTCGTAGTAGAAATATTAAAGTCATAATGGTGTTTCTTTTTGCTGTTATTAAATTTGCGAGGGGGCATCCATTTCTAATTTTTTTCTGTCTCTCTCAAGTGGTTGACAAATGTCGTATGAGTAGAGTCTGATTCAGAAGCATGTTTTGAACAATTTCGCATGGATTGTATCAGTTAAGATAAAAATGAAATGTAATAAGTCCCCAGACGTACCCCTCCACGGTACTATATACCGATACTCCAAAGCTGACTGGGATAGCTTCCGTACATTTATATCTGATCTACATCTGCATTCCATGTTTAAAAAGGATGTGTCCTCTATAGTATCAGACCTGACCGAATGGTTAATTTTACGCATATACCGATTCATACCATCTAAAAAATTCCAACAAAAACGTACCAGCCAGACATGGTTCTCCCCAGAATGTGCTGCTGTCATCGCGCACAGAAATCATTTTTCTATAGCTACCAACGTTATAGATGCACTGAGACTAAAGCTGCTTTCACGAATGCCAGCAACCACTGTAAAAGAGTAATAAAACATGCAAGAGAGCTATATAGCCAGTCTGTAAAATTCAAAGAAGCTGATCAGCGGCTTGGTTCCCATAAGTTTTGGCAAATAAAAAATAGGATCCTGAACAGAAGTGTGCGTTCTATCCAAAGCATTATGAACGGACCAGATGTCATCTCCTCAGCTTCAGATAAGGCCACACTATTTGCCAAGAACTTTTCAGCTAATCATATGCGACGAAGGCCATCAATTCCCCATATTTCCTCCTATTACACAAAACACGCTAGGTAACATACTAGGAAACATACAGATATCTGTGCATGAGGTCGCCAAGCTAATCAAGAAGATTAATTCCAATAAAGCTTCTGGTACTGACGGCATCCCAATTATAGTGTTACAAAAGCTTCAACCAGAACTTCCTCCCATACTTACGAAACGGTTCAAACGTTGCCTTAACGAAAAGTACATTCAAACACCCTGGAAAAGCTTATCAGTATGGCATGTATTTAAGAACTCAGGTGCTAAGTCATCTCCCTCTCAGTACAGACCAATACGTCTCCTGTGTGTGATGAGTAAGTTGCTGGAATCCATATTAAATAGAGAAATAGTCAACCACCTCAGCAGAAATAATCTTCATAATGACACCCAATATGGTTTCCGTTCTGCAATATCTACCGCAGATGTGCTAACCATTATATCGCATAGGATTAGTGAATCTCTTCACAAAGGTTTCCTTTCTAGGGCAATTGCTCTTGACATATCATATCGTAAATGTATAGCATAAAGGCCTACCCACAAGACCTTCAGTTACGGTATAACTGGAAGTATTCTCTCTATTATTAAATCATTTCTCTCTGATAGGCTCATAAGAGTAGTGATTGATGGACAAAAATCAGAGGCCTGCAGTATTAATACTGGAGTCCCTCAGGGGTCCATCCTGGGCCCAACTCTCTTCGTGATCTACATCAATGATCTCCCTAAACATATACTTAAATCATTCGTTGGCATCTGTCATGTTTCCGCATGCTGATAACACGACCATCTACAGCAACACATCAATGGATGTAAATGACAAAGTTCTCTCTGATTAGCTCTCTTCTGATCTCGAACGAGAGTTTCAGTAGGGGAAGACGTGGCTGGTTACATGTAATGCATCTAAAACCCAACCCCTATCTTTACATCATCAACGCTCTGATCCCCATCCATTTAAATGGATGGCTCTCGTCTAGCAGAATCTCCATGCTTTTACAAGCTTCTTTGTTTGACCTTCATTCCTGATCTGAAATGGAACAGGTACATCAAGTCAGTTGCCAAGGTCGCTGGAAAGATGGTGGGATCCTTCTACCGCTCCAGAAGATATCTCACTACTGATGCAATTCTCTATTTATATTAAAGCCAAGTACGTCCAAGGATGGAATACTGCTGCCATATCTGGGCAGGAGCTGCTAAAAACAGCCTATCCTGCCGTGACAGAGTACAAAATAGACTTCGTGGCTTAGTGGAGGACACCATTTTCTCCTCCTGCCACCTCTCTCCCACAGAAGAGACGTTGCGAGCCTATCTTTGTTTTATCTTTATTTCCAGGGCAGGTACTCGTCTGAACTCCAATCTTTGGTTCCCCTTCGCCATTTTTTTTACAAAAAAAACCCGTCTAGCTTTATCCACTGCCAAAAACTTTCCCCGCTCTTTATCTATGCCTAAATCCAAACGTAAATTCCATGAACAAATTTTCTTTCTTAGAACTGCACGCCTGTGGAACTCTGTTTCGCCTGTCTGCTTCCGTCTTGACTACAACTCGGATGTGATCAAGTCCAACGGAAACAAATTTCTGATTAACCGCCCCTTAAGTAGACTCTTTAAATACCCACACTAACGTACCGTACTTAGGATAACCCTTATACCTCAATGGCTTCCGGGCCTTGATAAGTGGTGACGACCTTATAAAAAAAAAACCCAAAACACTAGTTTTTATTTATCCACTATCTTAAATAATACGAATTATACTAAATTTCCTCTACAACCGATTATTAAACATATTAGCGCGTATTCTAGGTGGGTTTCTCATATTGATAAGTGGTGACCCCTGTGCAAAAAAATAACCACATTCATTCGATGTAGTGTAGTATTCGACCAGCTCTTTTATTCTTGAACGATTTTCAAATATAAAAACAAACATTGGGTCGATGTTACACGTTATATCTTTCAGCTGGAACTTTTTGAACTTGTGATTGTGTATTGAAAACTTATGAATCTGGCTGACATTTTGATCAGTTCATATAATTTTTTGTGAAGTATGCTTTCGTTTGCCCCGATTGCTGAAAATGGGCATTAAAAATGTTATTTAAACTGTCGTTTGCGCTCATGGTGTATTTCACTTCCTCTAATAGACTGTTACTAATAAGCGATTATTACATAATATTTAAAATAATAATTCCGTAAGGGGAAGAGATGAATCTGGAGCTACGATCGAAACAATGTGAGAATATAGGAGAATATAAGTATCTTCGACATTATTATAAAAGGTTAATAACTTTACTTTATTGTAAAGTTATTAACCTTTTATAATGCCTGAAAACCACAGTCAAAATCTACAGTCTATATACTTAAACAAAAACTATAAAACACAAAATAACGAAAAAAAGATAAAGAGTATTTCTGTAGTCAATGCATCTAAACATTCTTTCAGGTTTTACAGTTTCATAGTGTAAAAGATGAAAACGAGATGAGATTAAATCGTACATGAGTATATATAAATATTCTTATGCTATGGATTGTTTTTTTATTTCAATTCTTGCTTACTTTCTTACATATAAGGTTTTAATATACAGGGTGTTCCAAAAGTCTTGGGCACATTTTGACATTGAATATATTAAAAACTATTAAGATATTGGATCTAAAAAGAAATGAAAATTATCAAAAGCCTTATAAAAAACTTAATGCATTTAGCTTTAAAAATGTACCACTTTCATGTTTTTACTATTCAGAGTTATGAATAATGAAGATTGAAATGTGCCCAAGACTTTTGGAACACCCTGTATTTTAATATATAATTATATTTGAGGCAGGTGTTTACTTCCTGGATCTAACCTGAACGTTGCTAATTTGTGCGAATCTTATAGGAGCATTTCTAATACACAATTGAAAATCATAGGAAGCATACCTCAGAAGACAGATCATCGCTCAGAGGTAATAATAATAATATTCACATATATGAATTTGCAATTCTAAAAGTGTTTAATAGTTTATAAGTTATATCGCGAATTACTAATATATTTTATTGTTTTAAATAGTTTCTATGTCATGATAAAAATGATTTTCCATTCGATATATGATTTGAAAAGTGAAACAGGAAGTAGTATTTTCCCGGTTTTACGAGGGAGATATATATATATATATAAATATATATATATATATTTATATATATATATATATATATATATATATATATATATATATATATATATATATACCACTGGCATTAAATAGAGACAACAGGATTATTTATGACATATAGTAAATATTCATGAAGGATAATTTTGAATTATGCCATTATGACAAATCCTCTGCCACCTTTTCCTGAGCTGATGGTATCGTTCTTGTAATAAATGCTCACATAAATTGCAAGTTTGTTTCAATGCATTGCCAAATAATGCAAGGGAATAGAGTTTGTAAATTTACACGGAGAAACAGAATAAATCACTGTTTTACCGAAATATAGCTATACAGCGTAAACTCATATAACAGCTCACACAATTAATTTATTCAGGGCATGAAGTGGGTTCCTCGAGATATTAGTAGTCGGCATTGAAACACAGAACCGGGTTTGTTTGAGCGGTTTTCGTAAATCACAGCACCATTATAAAAGCAAACACGGTTCGAATATCTGCTAAAGTAAACATTATTTATGCCCCTCTAGTCATTTTATATTGCTTTTATTGTAACGCATCGACTAAAAGCTAGAAAATGTTTCAACATCACGGAATGTCTTCATTACAGGACATTGCCTGCTTCCCCCCAAATATCATTCCTCCGTCCAACTACTTTCCTACCCTCTATATTTTATAAAATACAAAATAAAAATCTCTAAAAGTGTCTGGTAATGTCAAGCGATTATATACTGGCCTACCCAATTCATGATTTGAGGATATGTTGAATGGCAAGAAAGTTAGAGGGAAGCCAAAAAGAAAAGGGAGAAAAATATTTTAGTTGTATAACTCTCGACAGTTAGGCGTCCATCAACAAACTTCCCCTGGATCGAATGGTATGGAATACACAAAGTCCCGCAATCCGCACCAAGTCGACGATGCAACCCATGATGATGTCAATGTTTAGACTATTGTTCTCATTTATGGCAAGTGCGAGAATTGAAATTAATATATGATTACAAATTAATAGAATATAAAAATAACAATCTTCTTGAAATTCATATTTCGATCCGGCAAAAGAACGAGACTAATAATAAAATCACAAATTATTTCAGAAATATGGATAACGGTATAGGGCCAATCCAACGTTGTATTCAGTATATGTAACGTTTGAAATATCTCATATATACGTGAGTTTTATATTAAAGTTTTCAAAACAGGTTTACCGGCCATAAAATACAATGTTTAACTTGACATCACCTGAAACTTTGTGAAAATATAATTCAAAATGAAAAAAATTAGTGTAACAGTCGCAAACACCAGAATTTATAACTTAAGATTTTAAAATTTCTGAAAGATAACCAATATCATATTTTTATCCTAAGCCTGTTTAGCGTTCATAGAACATAAATATATCAGTCGGTTATTGCATAAATTTAGAAACTATCAGAGATGTTTGATAAAAATACAAACTCGTAGTGATAGATACCGTTACTCTTTTATATTTAAGATATTGATTAGCTATTACAAAACAACAAGTAGAAAGAAACAATATCAGTGATATATGCACTCTACGATACAGGCATCAAGTAAAAGAAATACGAGAGCTTATACTTTTTTATATACAGAAATCTTTGTTTTATTGCTAATCTATCTCATTAAAATAGTGTAAGTATACTAATGAAACATTAATTTATTCAAATAAATCCTGAAATAAGCAGCACTTTTTTCTTTAATACCCACACACACACAATCACACACATACACACGCGCGTGCACACACCCATCCACCACCCACACACACATACACACATGCACACACACACACACACACACACATATATATATATATATATATATATATATATATATATTATTACATTTTCACCCCCAACAAGGCACGTTTCCACTTTAATGTTGGGGGCTACTTCAGGAACCTAAGTTGCAGGGACACTATGTAGCGAGTTTAGCAGCAACATGTCTATTCACATCACACTTGCACTTATGCATGTCAGTACAGTTGAAAAAACAGAAAACTGGAAGAGAATCCCAAAGGCATAAAGTTCCGGGTAAGAAGCTATTGGAATATAACCCTTCTTACATTAAAGGATCTGAATTGTTTAGCGGTAGGACTTCGCTGCTTGTCGGATTTGTTGTGGATATTTTCGTTGAGGAGGTACAAGGGATCATAATTCATCAGACCATTAACGATTTAAATACTTGTAAAACAGGCAGAGGGACGCAACATTTCGTGGATGTGACAGGAACTGGAGATTAGATGACAGTTCAGGACGTATTCGGTTGGCGACTCTCTTTTGAACCTGCTCAGGAACGAGAGATTAGTAGTAGATGTGCCAGCCCAAATGTGACAGCAGTACGCCATACATGCGCGAATAGAGGCTTTGTAGAGTTACAGGACACTTTAAGTCGCAAGTCACTTTCTTGCACGGTATAGAGAACCCGCTTTGGCAACGATCTCGATGTATCTATTATAACTCATGTTTCTTGTAACGTTAAACCAAGGAGCTTGAACAAAGTGCTTTAAAGTAAAGTATTTCTAGCCTTAACTATTGGTGCTTATTAAGGTTTTATGCAATTATTAAAGTAAACGAGCAGCGTTGGCAACGTGTAAAGTTCCCATCTATTTATGACCCTATCCAACTACAGACTGAGGTTCTTCGTCTAGGGTTTCAGCTATTACCTTAAAATGCTTCATTAGTATTCCCCATGGTCTTCTCATGAAGAGTCGATGTTGTCTCGCATTTTCATTTGGTTTGGTATGCTGTAAATTCTTTTTTTTAATATTAGCAATTTATTTGAAGCTTCTTCTTTTGAATGGTAAAAAAACTTAGGATGCCAATATTGAATTAAATTATAGTTACATCGTGTTAAATACAGGGGGGCACGTTAAAACTTACTTTGCTGAATGGAGATGGTATAAAATCTTTTTTTTTTACTGCATTAACCCATAGACAATATAATTCTCTATCTTTCGGAAATGAAAATATTGTCACTTTGGTACTTTACGATAATTTCCTCGGCAATTTGGAATGATGCACCGTGAAGGCATTTTAATAACAAAAAAACAAATATTACACTGACTTCTAGACGTTACGGTGACTACCGGTGACTACCGGTGTCAAGCAACTAAGGGACTATCCGTGATGACGTCAGCAGATTATATTATTTTTGCCCACCGGCCATCTTGTCTTTTAAGACGGTCTTGGGCGTACGCCCATTTAGGAGAACCTGAATTTTTCTCTTATTTGAGAAGGATTTAATTGTGTTAAATATTCCTCCAGTAATACCATAGGAATTTATTTTCATGAGAAGACAATCGTGTCATACCCTGTCAAAAGAATCGGTTATACCTTGAACTACTGCCCTCCTTTCTCCTGCCTTGTCAAGTGCTTGGTATAATGGTTCAGAGATTACAGTTAAAATACCTGCAGTAGAACTGCTTGCCTAAATCTCAATTCTTGGTTAGACAGACGTTTAGCAGACGTAAGGTCGTGGATTACAGCTTCATTAATTAAGGACTCAAATATTATGGCGAAAATAGGAAGGAGACTAATTGGGCGATAATTAAATGGGTCAGTTCTTTAGCAAGAGTTTTTCGAAACTGATACCACAGAAGCTGTTTTCCAGCAGCAAGGAAAAAGCGATTCTTTTAGGCATTTGTTAAAGAGGTTAGGGTGAACTGGAAAAACCCTCATTGGAGCATATTTTCATAGCGCAACCGACATGAGATCAAGTCCACATACTTTCAAGTTATATATATATATATATATATATATATATATATATATATATATATATATATATATATATATAATTACACTTAGGAATATACAGAAGTAAATATTCCCATCATAAAAGAAAGGCTTTTATTATTTATTATTACAAGTAACATGCGTTTAAAAAAAGGGTATAAGAAAATGAAAGCAAAATAAACAAGAGAGGCAGCTGACTTGTTTAGCACGTGCTTTTTAAATCTGTAAAGCGTGGTTAAAACAGGGACATAAGAAATGTGTACATTTAAAATAAAATCACGTTGCGTTTCGTTAAAGGTGAAAAAAGGCGATAAAATAAAACAACGATACGGTATTTTTCTCTCGAACACGATAATGCTATCACACGCAAGCATACGTGATATTCCCTTTGTTTGCAGTGGAAAACATTTTCAACTGACCTCGAACGATTTCCAAGATCTTTAAATGGAAGATTGAGTAAGCGTACCTCAGAATTTTAAGCAAGTAAGGTTGAAATTTGGTACACTTGACGTGTTTTTAATGAGATAGTAAGTTATGTAAGATCCGTACGCGTTTGCAAGTACGTCTGCTGCTCGGTATGCTCCGCTTCTGATTTTACTCGGCACGTGCTGTTTTACCCTTCCATCCAATATAAATGATACACGCTATTGGCACTGCAACTAGATTGAAAAAAGTAAACTTCATCATTATTATGACGGGAGGGTCTTGATAATAGAAAGAAAACATTTCTTTCTTTATTTATTGCGGATTAATATCCTCATCTTTCTTAGTTAATTTTTGACGACATTTCGGCCAACTATTTCTCTGGTCTTCGTGCCAGGTGATATGCGCGACGGGATAGGAAGTCTGAATCTCCCAATTGCATTCTCAGCAATTACTGACATCCATAGTTGGTGTCGTCACACCAGGTTTTGGCAAAGTATGCCTTTGGGTAGGATTGTAGCCGCTATATTTAGACAATTCTTACTTGGAACCTTAGAGATTCAACATTGCTATCCACTTTGATACGGGTCTCGAAGGGCGATCAAGATTCGATTTTTGGTCTTATAAATCAATGTTTATGTCTGATTTTCCATGGTCGGGTCCGTACCGAATGGTATATTTATTATTTTATTGGAATTCATTATTGAGATTACTATTATTTATTAATTTATTTATTGCGACCATTATTCTCATCTTTCTTAGATGTGTATTTTTATCACAATGTTTCGGCCAACTATTATTCCGTCCTTCCTCGGGCGGTAACGTCGACCCTCAAAAAAAAAAAAACATGGTGAGACTACAACAACTATGGATGGCAGTAATTGTTTAAAATCCAGTTAGGAGATTCGGAGATCCTAGACACTTGACGGATGTCAGAGGAATAGTTGAAACGACAACTATGAAAGACGAGGATAATAGTCCGCAATAAATAAATAAATAAATGCTCCTCATATCAATAATGATTTTTTATTAAATAATATAGAAGAAAAAATGTTTTATCCCCAATCATAATAATAATGGTATTTACCATTTTTAATGTAGTTGCGATGCCAACGCGTTAGTCGAAGCGAGCGCCAACTACCTGGGTTGAAATTGGATGGAAAGTCCAACAGCACGTACCATGCAAAATCAGAAATGGGACATATCGAGCAAAAGACGCACTTGCCAACACATACAAATCTTTAATAACTTACAATAGAAATACAATCCTTATCACGTGCAGCGAACTTACGCTCACAGTAATTTTCAATTGTGAGTACTGCCTATTTAAATATCATTGAGACTGTTCACGTAATTCCATTTAAATATCTGGGATACTCTGCACGTTAGGTTGAAAATGCTCTCCGCCTGCAAATAGAGGGAGTGTCTTTAAGGTTGTAGCATGATAAGCCTTAAGGATATTCGTGAGAAAAATGTATTTACGTTGCTTTATTTTATTTACTTTTCCAGTTTTCTCACATATAATAGAACGCAATGTAGTTATTTTTTTTTAGATGTACATACTTCGGATTCCCTTTTTTACATCCCTCGATACAACCTTAAGAAAGCGATGATAGAAACCGTTCAGATAAATTATCCTTTAACTAGTTTGCATTTCTAATTCAAAATGACATAATATAAACATACCAAAAGGTATTAAAAGTTAGTCTTCAAACTGTCGAATTTCAGTAATGCCAAAACGCAATTTATTTCCATTTGATGGACTGATCGTATCTATTTCTTTTGATAAGTTTATGGAAAAATATTCATCAGTTAATATAATAATTAAGTGCTATATGTTATGGTACGAAAAGATAATGTCAAGAATCGAAAATGTACGTCGAATTAAAGTAAATTAATTGTAAAATGGACAAAATCATAAATTTTAGAATATAAACTTCTGTCATTCATTCACTATATTGCTCTGTAATTACATTGGGATACTTAAAGAAATGTTTGTGCATATTTTAAGAAAAAAGTATATTTATCCAGAAATATATATCTATATATCTTTATCTATCTATCTATGTATCTCCTCTCTCTCTCTCTCTCTCTCTCTCTCTCTGTATATATATATATATATATATATATATATATATATATATATATATATGATGAATTCGAAAAAAATAAACATCTTATATATTCAAACGAACTAAAATTAAATTGTGAACATAGAGGACAACAGGCTACATTTCTGGATTTAGATATAATTGAGGATGGGATTTTTCTTTATAAAATATTTGATAAAAGAAACGTATTCCTTTTTAAAATAGTACGTATGCCCCATAAGGATAGCACCTGCCCTGTTTTTGTGTTTTATGGAACCATTATGTCAGAGTTTTTGAGAATAGCTCGCGTTACTCTAAAATTAACAGATTTTATACCACCATTTTCTAGCTTAGTAATAAGGATGATAAAACAAGGTAGGGATAAGAATAAAATATTTAAACAGTTAAATAAAGCATTTGTTCGTTATCCTGATGCTTTTGAATCGTGTAAGATAAACCAGACTATATTAATAAAGGAAATCCAAAACTATATTAGCAATGTATAAAATGTATTTATAATTACATATGATAAATTTATATTAAAAAAAAATGTATATATGTAAAAATAAAATATTTTCAACCTTTATATATCTAATTTTAAATAAATAAGAATGTAAATATACAAACTACTAAATATAGTGGGGGTGATAAGTAGTTAAATTGATTAATCCAAAGCTTATAAATACAAGACTGATAAATTAAATAATGTATCCATTTTAAATGTGGAAATTGATGAATCGCACAGGTAAGAACTTCATTTTTATACTATGAAAAGGTTAGTAATTGCAATTAAGAATAGGAAATTGGAAAAAAATTTGTAACATGTATTCTTCCTAAGATTAAGGGTGGTGGTGTTTGATCAACACTGCTGGGGAGTCATGAAGTAATATACTGTTTTGTTTTTAAATCTCCGAAACAGTGTTTCATGGTAAACAACTGATGATCCATTAAAAATATTAAAAAATGTGTATTATAGTAAATTCGAGAGAGTTGATGCAGTGATTGCAGGTGATTAAATGACTTACTGACTAGATCGTTTTTTAACGAATGATAAAAAGTAATGTTTTGTATGTTTTCAAATGTTAAAAACTTCAAAGACTATATATATATATATATATATATATATATATATATACATACATATATATTTATATATATATATATTAGTCCTCGCGCGAAAGAGGACACAAAATGTTTTACATAATAATAATAACAATAATAACAATAATAATAATAATAACAATAACAATAATAACAATAATAATGATAATAATAATACTAATACTAATAATAATAATAATAATAATAATAATAATAATAGAGTAACAATAACAAAGACTTTCGCTTACTAGAACTACTATTGACCTTTACCAGTTATACAGTATTTTTGAAATTTTCATCTCAATTTTTCTCGTTATGTACTGAAAATTTGCTAATGAAACCCATATGAAATATGTTCGTTATTAAATTTTAAACATTTTCTATTCTGAAAGAAGTTTAAAAAAGATTAAATCTACAATTTTTTTTTCAAAGTTTTTGTTTAAAAAATCAGATTTTTTCATTATTCAGACCTGTATTACAAAGAAAGAGTTATAAACAGAAAGAATATTCAGACCTGTAATAATACAAAGAAGAGGTTGAAAAATTGAGTTGTGGTGTGAGGAGAAATACAAACTCAAACAAAGAGAATATCCAGGCTTGTAATAATACAACGAGGGGATTGCAAAATGAGTTGTGGTGTGAGGAGAAATACAAACTGAAATAGTGAGAAGGAGAGTTTTAAAATATAATCTTAAAAAGAAAAGATACAAGTTAGAAAAGCATTTCATCCTAGGCATGAGAATTGTTAAACAAAATGTTTTACTATATGCTTAAAAATTAAGGTACTATATTCAATTTGAAATTTATTCATCTCCAAAGTGCACTCTTATAAATTTTACAAACAAAAAAATTTACAAAATTAATTTAAATTGAATGAAAAAATCATCTTGGATTTATTTTATGTAATGTATATTTTTTTGCAATTTAAAAACATTTTTTTTCATCTAGCAATTAATAATATAGATATAAAATGTTCAATGATTTTTTTAAAGTGCAACAGAAGTACATTACATAAAATAAATCCAACGGTTTTTAAAATAAGTTTAACATAGTGTTTTTTACATATTTAAACAAAGTTTTTATTCGCATATTCTTTACTTTACCCCCTCGCCCACTTACACACGCACCTCCAAACAACAGGGAACCTTTTATCCTTATATATATTTTTTTCATCTAGCAATTTATAATATAGATATAAAATATTCAATGATTTTTTAAAAGTGTAACAGAATGTGCATTACATAAAATACATCCAACGGTATTTTAAATAAGTTTAACATATTTGTTGACATATTTAAACAGAGTTATTATTTGCATAATCTTTACTTTACCCCCTCACCCACTTGCACACGCACCTCCAAACACCAGGGAAACTGCCATCCTTATATATATATATATATATATATATATATATATATATATATATATATATATATATATATAACTTGTTTTGCCCCTTGATTTTGACCTTATTAGGATTAAAAATCAAGAAATTACATGCAAATGTAATATGCACAAAATGCAGCACAATATCTGTGTGTTATAGGCATACACCCTCTCCATTTCCTCGATAAACGTAGATTCCTATATTTGTTCTCTTGAGAATTCAATTCCCAATCGGATAAAATCAATGGCAGTACTACAATTTTCTTTCTCTAATACAATTTTCTTTTGTTTGGGGTGTCCCGGTTTTTAAAGAAATTTAACATCTTTTTTTTTAATATTATAACAGGGTTATTACATCGCTTATTCATTATTTTACCCCCTCCTTACACACATATCTCCAAACACCCTGTCAACGCTGGGTACCCCCGCAATCATTTATTTAAATGCTACATAAAATCTTAAGAAATAAGATCTCATACAAGGAAAAGTTATCATTAAGGCGTAATCTGATATCCTTGGTAAAAACTATCTCGACATCTTTTTTTTTATGTTCGTCCTCATAAAAATTCTGATAGGGCTGATGCTCCTTTAGATCGTGATATGCATCAATGTTTTTAACATGTAATTTTAAGGGGATACTTTTTTATACTAAGTTATTTCAGCACTGTAAATATGAAAATATAAATAAGCAGATATTAAACTTTTGAAGAAAACACATATACATGTACGGCTATAATTTAAACCGCAACCAAAATTTATTGGTGGACCTAAACATGCATCTTTATTATAACCGGTATAATGCAGTTGGAATTTTTTTACGACATAACCCAGCGTAGTATAAACACCCCGAAACTCTCCATATTAAGAACCGCTTTAGGAATACACACTCAGAATCTCGAAGAATATATTGCATAATAAAACATACTATAACAACTATAGGTAGTGATTCTCGTTCAGATCGGTCAAAATATTTATAAGATAAAATGGAAGTTTATAAAAAATCAAACGAAAGTCACTCAGATGAAAAAAAGATGTAAGCGTGACAAAGCAAATAACAAGGCCGCTATATTAAGACATAGATTTACATAAATCGCTCATTAGTTCCTTTTCATTTTTCTTATGGGATGACGACCTTTAATTAATTATTACGCGTAAATAGTTCATGCAGATACGTAACACGATTTATACTTGCGTTACATTTGCGTAAAAAGATGATAGTAAACACACACCCTTATATATATATATATATATATATATATATATATATATATATATATATATATATATATATATATACAGTGATGATCATATTTATTGGCACGGTAAAATAAAAGTTACATTTTGTCTAATAAATTCTAAAAAAGGGATTAAATTAAAGAAAATAACAAAGTATATTATGTATTTTTAACTGGCGTTTCCCATGCAGCAATCGGATTTTAGAAAAAAAAAATAACAAAGGAACAACTAACATAATTGCAAAAAACCCTCGTTCAAAATTATTGGCACGATTTATTTAATAATCAATTGTATAGCCTTTGGCCTTGATTACCTTCCTCAGTCGCTTTTCATAGTTTACAACCAAGTTGTTGCACTCTTCAGTAGTAATTTTAGCCCACTCTTCCTGACAATAATCCTCCAATTGAATAAGATTCTTAGGCTTCCTTTGCATTACTCTCAATTTTAATGTTCTCCATAAATTTTCAATTGGATTAAGGTCTGGGCTTTTTGATGGCCACCCCAAAACATTAATATGATTGTCCTCAAGCCATTTCTTAGTCAGTTTAGCCGAATGCTTTGGGTCATTATCTTGCATGAACCACCAACGACGACCAAGTGAGAGCTCTTTAGCAGTCTTTCAGGTTTTCATCCAATATTTTAACATAATCTCCTTTTTTATGCTACCTGTGACCTTAACAAGTCGCCCGGGTCCAGAGGCAGCAAAGGATCCCCAAAACATCAAACTGCCTCCACCGTGCTTCACTGTGGGTATGGTGTTCTTAGGCAGGAAAGCTTCGCCAGATTTTCTGTAAATATAAGACACTTTATTATGGCCGAATAACTCTATTTTCGTTTCGTCAGTCCATAGAACACGTTTCCAGAATGCAACATCTTTATCAATATGACGTTTTGCAAAGGCTAGCCTTGCTTTCAGGTGCATAGGCTTCAATAAGGGAGTCTTTCTCGGACGACATGCTTTTAAACCAGCTCTCTTCAAAACTCTACCAACTGTATGTCGAGATACATTCACTCCAGAGGTGCTCTGTTCATCAACAATCTCCCCAACAGAGATCTTGGGTTTTTTTTTACTTGTCGAACAATTTTCCGTTCATCTCTTGGGGAAAGAATCCTTTTTCTCCCTCTACCCTCTAAACTCATAACGTGGCCTTGCGATTTGAACTTGTTTATTATGGCTCTAACAGTGGATTTGGGAAGGTTTAGCTTCTTTGAAATCTTATCATAGCCCTCCCCATTGGTATGGCATGCTACAACAAGCTTCCTGACGTCTTCGCTGTGTTCCTTAGTTTTAACCATGGCGATTGAAAATTATAATTTAGTCACGTATAATAGTTTAAATAAATCGCTATCTAAAAATTATCTGAAAAAAATTATTCACTGAATTAGCGTTAAACAAGCATAATATTGCTATAAAAAAAGTTCAGCAAGCACGTAAACCGGAAATTGATTGATATTATACTGATACTAAAAGAAAAACAAAGCCGTGCCAATAATTTTGAACAAGGGTTTTTTGCAATTATGTTTGTTGTTCCTTTGTTATTTATTTTTTCTAAAATCCGATTGCTGCATGGGAAACGCCAGTTAAAAATACATAATATACTTTGTTATTTTCTTTAATTTGATCCCTTGTTTAGAATTTATTAGACAAAATTTAACTTTTATTTTACCGTGCCAATAAATATAATCATCACTGTATATATATATATATATATATATATATATATATATATATATATATATATATATATATATATATATATATAAAAGTGAAACTATTTGTGTGTGTGTGTGTGTGTGTGTATCTGTCTGTCTATGCACATTTCCTCACGAAATAATTCAGTCAATTATCCGTCTATGGACTCAAGATTTGAGATAAGGGGTAGTGGGTGTGGGAAAATCTTTTTGGCTAGGAAGAAGTCAAAGTTTACAGAGTTAACTTATGCAGACTCTAGCAAACGTATCCGCTAATTTTTGGTATGAACACTTTAATATATAGATGTAGGTTAATTGGACATGAGAAACATTTTTAAATGAAATTTTAACACAAAACAGTAAATTTTAAGTGGTCAAAATTTGGTTCAAACTTACGTCTGCGGCCTCTGCCAAATGTTCTTCTATTGTAGTTCAGGCATTACTGTACATATTAATCCTTATATATATATATATATATATATATATATATATATATATATATATATATATATATATATATATATGCACATAAACTTATGAACAGTGCATAGGGCCCGAGCACAGCCGGGCAGAACTGCTATTATATCTATAACAGTGAAAGTGTATGTGTTCCTGTATGTGTATGTACATTCTTACAAAACTACTCTGTCAATTTTCAGTCTAGAGAATCAAAATTCGATAGTAGGGGTATTGATATTTGATAAGATCGTTTTTATCGGTTTTAAACCAGTGTTTTGGCTGTTGAAGGGTAAAATATTACTGATCTGTCATTTGAAAACTCTTCCAAACTCCTCTGCCAATTTTGGGTCTAAAATGTTGAAATTTTAGATGTAGGATACTTGACCATTTCTCAAAGAATAATTTAATTTTAGTCCAAAACAATAAATGTAAAGAAGTCAATGTTCTGGTATTAGTTTTTTTTTAATTGACGTCGTGGGCTCTACCAAATTAGTTTTGTGCTTAATACTTGGTTGAAAGTTTACAGACTTGGACATAGTAGACTCTACCAAACTTCTCCGCAAATGTTGGGGCTAAACACTTGTAATTTAATATGTTGGTTATCTGTACATGCGTAAATCGTTTTATATATACGTATATATATATATATATATATATATATATATATATATATATATTGTGAGAAATTTCACATTCAACCGTCATATTTCTTTTAGGCCGCCTACATGGTGTGCTAGCCGGTCTGTGATTGGTTCGAATTGGAATGTGTCAGGTGATTTGACTTGGCGCTTATTTGTATTCATGGTTATTTTTGAGTCTGCAGAAAGATTCAGTAAGGAACAGACTCGTTCCCTGTAGTTTCAGCGAAAGAAGGGGGCTACACCAATTCCTTCATGATATATGACTAAACCGTTGGTTAACTAAGGATCAAATCTCTACAAGCAGAGACAATGTTATGAGTCGGAAATTATCCGAATAACAGGATGGTCTTGAAGTTTATTTCTACACGGTTTTTTCTACCAAATAATGGATCTTATCTACATTCATCTAGAGACCGGCGTGTCCGCATATACCTAATTATAGGCGTCAACATTCCAGCCGAGTCTACTATCTACATACATGGATCCGTACAAAGGAAAACGAACTAACATTCCAACATTAGGAATTCAAACTGAAGGCTTCATGCATATGGAGGCAAATCGACAACCGTTTTGCAAAAGGACTTACCAGAACCAAAGAAATGTCATTGCTGTTACAGTGTAGATACAATTTGAGTTTAATGGTATAGCTTTAGTTCGTGGAATTCAGTTGCTTCTGCAGGGAAGAATTTGAGTGTGTGAGAAAGAACTTTCTCACAATATATGTATGCTCATAAAGTCGTGAAATGTACAAAGCGCCCAATCAAAGCTGGGCTGAATTGCTAGTTATATATGAAACAAAATTATGTTCTCCTTATTTATTTAGATAACATAGCTTCAAAAGAAAATCCATATGTAGGATCTTACTACCGATGTATCTTGGTCCTAGAACTGATCCTTGTTTCTAAGTAAACATTTAGTTTTCATTTTTTACTTTAGCTGATCAGATATTTTCTCTTCGCTTACACACAATAAAAGGAGTGATTCTGTTAACAGTAGTAAATCTTTACCATTTAACTCAATACATCGTATATAAATAGATCATACGTTTTGTATAACGCCCGTTTTTTTATATTAAACTGTTTGTCGGTTTATTTTGTATTTATCAGTATGTGTGTGCATTAGTAATTACGTATCAAACATTTCATAATAAAAAAGATGGATTTCCATATTAAAAGTAATATTATCATCGATGACAACACTCTACAAGCCAGAAATGAAAAAAGATCTATCTGAGTCTCTTTCGTCCATTAATTAATGAACCTAAATACAATTTCCATGGGGAAAGTTTCTTTAATAGATCTACCCACCAGATTAAATCTGTAGAGCGTATTCCCTTTGAAGCTGAGTACAACCTGGTCGTTTTTCAAGTCTAACTTAGACAGGTTCTTCTTTAGTTGGTGTCTTAAAAAATCTAATTCTATCAACATTTAACCACTATCGATCGTTACCGTGTTGTTTCACTCACCAGCTGGCACGTATTAACCGTATCCTCGAGTGGTCTCCAGACCTGATAAATAGTGACTCTCTTATAAAAACAATCACTTTTTTCATAATTATCTTTGAATATACATGCCACAATGTTCGCCATAATTCATTGTTGGTAATTTATAGTTAATAAACCTGAGGTAATTTGACTAGTGTCGGTTGTTCAGTTCTTTTTAATTATCAATGTAAATATTGAGAAAACTGAGTGATACTTACAGTGCCTTACATAAGATTCACGACGTTTTTTGTAGTGGCATGTAAAATTGTCGTCAACTCAGTATGATATTGCTATGTATCGTATGGGATGACTGACTGATTTTTGATGGGCCCAGGTTCAAATAAACAACTACACAAGGAATTGGATCACAGCTAAAAAATTTACAAAACTGCAACCTGGACGTGAGGGCATTTAAGAAGAACGATATGCAATGAAAGTATGTTTAAACTTAGAAAAATGACACAGAAACGTATGGAATGCTTCAGATTACTTTGAGATCATCATGCGTGAATCGAGTGACATAAATGATTCAAGAAAGGCAAGGAGTGTGTGAGTGATAGTGAGAGGTGTGGAAGAAGTAAAATGGTCAGAACACCAGATTTGATTAGTCAAATAACGAATTTCATCGATAAGAACCGTAGTGTATGAACAAAGACAGAAAATGCACAGTTTCGTGTCAGTGTCAGAACTGTACACACACTTGTTCCCGAGGAACTTAAGATGCGGAAGATTTGCGGGAATGCACCGCTCTACACCTCCGTACTTGTCACAGACTATTTCACCAAGATAAACATTAAGACATTTACTCACCTTCCATATTGTTCAGATTCCTTGTGATTTTGGTTATATTATCAGCTCAAGGAAAACCTTAAAGGCGGTCGTTATTAGAAAATTGAATAGAGGTTGTGACGAGGTCATTCACAAGCTCAGAAAAAGAACTTCCATGGTGTATTTTGGAAATTGTTGGAATAGCGCAACAAATGCATTGCAGCCGGAAAAGATTACTTCGAAGGAGATTACCGTTTAACGTGTGTACTATCAATAATAGTGTGCATACGAAATATCTGGAAACTTATTGAAGGCAACTGGTATATCTAAGTTATGAGGATATGTTTTTTTAATAGTTTTGACATTATACAGATGTTTTATATTTATTACTATTTTTGCATTCAGTAATTATAGAAAAATCTATTAATTTTAGCTATTTACAATGCCTCCCTACGGGACAGAGTTAAACACCAGGGCAGTTTTTTTTAACGTGGAGAAAAGGTACAAAAATACAAATTGTCGTGACGGAGTTCTCCTCCACTGTAAGAGAACGAGAAATAGAAGTGCCGCATCTGAAGAACAGATACTACACGTTGATCTTGCCCAAAATTGTAGATAAGCAGAAACGACTGAATTATGCGTATAATAGATACAGCGTTTGCACATTTTTAACATCAGTGCTGCATTTAGAAACGGTAATCAGAAGATTTACGTTTATTGTATGAGACATTCAGGTTCAATGCTCCTGCTTATTAACTATTCGGGTGGTATTTTAGCATAACAAATTAACGGAAGATAAATGACTCCTGCAATTTTTTCGTTAAAAATAAACAAGATTTTTTACAGACTCCAGGGGACTAATTTTTTAAATACGAGTCAGACATATTAAAGAAAAAAGTGGTTCTATTTAATTGAAGTATTGTGTTCTGTTTTATTTTGTAAGTGTTTTTGTTTCTTTTATTTTGTTGATATCAAAGTTTTAACACCCCTTCCCCCCAAAAAAAGAAACATTAACAATTAATAGTAAATATATAACACACAATTTTAATTAACCGAAATGTATGCCGGACAGTTTGAAAAATCACTAAAAAAAACAAATGATGCCACCTTGCATCTTTGATAAAATATTCGGACTAAAATTATGCTAGCCTGGGAGCCGGGCGTTGCCCTAGTATTTGGTGGGGTGTTGAGCAAAAAAAAGTGGCAGTAGGCTCGATCCCATACCGTGAAGGAGCAAAAGAACGTGGAAAAAAAGTGTCGTCTTTATAGTTGCGTCCATCGCCAATCCCGCAGTGACAAAGGTTGAAATTAAGCCTAGTCAATTGAAATCCAAAAGAGGTGATGAATTTCAAAAATTTTAGAGAGGTGTGTAGTCGCGGGTGAAGAAATTAATGTTTTTAGACAGATTTTTCGATATTTGTTGATTGCATAGGCCAGCTTAAAAACTATCCCTACCTCATTAAATCAGTAGCCTTTGTCCAAAGCTTAAGGCATACATACATACGTACATACATACATACATACATACATACATGCATACATACATTTAAATAGGCAAGTGAGATTTATATTATAGATGTACGGTATTTGTGCAGAATAATCGCCGCGTTATCCTTATCATATTCAGAAGGGGTTATGTAAACCGCAGGAAGTTCGAAACGAAAATTTCTGTCCAGTTTGTAAAAACCGAGTATCGTAAATTTGTGTTATG
Organism: Euprymna scolopes; assembly: GCF_053919585.1. Classification (NCBI taxonomy): domain Eukaryota; kingdom Metazoa; phylum Mollusca; class Cephalopoda; order Sepiida; family Sepiolidae; genus Euprymna; species Euprymna scolopes. Next base: position 13,816,292 of record NC_136513.1, on the reverse strand, counting down.
TTTCTTTTTATCGAAAATATTTATAAAGCTAGTACACAATTTTTAATTAAGGAAAACATCAAATCATAATCAAGAAGAAACACATCATAGCGTAAAAAAAGGTATTAAAGGAAAATACTGTTTGCCAATTGTCCTTTGCTGCTATTTCATTGGCTAATCGATTATATAACCTCCGATGGTTTACAGAAGTTGCCGGGCCTATTCCAACGATAATGCAGAAGTATCTTGATGTCTATATTGAGTTCATCACTGTTTTCACGTGGTAAATGGAAACGGTCTCTACGAGAGTCTATGATGTATTCAGTTTCAGTTCCATATCAGACAGCAGGTAAAACCTAGACGTGTCTGCCAGCGAATTTCTTCGAAATCATTTAACATAAACGTTTCATACGTTACCCAAACATTTAATAAAAAAAATGTTACAGTACTGTTATAACAAAACTATTTACTTCATTTTGGTTAACGATACGGTACATCAACTATTTTGCATTTTACAACAAATGTATTTATTTGTTCGATCAACTGCTAAATATGAGAATGTGCACAGTACCTTTTCCCTATACTCTTTTTTTCTTCTCTGTGTCCCCGTTTTGAGTTGCGACTCAGTCATTATTATTTCTCTTTCTGTAAACGGAAGCCTTAAGTAGCACATAAATAATGGACGCATAGGACCTCTCGTAATTTGTTTTTTGAATATAGTTGGATTTAATCGTTTTCTGCAGACCTGCGGGGATAGGTATCGCCAAATCACATACAAGCCCACCATTCCGGGAGAGGGGGGTCTTTAATTTACTACTACATCCAAAACCATGTGCATACGTTCTAGCATCCAAGAAATGACTGACTAGCCTCTTTCTAAAATCTCATATCCAGAACATGATGTCGTAAAAATCTTTCCTCTCGTTCGCACGAACGAAACCTCGCTGCATCTTACTAATTTCCGTTAACCCCTCTGATGACCTCTTTTCTGACACCTAAGCTGCAGCTGCATTCAACACCTTTTGGGATTCAACGAGTCTTAAACCTTACAAACAGGGCTCGTCTTCAGTCTATTTCTATATATTAGCTAAAACTGCTAACCTGTTAAAAGTGGGCTCCTTTATATAACTTACATCAGGTCAAACATCTATCTACAACTCTAATAATTGCACCCAGTAAATATTATGTGCGCCCGTTCTTGAGAGATAAATTAAACATATATTCTGCAACGGGATTTGAAATATTTTCCATATATTTATCTATAAAAGCGAGAATGTGTGTGAGGACACTTATCAACTTTTATAATCCAGGAATATTTGATTTAATTTTATCGGATTGATGTGATTGAAATTGGCTATATAGTGTATTCAGACATGTGGACAATTTTAATTCGTTTTCATCCAGAAAAAAAGGATGTAAATGGGATCGTAATTGAAAAATAGGTACGTGAGGATCATCGTATTTTTATATGTGTGCTAATCGCTTCAGGACAGCGTATGCTCTAATAGTTCACATTGTGTTAAGAATAAGGTTTGCAAACATATTTTTTAAATTGCGTCACGTTGGGCTAATGATTACCGTACATTACACACTGCCTTTATGTTTTGATTTCAATCTCAGCTCGACTGTGCGTTTTTATGTATAAAAATGAACTGTTAAGAAGAATAAAACAGAATACTCGCATGCACGTGTCTCAGGTTCAGTCTGATTTTTTTACGTCATTTTTATGAAGGAAATTAACGTTAGATCCAATACCGGGCAACGCCGGGTAGAGATTCTAGATTTTATTATAAAACTATTGTTCAGTCGTGTATTTAAGGGAACAGAGAAAACCACGTACTCAACCGTAAAGTTTTGTATTGAAACCGTGTGCGAGACTGGGTATGCCTGCTTTAAGGAGTGAACTGTATATTGCAAATAGTTACCCAACATACTTTTAATTTTACGAATATTTGAATTATTTGCTGTTATATGAAATATTTTATATCGTTTCTTACGTAATCTTAAAATAAAGACTTTAATTTTTTTACTGGGATCATTCAACAGATTGTTGTATTAAGCCTTATATTACTAGCGAACCCGTTGAAATTCCACAGCGGTATCTTTCATATGCAATGTATTGGTGTTGGCATTCTCTGGATGTTCAGCGTAAACAAAGAGGCATCGATATTATTCTAGCTCTTTTGTTAAAACTGTAAAACTATTTATCTAACGTACCAAGTACGCCTGGCGTAGTCCAGCCGTAAAACATGCTTTACTATGATATTTTAATTCTGTCAGATTTCGTATACATTATTATAGAAACAAATTTTCTATTGATTCTTATATATTACAAAGGTGTAATTTCAATATATATATATATATATATATATATATATATATATATATATATATATATATATATATATATATATATATACATATGGCTGGGGTGCATTATCTTAAATAGAATCCAAAACAAAATATTATGAAGATTATAAATATATATAACCCAAACCGAAAGAAAACTTATGAAGAACTCTTGGTAAAAATAAATATTTATTAAAAAACATAGATAACTTGAGTGTTATCAGTTTTAATGAAAACCGAAACCAAAAATTAGGAACATTTATTGGAAAAATAATTTATTGCAAGAAATGGAAGGTAATAAACATAAAACGACAGTGACGTAGAAGAAAAAAAGACGTAAGCGTGACACGCAAAATTACACTCCCGCTATCCTGTTTATATATAGACGAGCGATACCTGTGGACGTTTCACCGGGGGCTAACCTGTATGTAACATATTGATGTTGGCATTCTGTAGATGTTCAGCTAAAATGGAGATGCTCTAATATTATTGTAGCTTTTTTTTGTTCAAACTGCAAAAGTATTTAGCTAAGCTAGCAGGGATGCCCGGCATCGCCCGGCCGTTAAGTATGCTTCAAGATGATATTTTAATTCTTGCAGATTGCGTATGTATTATTATAGAGTTAATGTTCTAGCGATTTTTCTATGTTATGAAGTTGCGATTTCAAAAATACAAAAATATATCCATATGAGGTGGATGATTAGCTTAAATTAGAACCAAAACCAAAACTTATAAACAACATATATATATATATATATATATATATATATATATATATATATATATATATTAAGTTCTTCCAGCTATAGGATTTTTGGTTACATTTTTTATAAAAATAGATTACTAAAGTGTCATCAGCTATGATTGAAACTGAAACAAAACTTATGAACAAATCTTCGTAAAATTATTTGTTACAAGAAGTGGAAGTTTAAAACCGAAACCAAAACGTTTTTTTTGGCCGAATTAATTATAAAAAAAAAGATTTCTGGGGTGCCATCAGCTATAATTGAAACTGAAACTAAAACTTATGAAGAATTCTTGGTAAAATTATTTATTACAAGAAATGGAAGCCCATAACAATTGAACGATAGTCATCAGGATATACGCGTGACACACAATAAATAACACACACGCTATCCTATTAATATAAAGATAATATATTTAGAAAATATACTTTAAACTGGAATGACATACCCCTAATTTAAACAATCGATCTGCTGTGCCATCCCTGTTTCTTTTTTACGTACGGTAGAACATATTTTGTATTCCTAAAGTGTGATATACGTTTATCACGTCACCTGTCGAGAGATATCCCAAAAAATGAACAAGAATTTCTATTTTGACAGGCAGTTATTTATGAGAATATGTATTCTGTACATCCGTTTTTTTTTCTGTTGATATACGTCAGATGATACTGTCAAGTAAATCACATTGGCTTAAGAGTAAAACAAAAAGGCCCAGATAAATATTCGCCGGGGTGGCGAAAAGACTCTCTCCTATATACGTGAACAAAAAAATGTATAATAAATAACAAAGATAAAACTACAGGAAAATAACAAAATATGTATTGAAAACAGGGTAGATATTTATTCATCATTAAAAGATTTGAGAATCCGACACCTTTGTTTTACTTTTATATTGGTTTTGAAATAATACTTTTAAATAGTATGTTATGTAGTGATCCATGAACACGAGAAAAAACACTAAACTACTTTCCTTTCTTTGCACTTTCCTATATATAGTCATAATCACGTTGCAATACCGTGTCGTTTTATATTCCTAGGTTTAACCACGCTGATTTAAAAATACCAGATGCTTGAATCTTCTTTGTTTTCTGCAGGGCCGACTGATTTAACTTAAGATATTTATGGCAGGCAGAAAAAAAGGCAAGAGACACAATTGCAATATATATTATATAATCTTAACTATTTATTTTACAAAAATATATATAACGAAAAATATACACATTGTATTATCTTTTACAATTAAAAATGGATAATATACTCTTCCAAACTAACTAAACTACGTTAACTAGGGTTGAGAGAAGGGGCTTCCTCCCCTCTAATTAACGGAGAGACAGAAATATGCGTGATCACCTCATGATGGTCCTGACAGAAAGAGGTAAATAAAGGATTACGGAATTATAGAGCTGCATTTCTGTGTATTCCTGCGCCTACGACCAAATCACCAACAGGTCAGACAGGGAGGAAGGGAGGGTGCGTAAGCAACTACCAAAACCATGGCACTACAATATAGTGCACCATAATATTGTAAATATTAAATCTGAATAAATATTTGTACCCTTTGCTAAACAATAAATTTGATCTTAATTCTACATTATTTAATTCATAAATTCCATATATGTATGTATATATATATATATGTATATATAAATATATATATATATATATATATATATATATACATATATATATGGAATAACCCATACATCCCTACAAGACGACACAACCAACCTCCCAACCGGATCAACGAAACTAATGACCCTCACAACAATTTTTTAGGAATTCCTCACAAAATGACAACACCAGACTAGACAACAAAAACCTCAAAGTCATCAACCTATCTACAGAGACACTTACAAAGGACGAAATTCAAGTACTAAAACGAGGCCTCAAATTCTGCCCAACTCCCAAAAGTAACATAGCAGAGTTAAAGAAAGACCTTAAAGAATTTGAACGCAAATTTAGACTCATAGATATACTTAATGACAGTGATAAGACAACAGACGACTCTCTAGTGAAAAACAAATCAAAATACTTCCCCAACAAACATAGCAACACAAAATAACTCAATACCTTATTTGAAAGGCTCTGGAACCTCATCCTCCACCAGAAAGAAACCCCCACCAGTAATCTAACACGAAAATAACATCAAGCACTTAAAAAAATCCAACACAATTTACAACTTAGTTATAAAGGAAGCAGACAAAGGTAGTGCAGTGGTTAAAATGACTAAGAACTTCTAAAAATCACAAATTTTAGAATCACTAGGGAACGAAAATTATTACAAACCAATTAGCTCTAACATAGATCACACAACCATATCTAAATTAAAACAAAACTCTGCACAACATACAATAGTACATTAACTAAAAAAAGAAAAATACTTCCTTACAAACTTCACAACAAAAACAAACATATTCGATGGGATACCCAAAATACACAAATCTACCAGGTCAGACATGCCATCAACATACAAAAGTCGGAGTACATAAGCACCCCGAACCCGAACGACCTCACATTCAGACCCATAGTAGCAGGACTATCATGCCCAACAAGCTGACTTAACAACCTAATAGATATAATATTACAGCCCTTCACCAATCTAGTTGGAAGTTTTGTAAGAGATGACACACACTTCCTTAGTTCCCTACCACAAACAGTAGACGATGGGACAATACTAGTCACATTTGATGTTAGCAACCTATATAGCAATATCCCACACAACCTAGGAAAAGTAGCTATCGCATATTGGATTGACAAACATACACATACTCTACACCGCAGATTCAATAAACAATTCGTGATTGATAGCATCGATATAATCCTCAATAAAAACTCCTTCCAATTAAATAAAGATAACTACATCCAAATATGGGCACAGCAATGGGTACTAAAATATTGCCGACATATGCCACCCTTACACTCGCCTTCCTAGATTAGACCCTTTATGAAACGATAGAGCAAAGCTACTGACACAATATAAAAATACGCTTCATAAAATCATGGACAAGATACCTAGACGACTGCTTTATCCTCTGGAGGACCACATGGGGGATGTCAAAGAACTCCACACTTTGCTACAAAATCTACACCCAAAAATAAACTTCACTTTGGAACAAAGCCCCACAAAACTACCTTTCCTAGACATCCTATTAATAATAAAACACAACAACATTATAACAGACATCTACCACAAGCCCACAGACACTCAACAATACATCACTTCTAAAGCCACAACCCCAAGAACTGTCTAAAATCAATACCCTACTCCTTAGCACGTAGAGTCTACGCCATAGTAACAGACATACACCTCCGTTCAACTAGACTTGATGGACTACAAATAACACTGAGGAAAAGAGGATATCCACTACCACTAATACAGAAAGGTATAGAACTGGCTGAAAAAATTCCACTAGACCAACTAAAGTCCTAAAAGAACACAACAAAGAACACATTTTAGCATACGTTTTTACACACAACACAAACAACCCAGAACTATTTACACAGATAATAAAAAACTTATCCTCCTCAATCAGAACAAAAAACTAAACAACATACTTAAAACAGAAAAATAATCAAAAGCAAACGCCGACCCAAAAACTTCAAACAAATACTAACTTCCTCAAAACTCGTTCGACACACTACAAACGGGGTTACAAAATGCAACAAACCGCGATGTGGAGTATGTGACATAATAATAGAAGGTAACACATACCCATTCAAAAACCCAGCACATACATTAAAAAAAGATCTAAATCGCACCTCCAGAAATGTAGTATATGCACTAAGATGCACAGCATGCAACAAATCTTACTCAGGCGCCACCAAAAATTTCAGCAATAGAGTGGCCCTACATGAGAGCAACATACAAAATTGCAGATAACAGCCACCTCTATGTTTCAAAACACGTACACACATGCAGTGGAAACAGCTTCACAATATATGCCAACCTTCCAAACAGACGATTATTTTTATTTACTTACATAGGAAAAAACTTAATCACAAGATTCACTCCTGAACTGAACAGAGCCTAATATCAACACACAAAAAATGAAATTCAACGCACACTCACATACACATCCATATACATATACACCCCCACACATTAATCAGAACCGACACATTAAAACACACACACGCACGCGCATACACCACCCCACACAGACATAACACCCTATATTTTATACAACACAGTGAACAATACCAACCCTACTTAACCTCGAAACATACTACATTAGGAAACACCTAGAACCATAGTATAATATTTGTTTCAACATCTCGCTCCCTCCTCAGTCAGTGGAGAAGAAATCCTACATGACTGAGACAACTATCATCCATTTTATCACACCCCCTCCAATACCTATACCCCTCCAATTGGCACCTCCTCTCTGGGGAACAAGATCTTCCCCACACTAGCAACCAACCCTGGTCTGGCCATAACCACGTAGGGAGACAAATAAATAGAAACATTAAAAAGTCTCCTATACATATTTTAAAATTCACCCCTCTATCTAAACAAACATAATATAAAGAATACCCGGAAAGACTGAAACGAAAAATCACAATACTAAAATCCAAGCATCCAAGAATATATATCATAATAGAATGAAAACACCCCTACCCTTATTTCAGAAGAGCTGGTTCTCCAAGTATTCCCCACAGATACACATTAGTAACGACCTCTTACAAAATTGAAAATAATTTCTGACGAGGACGCTTCACAGAACGTCTGAAACGCGTGAAAACGATGCCAAGGATTTAAAAACATTATTACAATGATCCAAACATAATTCTCAATGAAAAACCAAGACACGGAATAATAAAATAATCTTAAAAAATACACATTGTTGGTGACTACCCCCTTATTCAAATATACATCTTTCTTTCGTTGGAATTGCTTAACCCATTATATATATATATATATATATATATATATATATATATATATATATATATATATATATAGTAATAGGATTGATAATTTAAAAATCAAATTATAATTAAATGAAAAATCCGTTTCATAAGAAGCAACAACAACAAAATCAATTATTTGTACGATCGTTTCGGAAAACAGTGTTTTTATTGTGGTAGACATCAAGTTACGGACAATAATTATTACATATAGTTTTTTATGAAACAAGGTTTCCTCATCAGCATATAGTGGAAAGGTTTTTTATGACATGTAAAAGACACCATAAATAAACCTAGCATTAAAGTAAGGCAGATATATCTGGAAAAATATAAAATAAAGGTATGGATTTTAAACTTGATAAGAAAATTTATCTGGGATAGGGATAGAAATAAAATAGAGTAAACTTATAAATATAAATTTGGTTCAAGTACAATATTATACATACAGAAATACATACATGCATATATATGAAAAAGTATACACATATATATATATACATATACATATATACATATATATATATATATATATATATATATATACATAAAAACATACGTACAAACATTTACTTTTAAATTTTTCGGCTTTTGAAATAAGGAACTATGGTTAAAGTACTCATATAGATGCTTGCTATAGTTTTTCAGCTGAAACCAACTTTAATAAATCTACCGATTAGTTACAAACCAACCCACCATATAATAATCCAGCACCGGACCTAACGGAAAATAAGCACAGTAAACAAGAGGCAATATATTTTGGTTCCACATCTGGCCTAATAAAACATAGAATTTAAACGCACAAATATTTTT